>NC_043704.1:118945380-119002071 GCF_006229205.1 Suricata suricatta | reverse complement strand
GGTGGTGGGGGTGGTTATGTTTAAATGAAGTTGCTTTTACAACACCAAAGACTTAATCATCCATTTCCTATATAAAAGGTAGCTACTTTTTTTTGCATGGACCTCAAGTATATTGTAGTATAGAGGTGGAATTTAAGGAAAGGTATTAAGCAGGCTGTGTTGTAGCTTATGGGCAAGTAACAAATTGTATCATGTATCTTGAATGTATCATAGATAAGCTGCTATATAACGATCGCCACTTCAGATAGCTGTGAAATTAGGTGAGTAACTAGTTGGTACTTAACCTTCTAATTTCTATATAAGTCTAATTACATGAAATAGAAGTTGGGGTTTTGATTTTTACTTTGCTTTTCTGTTTGGAGTGCCATTGTAACTACTATAGTGTAAATGATGGAAAATAATTGCATATGTTAAAAAAATAAATAAATAAACAGAAAAATAAATAAATAAATAAATAAAAACTAGAAAAAAAAAGCAACAGCTTATCATTACCTTTCTTTCCTTTAAAAAGCATTTAATAAATCCTTTTTTATACTTAGCTTTACATTACCACCACAATTTCAAGGATGCTGTGAAGAAAAACTTAATAAACTGACTTTTTAAAGTGTCTACTGAAGTGGACTATAAAAGAGAAGTTAGTGCTGCCAGTGTTTTGGTTGTCTTTTTTTTTGAGAGTGGTATCTCACTGTATACCTCAGAGGATGGGGCCTCTGAGAAGTGGGAATAGGTTTATATGGCCACTTCTCTGCTTTTATTTATTTCTTTGTATTTTTCTTTATCTTTTTATTGACGTATCGTTGACACACCATGTTACATTAGTTTCAGGTAGATAACACAGTGACTCAACATCTCTGTTATGCTCGTCTCACTATAAGTAAAACTACCATCTGTCACCGTAATTATAGTTCCACTGACCAGATCGCCTATGCTGCCTGTCCCTGTGATTTACTCATTTCATAACTGGATGCCTGTACCTCCCACTCATCTTCACCCCTTTTTGCCCGTCCCCATACCCCTCTGCTTCTAGTTTTGATTAAACATTTTATTTTGGCAGTTTTGAAATACATACTTTTCCCCACATTTATAGGTTTGCCATTTTACAATTTGATTTAACTCAACTAGAATTGAATTGGCCACCTTAACAAACTCATCCTTAAGTAACAACATACTTGGCTCTTTTTAAAGTGAAATGGAGTCTGTTAAAAACTTATGCTTATTATGCGTATCAGTATTAAAAAAAAGATTTCTGGTTCTTTAAATACTTTGCTCTATTCTATCTTTCCCGGCATTTAGAACTCTTGAAGGGCTGAGGTTGTATCATGTTCCTTTGTCAACTCAGTGCCCACACAGTGCCCACAACGTCGTAACCCGCTCCTATCAGTCTGCTAGGTGACTCACACAGAGACCAGCTGATGGGAGTCACCTTCTCTCCATTCTATCTGGCTGATGGGTCATCTCATCTCTAAGAATAAGAAAGGTTAAAAAGGTGGGGGGGGGGGGGCGATGAATTCAAAAGGACAATAAACAGAAAACAAGCTAAGGAAGTTGGGAATTACTCAAAGCTAAAAACTGAATTACTCCAATGGGGAAGAAAAGACTTTAAAGAGATCCATGCATTTAAAATTTTTTTCTTTTTAAATGTATATTAATTTGAGAGAGAGATAGAGACAGCAGGGGGAGGAGCAGAGGGTGGGAGACAGAATCCCTAGCAGGTTCCAGACTCTGAGCTGTCAGAAAAAGCCCAACATGGGCAGTAGCTCACAAACTATGAGATCAAGACCTGAGCTGAAGCGGACGCTTCGCGGACTGAGCCACCCAGGTGCCTCTAAAATCCATGCATTTTATTTATTTATTTATTTATTTATTTATTTATTTAATGTTTATTTATTTTTGAGAAAGAGACAGAGGATGAGAGGGGGAGGAGGAGAGAGGGAAGAAGACAGAATCTGAAGGAGGCTCCAGGCTCTGAGCTGTCAGCACAGAGCCCGACGCAGGGCTCGAACTCAAGAACTCTGAGACCATGACCTGAGCCAAGGATGCTTAACCAACTGACCCACCCAGGCACCCTGAGATCCACGCATTTTAAAAACAAGGATGCCTTCAGCTACAATGCTTCAGCATTAGAAACAGAAAAAGATTAGAATAAAGGTCAATAGGCAGCTATTACTGCAGCCCAGAGAAGAAGGAATGGGGGCCCAGACTGTGGTAACAACAGCAGCAAAGGAGAGAAATGGACGTGGATTACCCTTTCTGCTTCAGTCATCTCTTTTAAGAAAAATTCTCTCAGACTGATGGCGTGAAACAAACATTGGTATTCTGTGTAAAAGGGGCATTTAATAAATTTAATCAGTAAGTTAGTGAAAACCAAAGGCAGCATGAATGAGAAGATTAGAGAGTGTTCCTAACTGCTCCTAGCAAACCTTCAGTAAGGTGTATTGCTCCAGATGAAATTTTCACGCAGCTGCTGGCAAGTGTTCAGAAACTATGGAAAGCAGGAAAGGTTGCCATAAAGACAGGATATGTGGTACTGCTGCTCAAAAAAGGAGAAAGGTGACCCTGCCAACTATCGATCATTGAAGTTAAACGTCACTCTAGACAAGATTCTAGAATCATTACCGAGAGAAGTCTGAACATAGGAAAGGTAGTAGCCAACACACACCACTGGAAACCAGTATAGTTAGTGGTTAATTAAGGACAAATAATGACAGATCAATGATTTTTTCCTGACAGCTACTGAACTGATAGGTTTTTTTAAAATAAAATATATAAAATTATTTGAGTTTTAGGAAGGCAATTGCTAAAGTTTTGTATATATTCCTTGTGAAAACTTGGAACT
Organism: Suricata suricatta; assembly: GCF_006229205.1. Lineage (NCBI taxonomy): Eukaryota > Metazoa > Chordata > Mammalia > Carnivora > Herpestidae > Suricata > Suricata suricatta. The sequence goes on along the minus strand of NC_043704.1, from coordinate 118,999,235 downwards.
CTCTGAGGTGAATAATACTAAATTAGCTGGATTTCTGTCTGAACAACTTGAACCAAAGAATTAATAAGGTTGTTTTTTTTAATCGTCCTTAAGAGAGGTCACTAGCAGAGCAACAGCTCTGTTCTTGGCCCTGCCTACAAAACATTTTAATGAGATCTGCAGGAAGGCAATGTCAGCATTATCACACTTAAAGTTGATCAAATCTATAGATAAATAAACAAGCCCTATGTATCATATGACCAAATAAGTTAAAAAAAAAACTTTTTAGTTTAATTTATTTTTGAGAGAGAGACAGAGACAGAGAGAGAGAAAGTGCGTGGAACAGAGTGCACATGGACACACAAGCAGGGGAGGAGCAGAGAGAGAGAGGGAGAGAGAATCCCAAGCAGCCTCCATACCGTCAGGGCAGAGCCCAAAGCAAGGTTTGATCTCAGAAACAGTGAGATCATAACCTGAGCTGAGATCACGAGTCAGACACTTAATAGACTGAGTCACCCAGGTGCCCCAAATCAGTTTTTTTTTTAAGTCAACAGAATAGAACCCATCTGATAAGATAAAATTTAATATGGATAAATATAAAGTCCTACCAAAAAATATTCTATTAAAGAATTGGAAGACCATAAACAAAACAACTCAATAATTTTAGCTGACTACAAAATCAATAATAATGGGTAACATATACAGGATTTAAATGCCAGGGATCATTCTAAATATTTTGTACAATTTGTTCATTCATTTCTTGTAACTATCCTATGAGATAGGTACTATTATAAATCCCATTCTACAGGTGAGAAAACTGTGGCCCAAAAAATGTTTACATGATTTACTCAAGGTCATCCAGCTGACAAACTGTAGAGCTAGGATTTAAATCCGAGCAGGCTAGCTCCAGACCTTGTCTTCTTAGTCAGGACGTTAGTTTGAATTAACAGTACAACATGGTTGCCAAAGAAGCAAATCTACTCTTAATCTTAAAGTGCATGCTTTAAAATCAGAGAGGCAACTTATGGTCTTCACTACTGGTTAATATTTATAGGTACCACACTTTTAATTAAGAAGAATATGGACAAACTCAAACAAATGTACAAATAAGCCATCCGTACTGTGAGAAAGTTCAAATCAAAACAACAAAATCATTAGGAGAGGTCAAATACAGAGTATTTTGTCTAGAGAAGAAAAGAATTAATGGAATATAAGAAGTGTCTTCAAATATTTGAAAACCCACTAATGGAAGAGAGAACTAGATCCAGTGAAGATGTAATTTCTGGTTCAGTAAAGGAAATCATATTAAAACTAAAGTTCTCCATTTTGCCTGAGAAACTAAATAACTATGAATCTTCTCTCCAGAAAAATACACAAGTGCATATAATTTTGTATAAAATTATGTGAGTTCACAAATCTACTTTTAAATCCCCACCCCTCGAGTAATAGATCCCAGATCAAAATGAAAAGGATTCAAGAAAAGGCAAACATATTCAATAATCTTTAAAATTCTATTATCTAAAACTTATAATTCTATTATCTAAAAAACTCTCAACTCTATGCTTTCTAGTTTCTTCTGAGATCCATCATAATGCATTTTGCAATAAGAGATTAAAATATGATGACAAGGTAAAAAAAAAAGAAGTCAGTTTTGCCAAGTGACAATATAAACTTGACTGTGAGTAATTCATACATCTATGGCTTATTATTTAACCTTTAAAAGAAACATATCCACGTTTAAAGACAGAAAAAAAGAAATGCTAATATACTAATCACTATCTAATATTTAATGCCTAAAGTAGAAATTTCCCCCCTCTGCTTTTAAACTTTTGTTTTAAACTCTCCCTTTCTATCCTTTGTTCTGAGTTAACTGTTAAGATTGACAGACAAAGAAACAATAGACTAGAAGTCAGAATACTCAGGTTCTAATTCCCTACCTTTGCCATGAATTTAATTTTTGGGAAGTCTGTTCCCTCATCATTTTCTAAAAACTTTCAAATGTCTAAAAAGGGCTTTAAATATGCTGTGGTGCAATGTAGATATAAATCAGTCATTCATTTTTTATAAAACATAAATTATCAACAGCAAGAAAACAAAGCCAGTCTTCTTATCATGTTTAAGGGGGGGGGAGGAAATGCACATTCACATTTCAATTCCTAATTATAAAATACTATCTTTGAATCCTTTAGGATGTCTTTTAGTGTATAATTTTCATCCACAAATGCTTCTCACATTAAGGATAAATATGTGTACATCCAATTTCAGCTGTATTGAGAGGACATCGTTCGGACAGTTAAAAGGTTTTTTGCTACAAGCGAAAAACTTGAGGCTGCCACATGGACTACACATTTAAGAGTTGGGGAGAGAGCTACATGAACACAGAATGGTAATATGAGGTATTACACACTTGAAAATTCTGTTGTCCCTCTTAAACAACTAGAAATAAAGAGAACTACAAAGTAAGTTTAGTAAGTGCTGGGCCTTTATTAAATATAGGTGCCACACTGCTGCAGTTGTACCGCCAGAACAGGGCTACAGACACCATGTCTGCCAGTAGACTAGATTCCAGTTCCAGGCACACGATGTTCTAATAAATAACAAAAGCATCCAGAGCCAGTACATAAGGGTGGGTCTAGGCATTTGATTTTTCTCCTGGTGCTACTTGAGAATGGACACTACTATTAAAGATTTATTACAGTAACAGGATAGTGATAAAGCTTTAGCTAAATTATAGGCTAACCAAGGAAATGGAAAAGCAACATGCAATGTCAGATCAACTAAATCTCTTTTATATTTAACTTTGAACACAGACTGGGTCATGATTACCAGTACAGAGGACAGATGAATAATCGTATTTATTAGGTGAAGATAATTTCGAACCATTAAGAGAAAAGAAGAGTGGCCCAGAAAAAATTGGGCTATAGAAGTCAAATGAAAAGACACACAACTAAGATTTTAGGGGAGAAAGGGGAAGGAAGAGAATGAGCTAACTAACTTACTAAAAAGAGACCAAGTAAGTGGGACAGGGAGCCTGAGCCCTAGGAGATAGAATGAGGAAGAGAAACGTATCAAAGGGAGTTTCAGCAGTAAGTATGGAAAGGGATGAGCCTATTAACTGTTTCAACAGAAGAAGAGAAACAACGCTGGGCACTTTTCTGAACCGGCATTCATGGAAGACCATAATAAAAATGCCTAACTCATGCAGGGCACTTAATATGTGGTGAGCTCTGTTCCAAATGCGTTCCACAGATTAGTCCATTTACTCCTCAAAGCACCCGGAATAGGCTATTACTACTATTTTACAGATGAAAAAACTGAGACCACACAATGCAAGATAACACAAGCTGGTACCAGAGACGGAGCGCTCATCCACTTGGTTGAACCGTCTGAGAGATTCTACAAAACCTTTATGCTTTTCTGTAGGGAGGGATTTGGCTCTCCGGAATTTCTCAAAGGAGCCCGGGCCCCAAAAGCGATCCTCTACTTTAAAGAAAAGTTCCCTTCTGCGGGTTAGGAGGTTCTTTCAAGCACACAAAGCTTTGGAACTCAGAAATACACCTGGTAGAGACAGATGGAGGCGTGTGACTCATGAAAGGCTGAAAAGTCAGAAAAGCAGACTTAGAAGCCATCGTTCTGCCCTGAAGACCTGCAGAGATCGAGAAAGTAGAAAGCAGCCCTTCCTCTCTTCCACGAGGCATGACACGGGGACGTTGCCTGCTCCCAATTTGCTGCGTGTGTATGGGGCGGGGGAGGGAGGCTCGCCGGTTTCCGACACCCCCCAGACACTCAGGGGTTAGTCGGCCAGGCCTGGGAGAACGCTTGGGAATAAACAGATGGGACTCGCGGTTACGAGGGGCCCCCGAGGCGCAGGGAGGGAAACCTGCCCAAGAACACGCCCGGCAGGGTCCAGAGGCCCTCAGCATGCGGCCCCGCGCTCTCGCCCCGGACCTTACCGCCGTTCGGCTGCAGAGGACGAGGAGGCCACGCAGGGTTGTTCTTCCGAGCCTGGGGCGCGGCTTTGGCGCCGTCGCTCCCGTGCGGCCCGCGCTATGTGGCGGCTGGGTCCCGGCGGATTCACACTCGGGGCAGGGGTGGGCGATCCGCGGCCTGCCCAGGGGAGGCCCTGGAGTTCGAGGCCTTGGGACGCCGACCGTGCATGCGCCTGCGAGCCTGCCCAAAAAGGAAGGGTCACAGCGCGGCCGCGTGCCGAGCAGCAGTGACTGCTGCAGCCTAGATCACAGGCAGCTTCGTCCGCCCTCACCCAACCCAGCCACTGCCCCGCTTCCCCCGCGCAAGCTTTGGCGGCGGAGCAGCACGGTGGGTGTCGATTGGCTCCCGGATCTGTGACGTAAGGCGCCGGTCCCTATGGATTGGTCAGGTCGGCGGTGCGTGCAAGGAGTAAACAAACCCCGCCCCCAGGCTCCCAAAGAGGGGAGGGGGCCGCGAGGTTTAGGGGCGGGACCTCAAGCAAACCCTTCCCGGCCTCGGGTGCTCACAGGAGCTTCCCAGTGGGTGCCCCACGCTGACACCAACACTCCGTTCCCCAGCCGGCTGCCGGGCGGGCTGCAGGCCTAAGGCCTAAAATTTATAGACACGCCCTTTACCCCGGGCTTGGGTCGGAATCTTGACTTTTCCATCCAATCGCCTCCCCCAGGCCTGAAGCAGGAAAACCCTGTCTCTTGGGAAAAAGGGAACTAAGGCGGTAACATCTGGGTCCCTACGTCTTTGCTGGCTCTCCCCAGGGAATCAGCGAGGAAGGGTGTGGGGAGGAGTAATTCTGAGGCCACGTGTGGGGCACCCTGTAATTAATTATTGAGACAATGGGTTAAGGACCACCAGGAACGTTGAGTTCTTCAATACCCAGGCAAGTAAGATGCACACCAAGCCAGGTCACCAGGTCACTTAGAAGCTAAACATAAAATTGCGGCCCACACTCCCAAACACCCGTCCATTTTGTTCAAAAATGAAAACACTTTGCTTACTAATTCAGTGCCTGTGGTGAAAAAATCACCTATGAGTTTTCATTCTAGTGGGTTGGGAAAGAAAATATGCAAAAGAAATAAGCAAAATGTAAACTATTACACGCTGATAGGTGCTATGGGGGGAAATAAGCAGAGAAAGTGTTTGAGGGATGACTTACATTAAATAGGGTGCTCAGGGAAGGCAGCAGAAAAGATGCCATTTAAGGAAATACCTAAAGGAGGTGAGGGAGGCAAGAGAGCACCTTTGGACTTTTCTCTGGGGTGGGGTGGAGACAATTTATGCACAGTTGTACGTAGATAAACTTCTACGAGTTCAAGAATGCCAAATGCAGTACTCCTTCTTAGACTGATTCTAAAATGCAAAAGCCCCGGTGGAGTGTTTACCGAGCATTTTCCAGTAAAAAATCAATAGGATTAATATAGTTTCGGCTGAAATGTTATTAAAGGTTCCAGTTAACAAATACTTTTCAAACTCTCTCTGCACAAGGATACAAAAATGACCAAGACAGGGGAAAAAAACCCCTCCACCCTCAAGGAACTCAAGTCTAGCGGGGAAATGGATTGTAAACCACTTCACTACAGTGTGTAAGCCGCGGTAGACACATGGACTAATGAGTAAGATGGGTGGATGTTATTAAGGAGCTGCTTAATAAACTCGGTGCTTAATTTTGGAGGAGGGCTATGGCGATCAGGGATTCTCTAATCTATAAGTTTCTAAGATGAGAGTCTGAAAACAATATTAAGTGGAGCCATATGAATTGCTAATATTTGGCAATTTTCATATTGCTCAACTTACTCTTATATAGAATTAATATAAGGATTTTGCTCTGTAAAGTATCTATAGCAAAGTGTTCAATAAATGATGGCAATTATGATCATTAGATAATACTGTTTTTGAAAAAAAAATGATTTAAAAGTCAATGTTTCTTCCAACACAATGAAGTAAAATGGGCAGTGAAAAGTTTCAAATTTTCCATATACTGGTTTGATCTAGCTGTGAATTTCCATGACCTAATCAGGGTATGCTGTAAAAGACACTAAATGCTAGTTTCACAGCAGGCCAAGAAATTCAGAATAAGGAACAGCTTGGTTTTGAAGCCAAAAACTGAAAATTCTCCAGAACAGAATAAATTGTCAAGTTGCCTCAGGGAGGAAAATCATGTAAATCAATTTTTCGTTCCCACTCACAGTTCCAATTTAGCAATTTGCACAACAGTCAGCTCTCTTCCTTCTCATTTCCCCCATTAAGGGATCTTATTTCCTTTGAAAAGGAAAATAAAGCTTCCACTATCTCCCATGCCAGAGAGTAGATGTCTGAAATATGACAGAACACGTATTGATTCTTCAAACACTTATTAAGCACTTATTGTATGCCAAGAACTGTGCAAGGCTTTGGGAATACACATATAAATGCCCAAAGAGCTCCATTCACGGGTACCCCTTATGCTTGAAATAATCCCCCACTTCACCCACATCTCACCTACACATATGCCTTCTTATCTAAGCTGAGATTACTTACCTCTGACTCCCCCATCTCCAGTTCTAAAATTGTTTGCTTTCTAACATTCACCAAACTTGTAATTACTCATTTAGTATCTGTATTTTGGAAGCTCCTTGATATTCCGAGCCATGTCACCCTATTCACTCCCCCATCCTCAGAGCTCAGTAATTTTTTATTGAATGGATGAGAGTGCCGCAGCCCAGCATAGTTGGAAAGAGGGAAGAAGCATAAATAAATAAAGTCTCTACTTATAAATGTTTGGGCCAACACAGAGAGGGAGAGAGGGTCATGGAAGAGACAAGACAGATCTGTTACAGTTAAACCTGGGAGCTTCTGTAAGCTGCTCCCCTCCTGGTGCTGGAGACTTCCTTTCTTCCTTCCTTTCTTTCTTCTTTCTTTCTTTTCTTTCTTTCCTTCTTTCTTTTTTCTTTTTTTCTTTCTTTTTCCTTTCTTTCTTTTTCTTTCTTTCCTTCTTTCTTTTTTTTTTAAGTTTATTTATTTATTTTGAGAGACAGTATGCACTTGCAAACAGGGGAGGAGCAGAGAGAGGGGGAATACGAGAATCACTTAGATATCTTATTAAAATTCAGACTCTGAATCAGTGGATCTGAGGCGAGGATTAGAGTCTGCCTTTCCAACCAGCTCCCACCTGGTGCTGGTGCTGCTACACCAAACATCACACTTTGAGTAACAGGTCCTTTGATGACACCTTTTTATTATACAAAAAGATCTGCAGTTGTCTGGATGGTTGCAGATAGGACTTTTTTTAAACAGCATCCTGCTTTCACACCTAATCCATCCAGTGACTGACAAAAGAAGTAACACTTAAAATTGAGAAATGTATTACATCAAGGCCTTGTCTTCCAGAAACTGTCCGATTATGTGCAATTTAATCACTTTAATAGGGCAGAGGAGAATCTAAGCCTTGAAAATGCCTCAGCCAGACACAACCTCCTCTTTAGTTAATTTCTGGAATGATTTAGTTGGTTAGGCCAGTGGAATGATTTCACAGTCACTCTTAATAAAAATAAGCTCGTCTTGGGGCGCCTGGGTGGCTCAGTTGGTTAAGCGTCCGGCTTCGGCTCAGGTCATGATCTCAGAGTTCATAAGTTTGAGCCCCGTGTTGGGCTCTGTGCTGACAGCTCAGAGCCTGGAGCCTGCTTCAGATTCTGTGTCTCCCTCTCTCTCTGCCCCTCCGCTACTCGTGCTGTCTCTCTGTCTCTCAAAAATAAATAGAAAATATTAAAAGTATATATATAAAATAAAGTCTTCTTAATGTCAAACCTAAAATCTTATAAAATATTTTATTTATCCTAAAAATATAAATGTGATGTATAAGGAATAATGAAAAACCAAAAAAATAGATTAGTAACACCACTGGGACTCTGTGTGTGCCTCCCCAATGTGACCCTCCACCCTTCTCTCCCCAGAATAACTATCCTGAATCACAGTCTTCTTGGTTTTCTTGAAAATTTTAGCACATATGTATATAACTCCAAGCAATATATTGCTTAGTTTTGCATGTGTTTGAACTACATATATGTGCGGTCAAACTTTATTACTCCTCTCCAAATTATTATTATTATTTGTTCATTTTTTTTGAATCACTGTCTTGATGTAGTTCACTCATTTTCACTGATGGAAAAAAATTACAAAATTTACATAATCCATTCTCTTATTAATAGGTATTTGGGTTTTTTCTCTATTCTGCTGTTATGAATATACTTGTGCAACTCTCCTTTGTAGATGTGAAAGTTTCCATTAGGATTTTAGTTATGTACAGGGGTGAGAGTCAAAATATATAACAACTGGTAATACACAAATCTTTGCTTGTTCTCCCCCCCTCCTCCACTCCCACTCTGAGAAAAATTCTTCTGTGCAGGTGGTTTATTTTGGGAAATGATTCCAAGGAACAGCAGTAGCAGTGGGAAGCTTGAAACATGAAGGAGGAAAAGCCAACTCAAGGCTGTTTCTGAGACAATCACCTGCCAGAGGCCACTGAGGTTTGATGGTGCAGAAGATTCTGCAAGGGGCTGTGAAGAACACACCTCAGAACTGTCCACTTCCGGAGCTGTAGAGGGGTGTATTTATATACTGGTTCCCATCCCCGTTGTTTAAAAGATGGACCATGGAGTGTCAACTCTCTAGCACCTCCTGCTCTGACCACAGGTGAAAATGTGAGTGAATTCAAATTAGTTCCAAGCTGTGGCAGAGAAATCCCAGCCCAGAAATCATGGTGATACAAGGTGCTCTCAGGTTATACCTGGGCAGCTGATTGCTGCAACAACTGGAATAAAAAGTTGGGCCAAGAGGTTGTCAAGTGGACCAAGAGAAGACCGGTACTGATACAAATAGATAATAAATGGAGGGTAAGAGATACCTCTTCCTTATGGTAGAATTCTAACAAATGTAGACAAATAATGTAAATAGAAATTCGTGATTATTAGGCATATAGTACAGGAATGATTGTTGCCACTAAGAAACAACCATGAGGCTTAAACTAGTGAGTGAAAGTGTAATAAGAAACAGGATATTTACATGGTCTAAAATGATCTGGGGGCGCCTGGGTGGCTCATTAAGTTATGGCATCCGACTTCCGCTCAGGTCATGATCTCACAGTTTGTGGGTTTGAGCCCCGTATCGGCTCTGTGCTGACATCTAGCTCAGAGCCTGGAGCCTACTCCGGATTCTGTGTCCCTCTCTCACTCTGCCCTTCCCCCCGCTCACCCTCTATCTCTGCCTCTCAAAAATAAACATTAAAAAAATTAAAATCCAAAGGCTTTAACAACAAAAAAACAAAAACAAAAAAAAAGAAAAAAAACAAAATGATCTCACAAAACACTTATTAGCCACAAATGGGTGAATAGTAACCTTATGATGGCAGATCAGGGTTAATTAACATCATCAATAAGACCACATATTAATGACACTGAGAAGGTCATATCGCTGTTGCAGCATTCTAATAAAAACTCGAGTCTTAACCTAATCACAAAAAATATCAGGCCAACCAGAACTGAGGGATATCTAGAAAGTAACTGCCAGTACTCTTTAAAAAAAGAGAAAATATGACTGAGAGAAAAAGAGATCGAAGCACTGTCAGATTGGAGGAGTCTAAGGAGACATGAAAATAAATGCAATGTGGAATCCTTGATTAAATCCTGGGCCAGAAAAAGGACAGTAGTTGGAAAACTGACAAGATCCAACTAAGATCTGTAGATTAGTTAATCCTGTTATGTCAAGGTGAATGTCCTGGTTTGAATAATTATATTATGGTTATGTAAGATGTTAATTAGGGGAAGCTGGGTGTTGGGGGGAACTCTGGGTGCCATTTTCACAACTGTCTTGTTAAGTCTAAAATTCAAAATACAAAGCTAAGTAATCCCAAACACAAAGCTACAAACTAAGTACTGGGGGATCTTATTAAAACACAGAAGCCAGGAGCACTTGGGTAGTTCAGTCGATTGAGCATCCAACTTTTGATTCTAGCTCAGGTCATGATCTCACAGTTGTGAGATGGAGCCCCGTGTTGGGCTCTGTGCTGTCAGCACAGACTAAGATTCTCTCTTCCCCACTCATACACACTGTCTCTCAAAATAAAATAAAATAAAATAAAATAAAATAAAATAAAATAATACAGAATCTGATTTAGAAGATCTGGAATGGGGCCTCAAATTCTCCTTTTCTGAAAAGCACTTTCGGGACTCTACTGGTCTCAACATTTTGGACTTTTCTTCCAGTGAAACTGATATGCAATAAACTTGCAAAAAGTAAGTAATTTGGTGAGTTTTGATAATGAATTTACTGTTGAGAGTCAATGTTACATGGCTCTCTCATTTGTTTAATTTACAAGAAGAGGCACTGAGGCCTTTGTCCCAAAATACACATCTCCATCCAGAACAGAGGGCAGTTTTGTTTACTATCCACTATAATACAAATCGTTTCCTCTGGAGTAAGCATCGTGTTTACTTGCAGCCCATTACAAAAGACTCAAGTTTCCTCAGCTTGAGATTCCTCAGCTGTACTGAAGACTCAGTGTGTGCAGAGCAGCAATCTGGACTGCTCCATGTAGGAGTTGAGCGGCAAAGGAAACCAATGCAAATATGAAGATTGTGATGTTTACTAAGCCATGAGTAAAAAGCCCTTAATCTCTGACCCAGGAGTCTCCTATCTTCTGCCAATATCCATAGAACTGTGGGACCCTAACTTACTACTTTCCAAGTAGAGTAAAATTTCAAACTCCTTTCAGTTCTTGCCAGTGTTTGGTGATGAAGACAAGATACTGACAGACTGGACTTTCTAGGAGAGACAGGATGAGAGGCTTGTGAACTGTGTGAAAGGAGGAAATTTCCTAGTATCTGTTAGCTAATGTTCTTACCCAAGTGGTAGGTGAGAAGGAAGGGGAATTAGCAAATCTAATGTTATCTGCCCTAAAATATCCACCTCTTAATGGGCTCTATTTCATTTTCTAAGGGGTTAAAAAAAAATCCATCATTATTCCCTACCAACCCCATTTTTTCCTACAATTTTTTAAAATTGCAAGATTCTTTAAAAATATTGCTATAAAATGGATACATTTCAGAAAAGTCAGCTCCATGTATCTCCATGCCTCCTTTCCTTACCCTCCTCTTTAGACTAATATTACTTTGACCTAAAATAAAAGAAAACTGCTTTATTCTGTTAAGTGAATGTTTATCATCCTTCAAATATCCTACTTTGGAATGATACCATGGTCTCCCTACAGTTAGGGAATGAAATCCAGACTAACTGAATCCTTCACCATCTGGATGTCAGTGTATATGTGTGCAAATCCAAAACAATGAACAGAGAAACGCTAAATAAAAATGTACTTAAAACATATATATAGAAAAATCATTTACTTTTTCATTGTAATTTCCCAAATAATTTTAGGTCATTTTTCAGAAGCGATTTTTAACAACTACTAGGTTAATTCTATCATGTTAGTATTTGAAATTTTTCCTCATTATTTAAAATCTAAGTATTTAAAAATACAGTATATTTTCACAACAAATTATATCATCTTTTTCCCACCACAAAAGATTAACCCTCTTCTCTAGTAATTTCCCTCGTGCAAGAATGCAGAATATAGAGTGATAAGCCTAATAGGATCTAAAGAGGCACGGTTACAGAAAACATTTCTTCTCTAACCATTTTAAGCTCAAATTTATCTTGATTAACAATTGAGTAATAAATGCTTATTTCTGTGACCGTCTCAATGCACAGAAACCAAAACAAGAAAGAGTATTAAAGAACAATTTCCAGGTAAAATTAAAAAACAAACCCAAAAGTTAAAGTGGAAAAAAGGTAAGGGAAAAATTCACATATACATTTCTATTGCAATGCATTAAAAAAATTTTTTTTAATGTTTTATTTTATTTTTTGATACAGGGAGAGCATGAGAAGGGGAGGGGCAGAGAGAGGAGGAGACACAGAACCGGAAGTGCAATGCATTTTAGATTTTACCTGTAGATCTTGACTTATGAAGTTCTCAATGACTATTAAATACAAGTTTGAAACTTGTAAAGAACATCAGAGAAATAAAATTACAAATTTGCTGATGCCTATGAATTAGAATCAAGATTTACACAAATAGGGAAATTTCAGACTAGTTTTCCACAACATCATTCTGAAACATTTACACAAATCAGCTTATTTTAAGGAAAAATGATTACCAACATTATGAAAGCTATGTACAAAATATGTATTTGTACACCCTACTTAACATTCTACATAAAAGTACCCTCGAAGCGTTTTTGCCATCATTTAGTATTACTACTATACTCCATGGATGCAGAAAGAATTTGAGAACTCTTCTCCCTACGTTATAAAATCATATTCAAGTGCTGAATACACTTTGCCTAGAAGGATTTAGGAATGTTACTTAATGACTTCTTAAGTCACTGGACTGACTTTAAAAAGTTTTTTTTAAAAAGAGATTAATTTAAAGATGGCTCATTTAGCAAACACCCCAATTAGCAAATGGACAAAAGATATGAACAGGCATCTAACTGAAGAGGATAAACAGATGGCAAAAAAAGCACATGAATAGATGTTAAGCATCATTATTAATTAGGGAAATGTAAATTAAAACCACAATGAGAAAACTTCACACCTATCACAGTGGCTAAATAAAAAATTGTGACATCAAGTGCTGGTGAAGAGATGGAGAAACTAGATCTCTCCCCCACTGCTGGTCGGAATGAAAAACGGTACATTTGAGCTACTCTCCAACAGTCTGAAAGTTTCTTGGAAAAATATGGCTCATTTAAACTGAAACTTTATATCATTTATATTCTAAATAGTATAGATATCTGTACAGATATAGCCATTTTATTTCAATAAACCAAATTTATAACAAAGGGGGGAAAGGCAGTAGAAATAGAATACAGAAAACTTCAGAAATATCTGACTCTTCAGGTTCCTGTCTCTAACATTCCCACTCCCAAGATCATTCCTGCATTCCTGAAAGGGCAAGGGTCCCATGGGGATATGGTAGCAATATAGCCAAGTAACTTAGAACCAATGCTGATACCAAAATATATATGGCTACCAGGCTCCAAAACTTAAAAATAAGCAATGTGTTTCTGGATCACCTATTTGACTTCTGTGAGGTTACCATTTTGACTGGTTTGAAACAGATGACCTAGCATTGGGTTTGCAGAAAGATGATTCTGGGACAAGGCAAGTCAAGAGTATGTTTTAATTCTAACTGAGAAACATGATCTAGATTTCCCAAAAGGATTCAGAATCCTCTGGGGGTAGCTTGGAGTCTTCTAGGCTATCTCTGGAGGACTCTAGAATCACTTCAAGTTGAAGAACTCCAGGGTCCTCTTTTCACAGAATTAAAAAATTCTTGCCAAACTCCTGGATTAGATTATTTTTAATTGAAGCCTGGTTCCCGGTATAAGTCCTCTGTAGAAGGGGCCGTTTCTGAAGTTACTTCCCTCTAATGCCAAAGAGTTTGGCATTCTTAAGATTCAGTCTCTGAGCTGTATACAGTCAAATACACAAAACCTGCGAATGGACAGGCTTCAACCATACCTTAGAAAGTTGATAAAACTATGTGTATTTATAGATGTGTATCTCTACACAAATGTGTATGCATATATATAAAACCTATGAAGAATTTAAAAATAAACAGTATGAGGATTCTAGCTCTCCTAAGTTGACCCCTGAACAACACAGGGGTTAGGAGTGCTGATCCCCTGTGCAGGCAAAGATCTGTGTATAATTTTTGACTCCCCAAAAACTTAACTAGCCTACTGCTGACCAGAATCTTACTGATAATATAAATAGTTGACTAACACATAATTTTTTCTTATATGTAGTACACACTGTATTCTTACAATAAAGTAAGCTAGAGAAAAGGAAATTCTTATCAAGAAAATCATAAGAAAAATATATTTACAGTATGCTACATATATTTATGGAGAAAGTCTGCATATAAAGTGGACCTGCACAGTTCAAACCCATTTTGTTCATGGGTCAACTGTTGTCCTTCTTCATCAACAAAACATATTTTACTTGCAACAAATATAAGCCTCTTCCTATCAACAAATGCATGTAAATCAAGGATAAAATATATACACAAAAAAAGTTGCACTTACAAAGCAAAAATTCATCCAACCAATAGGAAGGCACAGAGTTAAGTTCTGTGGAAGTAGACCTGGTTTCCGCTTCTAGGAAGCTTCCAGTTTGAGATGAGTCTTGCACAGAGGCAGACAAAAGAGAGTCATCATCTCTTTTGTTCAGAGATGAAAAGGAAGCAAAAAGGCAGATCACAACAAGATGCTTTGCAGACTACATTAATCCTATACTGAAGTCATCAACCCACTCATTAAGACCACAGAGGATGCAGGCATGGGGATGAGGGTGAGTCGGTAAAAACAGCAGAAGACAATTGCAATGTAAGATTTTTTTTTCCTTAATAACTAGTAAAGTCGAAATCTTATTTAAAATACGATCACCTCTTTTTTGCTAATAACCATTTCTTAAGGTAAAATGAGGCAGAGAGAAAAAGGAGCATCATAGATACTGCATTTGCAGAGTCTTCAATTTTCTTCTAATAGTCTGTATTAGTGGTTCTCAACTCGGAGCAATATTGCCTCCTGAGGTCCATTTGGAGACATTTTTGACCACTGCAACCACGGGGATGCCACCAGTAGCTAGAGGGCAGAGCTCAGGGACAGTGCTAAAGATCCCATAATGCATAGTACACCACCCCAAAGTAAAGAATTACCTGTTCCAAATGTCAATAATGTTGAATGTGAGAAGCCATATTATGGTTGGATATAAAAAGATTAAAAATCAGGAAGTCTCGGTATGAAAGCAATTAGTACCACTGTAAGAAGGACTGTACAGAAACAGTCTCCTCTTTGAGCAGATAGTTACAGATCTCCTAAAAATATCTGATTGATCCATAATAGGAAAATAAAACATGCTGAGAAATCTTGGACAAAAATTTTTAACTGCAAATATTAGCATACAAATGAGAATAAACTTGGAAAATGGAAGGGATAACTATTTTGCTCAACTGATTTTGAATATCAACTGTTTCTACAACTACAAAAGCAAATGTGACCACGTTTCTGATTTAGGTCAAATCTGGCAACAGATTTGCTAAACTGTGTCACTAAAAAACAGTGAGAGGTAGTAAAAATAAATTAACTCCTAGACTAACAGAAGGAAAAATTAGCCACTAATTTTTGAGATGCTCAATTCCAATGAGACATATCCAAAGTTACTTTCTCACATTATCTAAAAGGTATTTATCCTTTATTTTGTGGTTTTATGATGTAAAGAAGAATGTGAAAAAGAAATGAGCTTAAGTATTCATAATATTACAATTCAGTATATCCTAACACAGAAAGGCAGTCCTTTCCTATGAAATCATACTCACTGAGAAGCAGAATCTGTAAGAAAAAGTAAAACAACAGAGCAGCTTGCATATGATCTGATTTTGATAAAGGGCCTATAGTTGTTCACTAAGCTTTGTAAAAAGGCCATAAAAAAATGAAAAGAATAAAAGAACATTATCTACATAATGGAATCTTACTTGTTACAGTGAACAAAACCCCTCCACTTAACAAAAATATTTCCAAATCTTAATTAATGGAGTTAATAGTATATATTGGCTATAATGATTCTATCAAAAATATTAATACTTTAAGAAGACAAAGTTCACTGAAATGGAATTTGCAGAAATGCAATGTAGCCTCTAGATCTATCACATCTGTCACTGAAATGGATATATATGACAGCAACCACAAAATTCCCTGTAACAGTTACTTTTTAAATTACATTAGTATTTAACAACTAGATCTAGAACAATAGGACTTCATGTTATAAAGCCTGACTAAGAGAGAAATAAATTCATTATTGCTACAAATATAAAGAGAACCTAGCTCAAATGCAGAGAGAGGCAAATAATATGAGAACAGGTTGGTAGTCTCCTGCCATAGGACAATTTTACACCAGGCCTAAAGCTACTCACAACTTGGATTCTTTTACATTTGTTTCTATCAAGAAAGACTGAGAATGTAGAACTGTCCCTGCTCTTTTCTGTGGAGCTCTGGCCCAGGTGGCCGTAGGGCAATCATTAGCACGGATATAGTCAGATTACCTCTGTCCACTCCCCACGGCTCCTATCTCAGAGAGATGAGAAGATTAGACAAAAATAAAAGATACCTGGCAAGTTAAATATTGCAATGAAAGCAATTCTTAAGTCACCAATGAATACGGCACTTTCTTCAAATTAAGCGCTGTCAATTAGGCACTTAATGAAAGCAAAAGACATTTATGCAAGCATGTCAACAACAAAGATAAAGAACAGGAAAAGAAAAGCAAGATTTATATTCACTACCCGGATTTTGTAAAAACAAAACAAAACAAAAAAAAAAGGGATGTTATACTTGGCCAGAAGTTTTTGAAAGAAGTTCTGTTTGAGAAAGAAAATATCTTCTTGTTCCTGATGAATCAATAGCCTTTTTTAGTTTCATTAACTAAAGTTATTTTTCAATACATAAAAAATGTTCAGATTCTGGTTAAACAAGTAAAAATTAAGGCAGTGTTTTGCAACCCAATAAAGGAAAGAACTAACAAGTAAGCCTATCTGTGGGGCATACTGAGCTCATATTTGGATATAGTATTGAACAATTATGGTTTTAAATATAAACTATTAACATTTCAAAATTTCACATTTCCTCATTCTTTCTTTCTAGCTATGTGAACTTCATATAGCCCATTTAATTTCAAAGAATTAAAGGAACACCTGTCTCTTAGTTTTAGAACAAAACATGAATGGTGCTTGACCCAGAACCAGTAACTCATGTTTGTATAGATCACTGACCCAGTATAAAAAGGAGGAGGACCCATAGCTGTAAAAATATGGCTGGAAAAGGCTAATGTCCTTTGGAATCTGCTACAAAACAGTAGATATAAAGTTTTGAGGTACTGTTGCCTTACAATTTTGCCACGATTTATATTAAAAAATGAGGGATGTTTTTGTTTTGTTTTGTATTCAAAAAAGCACTGTTTTTCCTCTCAGGTGGCAAAGCTCCTCTCAAATCTTCTCTGTCATCGTCGTATTGGTTATTTTCCCTGAGCTGTGTCTTAGCCACACGTCAGCCATATACGGTTCTGTCATCCCAATTAGTGTTGCATCTTGTTATACCAATGCATGGAGCGTTTCACGGCTTTGACCCAGTTTTCCATGCTCATTTCATATTCTTGCCATTTCTTCTGTGGCTTGAAAACCACTTCACTTTGTCTCAGTTTCTTTAGTTCCTCCTTGTCAGTCCAAAACCCTATGGATATAAAAAAATTACTCCCAAATTTTAAGGCAAATAAGGAGTTCATAAAGTTTATCCACAAACCGAGGTGAATTTGTGCACAGGTAAGCAACCGCTGTTTTATTTATTTTTAACAACTGTTGTTCTAAAACACAAGCCAAAATATTTTTGCTGCTTTTTAATTTTGCTAGATTGTCTATCTCTAGGAACAAATACATCAGGAATTGCAATCTTTTGATTTCTAACTATCAGCTTTATTTCTGGGTGGCATGGTGCCAATGTCTAGAGCAATCTGACCCTGTCATCACTTACTTTCATGACTTGGTAGAAAGAAAAAAAAAAAACCCAAATAAGGAATGATATATTTTCTTTTTACATAATTAAAAAGATAAATTAAGATTTTGTTCTTATCCTTATGGTCTGAGGCAACTCCCTGGGATACTCATAAATCCAAAGTTGGGACTGAATATAATAAGTAGTATCTTTTTCAAACTATCATATTTCATAAAAGTTCATGATAATATTGCTTTGGCATATATTGTTCTTCACAAACAGGGCTGTGTGACTTATAATAAAAAGTAGCAAGACAACAGATTTACAACTATGACCATAAATGATTGAGGTATCTTGTTAATTAACCTGGTATATCTCACCTACTTTAGGTACTACCATAGTTGACAAATCTTCATGAAATATATTGTCTGTTACCAATGACGCTGATGCAAAATTATTTCTTCTAAAATTATGTCATGAGGCACCTGAGTGGCTCAGTCAGTTGAGCGTCCGACTTCAGCTCAGGTCATGATCTCACAGTTTGTGGCTTTGAGCCCTGTGTTGGGCTCTGTGCTGACAGCTCAGAGCCTGGATCCTGTTTCAGATTCTATGTCTCCCTCTCTCTCTGCCTCTCCTTTGCTCACACACTGTCTCAAAAATAAATAAACATTTAAAATTTTAAATAAATAAATAAATAAAATTTTGTCGGGGGCATGGGTGGCTCAGTTGGTTGACATCCGACTTTGGCTCAGGTCATGATCTCACAGTTTATGGGTTTGAGACCTGTGCCAGGCTCTGTGCCAACAGTTTGGAGCCTGGAACCTACTTTGGAATCTGTATCTCCTTCTCTCTCTGCCCCTCCGCCACTTGCTCTCTGTTTCTCAAAAAAAAAAAAAGTAAAAATAATTTTTTAATAAATAAATAAAACAAAATTTTGTCAGGTCACATTCTTTCTAATTTACAAAGTCAGCAGTTTATGCTTATCTATATATTTAAAGATACTAACTAATTTAGAGAAGCTATTAAAGACTAAAAATAGTTTTTATTAGTATACTACAGATAAGTCTAGTCATAAAAATAAATAAGCATGTTCTTAAAATCCTTATTTATAGAATTATTTATTCTCTAGGACATGCATATTTTTTGAAGCAATTGTTTAAAATATGTATCAAATAGCCTCAGTTTCTGGGTGACCTTTGAAAATAGAGAAAGATGTACATAGCCTTCAAGTCTCATATTTCTGAAAGAAGAAATCCAACCAGAAATCTCTGCTTTTCTGACATAGTAAAACACCTCTCTGTAGTTAGTGAAGTCTCTGTGAACTGGAAAGGTTTGAAATTCAAGACAGATATAATGAAATAGATGAAGCTCAAGCACTATATTATGTTTAAGATAAATCTCTGTTTGTTACTTAAAGTATATTTAAAACGTTCAAGAGAATCTGACATATTTAGTCTGACAGCATGAAATGGTACAGAGGAGGGGCGCCTGGGTGGCCCAGTCGGTTAAGTGTCCAACTTCAGCTCAGGTCATGATCTCACGGTTGGTGGGTTCGAGCCCCTCATCAGGGTCTGTGCTGCCAACTAGCTCAGAGCCTGGAGTCTGCTTCTCCCTCTCTCTGTGTCTCCCTCTCTCTGACCCTACCCTGCTTGCACTGTCTCTCTCTGTCTCTCAAAAATAAAAAAACATTTAAAAATAAAAATAAATTAATTAAAAAAATAAAAAGTACAGAAGAATTTAATTTACCTTATAAATAGTATTAGAATATTTCTGAGCATTTGATTTACTGTAAATATAAGCTTAATTTATTCATTTTACAAAAGCTGTTTAAGTTCTTCAGAAGATTTTTTGGTTACACTTTTAAGTTTGCTCAGTTAGGAACATGCAATTATTAAAAAGAAAATCAACTGCATTAAATTTATGTTATGTTGAAATATACAAAGGAATTTAATTAAATTACTAAATGGGAATGATTTAAGGGAAAGTTATTTTCTTCAATTTGAATTTATCACACAGTAATCCGTGAACAAATGAAAGTGATTGGTGTTTTTTTTTAAATTTTTATGTCTTTTGATATCTTTTGAGGGACAGAGAGAGACAGATCATGAGCAGAGTAGGGTCAGAGAGATAGGGAGACACAGAATCTGAAACAGGCTCCAGGCTCTGAGCTAGCTGTTAGCACAGAGCCTGATGCGGGGCTCAAACTCACGAACTGTGAGATCATGACCTGAGCTGAGGCCGGACGCTTAACCAACTGAGCCACCCAGGTGCCCTGAAAGTGATTGTTTTAATTTTATTCAAAATTAACAGATTTTTAGCAGAATAGAGTTTAAGTTGAACTAGGGGACTTGTAACTTTAATATATTAAATATTAGTGTAAAATTTTTAACTGTAAGATACCTGTTTTATACGAACACTCTTCCCCTCCACAGAAGAACATATTAAATACTCCCAGTGTCCTAAGGCAGCATGCTGCTTCCTAGGGAGCCCTCTAATTGGAGTCCATTTTTAACCTCTCCCAACTAATCCTTTCACTAATTGCCAAAGTGATCTGTTCACATACAGATCTATCGATGTCCCTCCCCTGCTTAAAATTCTTTAGTGGCTGTCCAGTGCCTTCATGATTAACTTCAAACTCCTCCCTAGGAGGAGTGCACCACAACTGGACCTCCATCCCTCTCCAGTCTTCCCTCTTGCTCTCCTAACACCACTTACCGGAAAGGGCTGGGATACTGGCACAAGCTGCTTTCTTTACTGGACCACTCAGCTCTCATGGCTCTCCTCCTCACCTCTCCTCCTCACCTCTCCTCCTCACCTCTCCTCCTCACCTGGCTGTCTGCTAACTCCTTCAAAACTGAGCCTCCTCTGGAGAGCCTGCGCCACTAGCTTAATGCTATGACTGTTCGCTGGGTTTAAGGGTTTAACACACAAGTATAATAAATAATTTGTTGACTTGTCAGACTGTACCTAGAGACTCCCATAGCAGGGACTATGTTTTTTAAACTCTTTATTCCCAGCAGTGACTGCCATGTAGCAGATACTCAACAAATTTTCAATAAATAAAAGAATGGAGTGGTTCTTAATGCCAAAGAAAGGCCTATCTACTCAGAAAGTTTACCCAGAGACCTTCCCTTTGCTGAAGACAGAGCAGCTGAGAATTAATTATCCTCGCCTCATTATTCTGAGTGAAGCAGTAAAGTGAAGATGGAACAAGTACAAATGGACCATCCACAGAGGAGGTCAGAGGAATATTTTGTGAGTAAGGTGCATTTGTGTATGCAGCTTACTGTGACAGGGAAAAATCTGTTATAAGATGGCCAACGGGACTGACAGGGAAATTCCAGTCCCCTACCGAAGACTCCCCTTCTGAGTTCTTCTTCCAATCCGCTTGCAGCGCGCTTGCCAAATTACTAATGTGGAATGTGGAAGTAACAGACTATAAACTGTTCCCTCTGCTTATGTGGGGCTCAGACCTCCGGAGAGTGATCTCCTCTGAGCCTGCTGGTGTAAAATAAACCTCCTGCCTTCCAAGATCTCCGAGTGCCACTTGGTTCTTCTCCCGGGTGATCCAGACCAGGTTCCCTAACAACTGGACACCAAGGTTTTACAGACCCTCTCTAGAATTCTTGCTATCGGCAAGAAACAGCCTGCAAGACAGCTCTTGCGGTTATAAAATCCACACATACCAACAGCAAGGCCAGCTAGAGAGGCTGCACCAAGGCACGACATGTCTGTGTTGACGGGTCTCTCTATTTTCTCATTAATCAGGTCTGAAGTCATCTGCATGACAAAATTGTTCTTACAAACTCCTCCATCTGCCCTGTGGGGAGCAAGATATTTGAGATAAATTATTCCAACAAATAAATTATTCCACATAAAAACATTATTCATCCTTTTTAAAAGGGCCATATGTATTTTTTTAGATCCTTGATTTTATTTTTTAAGCTCAACTTCTTAATTCCAAAATTATATCACTTAGCACTGACCTGAGGATAAAGGTCCCTATTAGGTAACTTCAAACATCTTTCTTTATTCCTAACATCAATTTTCTCACCTGTTCTGTTCATCCTGGGCCTAGTTCAAAATAGGCCAAGTAAACTAAGCCAACATAAAAATTCATTTGGACATTCCAGCAAAGAAAATTTGATGTTTCCATGCCAAAAAGATAGCCATACACCCAAACGAGAGATCTGAAAGATGTTTATGATAGGGGCACCTAGGTGGCTCAGTTGGTAGAACACGCAACTCCTGATCTCGAGGTTGTGAGTTTAAGCCCCATGTTGAGTGCAGAGAAATAAAATCTCAAAAAAAGAATACAGATCTTTATAATATACTAAGATCATCTTAAATTCTTTATTGTGTTCTATTCTCCATAAATCCAAAATAAGCTTCCCTTTCCTCTCCAAATTCCTATGACTAAGAATTTTGTTGCAAAGAAGCTAGCCATATATTTTTTTTTAAATCCTGAATAGTCATAATGATGAAAACACTAATAGCAGTTACCACTTACTTTTGATTTCTAATTAAATCTACTGGAAACAAAGTTTACATACCGGACTTTTGTCACAGGGATATGGATCTCTTTCTGCATCAACTCATATAACTGTTTGTTTCTAATAAAAAATCAAGAAAACTGTTTAGAGGAAATTCACATAATGATAAATCTCCATTTTTTTCAAATCAAGAAAATTTAAAACTGTGGTTTTATATATGTGATATTTATAAAATATGCAAAAGAAAACATTAAACAAATACATTATGCTATCTGAAATTGATATTAGATGCTCAAACAAGCAAGAGGCTTAGGGCCTTTGGCTTTTCACCTTGATAAAAGAGACCATGTTTTTCATTTAGAAATAAACTTAATCTATTATAGTTTGTACAAATAAAAATTTAAAGCAAGCACCCATTTAACAAAAAGCTATAAAGATGATGTGCCATGAACAACATCTAATAGAATTCATCAAATAAAAAATTATCATTTTGTAATTGGAAATTTTTCTTTTAAATGTTCCAAATGTTCATATCCATGACAGCCACATTCTTAGTTTTAAGAATTAAAGATGTGATTTAAAATTAAAAATGTGAATTAAAATTACAAATGTGCCATAATGAAAAGATCACAGGGAAATATACAAAAAGAATAATTTTGGTGATTTAATCTTTGATATAATAGAAGCATTATTAATTAGAATTCTCCTTTATGAATAAGGATACAAAAACCTTTCAAAGTCCAAACTTCAAATCTTTTATGCATATGAAATTAGATACAGCTGACCCTTGAATAATGTGGGGATCAGGCATGTTAACCCACCACAAAATCAAAATTCCATGTGTAATTTTTTTTTTAATGTTTTATTTATTTTTGATACAGAGAGAGACAGAGGATGAGAGGGGGAGGGGCAGAGAGAGAAGGAGACACAGAACCGGAAGCAGGCTCTAGGCTCTGAGCTAGCTGTCAGCACAGAGCCTGATGCGTGCTCGAACCCACTAACGTGAGATCTGACCTGAGCCGAAGTCGGAGGCTTAAACGACTGAGCCACCCAGGCGCCCCCCATGTGCAATTTTTGACTCCCCCAAAACTTACCTACTAATAACCTACTACTGGTGGGAAGCCTTACTGGTAACAATCAGTTAACACAGAGTGTGTATATTATGTGTATTACATACTGTCTTATTATAATAAAGTAAGCTAGAGAAGTGAAAATATTACTAAGAAAATAATAAAGAAAATACATTTACAGTACCATATTGCATTTATCAAAAAGTCCACATATAAGTGGACTGCACAGATCAAACTCACATTGTTCACGGGTCAACTGTATTTTTAAAAATAATTTTATTTTCAGATATCAAATCTAAATGGTATTGGAACTATTAAATATGAAAAAAAGAGATGCTAAAGAAATTAGCAATAATTGTGTCATAAACAGCATGGATTTAAAGGTATAAATGCTCAGTTAAAATTAAGAAATTTCAGGAACGCCTGGGTGACTCAGTCAGTCGAGCACTGACTTCAGCTCTGGTCATGATCTCCCGGTTCGTGAGTTCAAGCCCCACATCTGGCTTTCTGCTGTCAGGGCAGAGCCAGCTTCATATCTTCTGGACCCCTCTCTCTCTGCTCCTCCCACTCATACTCTCTCTTAATAAATAAATAGAAACATTAAAAAATTATGAAATTCTATAATTTAGGAGAAATTAAAAAAAGGAAAAGGCAATACTGTATGCAGAGAGGTGAGTTTAGGGCCAGTTTTGGTACCTGAAAGCTATTGATTCCAATATTGCTCGTACAAGATGGTATTTACTGGTGGAAGGCTTCAAACCCATAAAAGAGGCACATGCATGGGGGTCATGTAATGGAGCCTAAAGAAAGAGTAACAAATTTTATTATTGTTCTACATTAAATCCATAGACTTAAAGACATATTATGCAATAAAAACATAGCCATGTTAGAAAAAAGAATGCTTATTTATATAGAGTTAAGTAGTTTTAAAATAAATGACAGACCCAAAAACGTTAACTATTAGGATTAATTCTCTACTAGGATTTAAGCAGGGTTGATTTAGTTGACTTACAGATATTGGACTTAGCTATACCTTCTGTTGAGCTCATACAAAGAGAAAGGACTGAAGCAGAGTAACAACTTATGAGATGTCTAGCTTTACAAGAGGAAATGAAAAGCAATACTAGTATTTCTCCTTTTCTCCACCTATTATAAAGTTTTTACACTGAACTTGTTTTTGTAAAGTAGCTTTTTGACGGTATAAGTTAGTCTTAGATAAAAAGCCATAATGCAGAATGTATGTTTTTCAGTGTCATACCTTACACCTAATATTTTGTCTTCTATTTCTTAGCTTAATATTCTCATTGCCTAATATGAGAAATGACCCAACCTAACATCTGTCTTTAAAACAGCCAAAGTCTTATAGCACTGGGTGGCTCAGTCAGGTGTCTGACTTCAGCTCAGGTCATGATCTCATGGTTCATGGGTTTGAGGCCTGCATTGGGCTCTGTGCTAACAGGGCAGAGACTGCTTCGGATCCTCTACTTCTCTCCCTGCCCCTCCCCCACTCGTGCTCTCTTTCTCTCTCAAAAAATAAATTCTAAAAAATAAATAAATAAAACAGCCAAAGTCCTGAGCTGGCATTATGTATCTATCATATAAATTTTGTATTCACTGCATCCCCAGAGTTCGAAGACCATTCTAGGACACAAAGATGAAGAATGGAGACCCCTTCCAGAGCTTATGGTTTCACAAGAAAAGAGACATAAGAACAGTTCCAACATCTGATGGAAGGTCATGACAGAGGGATATGCTAGAGCTGTCAGAAAATGATGGTCCCCAGGAAAGGCACCTTCTAGCTTCAGGGCCTTGACACATCATCTCCTTACCTGGAAAACTTTCTACCACCCCTTCTCCTAGTTAACCTATTTCCCTTCCAAAGCTTGGCTCAGATTCCTCTGGGAAAACTTCAATCCCAGAGACAAGGCCAAGCCCCCATCATCGCTTTTATGGAACCCCAGAACTTTGCTTCATATCATGTGTATATAACCACACATGTTTGTGTGGATGTTTGTTGAAACTGTATCTTCCCCGTGGAAACTCATTTGATACATTTCCTATGTGTCTCCAGGGCCTTGCACTGCATCTGTCTCCCATAGGGGATCAACACACATTTGTTCAGTCAATGAACAAATAATACTTTACTATTTAACTGAAGAAATTCCATATTACATCTTATCTTTACTGTAGCTATGATTTTCCTCCTATTGTGATTTTATTCTGATAATTTTTCAAATTTATTTGGGATGATATGGTAGGAAAACCACTGAGAAGGAAGGTGACCTGGTCACACCTCAACAGGGTGAGACAGCCTCCAGCTACATCTTTTTTTTTTTTAATGTTTTATTTATTTTTTACACAGAGAGAGACAGAGCATGAGAGGGGGAGGGGCAGATAGAGAAGAAGACCCAGAACTGGAAGCAGGCTCCAGGCTCTGAGCTAGCTGTCAGCACAGAGCCTGACGCGGGGCTCGAACCCACAAATGTGAGATCTGACCTGAGCCGAAGTCGGACGCTTAACCGACTGAGCCACCCAGGCGCCCCTCCAGCTACATCTTTAATCTGTCACAGCTGACCCCACCAAGTAAGCCTCCCAGACCATCAACCAACTAGGAACAGAGAGAATCCGCAAAGTTTTGCTTGCAGCCCTGGGCTAACCTAGCAGACTC
This sequence comes from Suricata suricatta, assembly GCF_006229205.1. NCBI lineage: Eukaryota > Metazoa > Chordata > Mammalia > Carnivora > Herpestidae > Suricata > Suricata suricatta. Next base: position 118,973,461 of record NC_043704.1, on the reverse strand, counting down.
CTGCCCAAGGCACAGACTACCAGCCTCAGCAGGCCAGTGTCGCCATGGGGCTATTAGCCTAAATTGCTGGGTACCTGTAAGATGGTTAATGTGAACATGCCTCTTGCCCTTTGTCAACGATGAACCTAAAGGCACTGTTGTGTATTTCCATTCTTACATTTTATGCTATACAATGAACCAGTACAGAGGGGTGGTTAAGAACCCGGACTCGGGAGTCAGAACCCAGACTCTGGAGTCAGAACAGCTGGGCCCTGAAACCAGCTCTGTCGCCCACTAGCTGTGTGAGACAAGGCAAGTGATTTAACAGCTCTACATCTCACTTTCCTCATCTTCAGAGTGGGATGACAAGAGTATCTTCTGCCTTGCTGAGTTACTGAGGATTAAATGAGATAATGCATGACATTTAGAACTGTGCCTGACACATCGTTGACTACAAATTTTATATTACTATTATTGCTCACCAAAACCGTTCCCACGACTAACTTTCCTCACATCCCTTTCTGTGCCCTCTGAATTCTTCCTTCGACTGTAAATGAATTCTCCTAAACCATAACCAATTCTGAGAAGTCCCTCCACTTATTTTATGGTTGCTCCGTGCTGGGCAAACAGCTTCAGCTGTAGCTACACAAAGGACTGCCAAGCCCCCAGAGCACAGGGACCAGAAGAGCACTGTACCAACTTCTATGATCACTCTCCGCCACTATGCATCTACTGTTAGAAGACACTTCCTTCCCCCATGTTTTTTTAAATGTTTATTTCTGAGAGAGAAAGAGAGAGAGCGCTCACAAATGGGGGAGAGACAGCGAGAGGGGGTCAGAGGATCCAAAGTGGGCTCACAAATGGGGGAGAGACAGCGAGAGGGGGTCAGAGGATCCAAAGTGGGCTCTGCGCTGACAGCAGAGAGCCCCATGCAGGGCTTGACCTCACAAACCATAAGATTATGACCTGAGCTGATGTCAGATGATTAATGTAATGAGCCATCCAGGTGCCTTACCTTCTCCCATGCTTGTTTAGGTCCACACCAACATCATGTTTTACTTCCCTTCACACTCAGACATTCTAGTCACTCTCAAAACCAGAGACAGCATTCCCAGTATTTGCTGGCCACATCTCTTTCTTCTTCATTTTCTTTTTTTTTAAATGTTTATTTATTTTAAAGAGAGAGAGACAGAGCATGAGTGGGGGAGGGGCAGTGAGCTAGGGAGGCACAGAATCCGAAGGAGGCTTCAGCCTCTGAGCTGTCAGCACAGAGCCCGACACAGGGCTCGAATTCACAACCTGTGAGATCATGACCTGAGCAGGATTCAGTCACTTAACCAACTGAGCCACCCAGGTACCCTTGGCCACATCTCTTTTGGAGGAAACTGGTTGACTCCATAGACCTTGTTGTCTGTAACAGTCATGTTTCATGCCTTAGTCCCACTGCCAATGCCACAACCACAGGGACTGAGCAATGACTAACTCAAAATCTGTCCAAAGCCTGAAAAGACCAGGTGGACCAATCAGATTCTCAGATTTCCTAGAAATGACCATCTGAGGAAAAAGACCATCAACAAGAGGGAACTGAAGCTAAAAGGCTGCACAAAGTGGAAGAAGGCTATGTGTATTTCCAAATTGTAGAGAAACATAAAGTATGAGGAAAATAATGACAAGCAGAAGTTATGAGGAAGAAAGAGTACAGAGCAGAGCTGGTAATGAGAAAAGTAGACTCACAGAGAAGCAGAAACCACAAACAACATAAAGAATTCCAAAGTTGGGGCGCCTGGGTGGCTCAGTTGGTTAAACGTCCGGCTTCGGCTCAGGGCATGATCTCACGGTTCGTGGGTTCGAGCCCCGCATTGGGCTCTGTGCTGACAGTGGGCTCAGAGCCTGGAGCATGTCTTCAGATTCTGTGTGTCTCCCTCTCTCTCTGACCCTCCCCTGCTCACGCTGTCTCTCTAGCTCTCAAAAATAAATAAAACATTAAAAAAAAAAAAGAATTCCAAAGTCAGTTGCTGACTCCTTTCTGGTACCAGTGAACAACCAGCTCCTCTCAGAGCAGCACAAGCAAGCCTGCAAACCTAAGAATGCTCCCTGAAGCATGACTCCCCATCCCGGGAAGACCGGCACGTGATGCACCATTCTGCCCATCCTATCACTGCCACCATCACAGTACCTTCCAAGTCAGGCAGAGAGCCACTGATTCCTGCCTCCTATACCTGACATGGATACTCGACATTAGTATCTCCACCATTCCCAGGCCACAAGCCCTGCTACACCAAAGCCACAGTGGTGCGCCAACTGATGCTACCACCAGGTTACGGCCCCCATGCTCCAGCCCTCCCCTGCTATTCCCTGACTTCCCCACTCTCCTCCAAGTGCCCCCAGTGCCCCTTTCTCAGCAGACTCCCCTGAGAAATTGAGGCCATCGAGATCTTTCAATATCCTGCCCCATTATCTCTGGCTGTAACAATATTCTAAAATTAAGGGCAGTATCACAGATACTTGACCCTTCCTTCCCATTCCCCACTCCCTCATTTTCTTTACTTGTAGACACAGGCAGCTTATCAGTGATCTCCCTCCTATTTTCCAAACAGCTTAGTATCAACACACTCTTGTTGTCTGAATTAACTTTCGGTTTCTACTGAAGAGTTTCATGTTACATTAGGAAATCCTTGGGTCTGTAGTCCTCTTCCACCCCCTTGAACCCAACAGACTGCCACGTCGCAGTGAGGGCAGCAGAGGGACGTTTTTTATTAACGTGACATTAAAAACCGCATCAGTGCGAGTTTTCTCCAATCTTCTGGGCTTTAGCAGTACTTTTTATCATATATTTGATATTATTTTTACAGGCATATGGATTAATGTAGAAGTTAAAAGCAGCTGCCAAGATAAAGTCAGTACTAAGTCCCCCAGCATATATTTCAAAAAAGGGAAGAATATATAGTAGCCTAATTAAATCCTACCTTGGCTGATAACAACTATTCATCTAAATCTTCTTCCTGAAATGTCAGTCCAACAAATACTCTTTCACCTTCTGTCCTATCATGGATGCTATTTCATTTCCTCACAGCACCCTAAGAGAACCCAGTACAATCTCTATTATGTTGTTTATAAACTTTTAGTCCTTTAGGGTAAGGTATATAGAAGGAGATTATTACAGATATTAAAATAATGCCTGGGACGCCTAGGTGGCTCAGTCAGTTAAGTGTCCAACTTCGGCTCAGGTTATGATCTCGCAGTTCATGAGTTTGAGCCCCACATCCAGCTCTGTGCAGACAGCTCAGAGCCTAGAACCTGGTTCAGATTCTGTGTCTCCATCCCTGCTCGCACTCTGTCTCTCTCTCAAAATAAATAAACATTAACAAATTTTTAATAATGCCCATTTAAATGTCTAGTTTGGAAATAATTTATTTTTAGAGATTTGACACACTCTGATTTAATCTTTTTCCACCAGTTTCGATAGTATTATCCAAACTTTCAAATTTTGTTAAACTGATTACCTGAGTATAGCATGGACTAGAAATTTTTATTTTTAGAAAGGAAATAATGTTTGGAAAACGATTAAAAGGATAGGATAAGCTTCCCATAAAAAAGAATTTTATTCATAATAATATACCTGAAAAGGCTTTTAAAAAGTCTTCCTAACAATATGCTAAAATCAAAGGCAATATCACATATCTTTTAATTAAATACAAAGTCAAACACTACAAAGCCATTTCTCTTATTGGGTTCACTTTCTGATTAGGCCAAGTAACCAATAGTCCACCACAACAGTTAACCAAAAGAGAATTTGAGTTTTTAAAAAGTTAATGAAACTTATAAATAACTGCACAATCTACCCGTGTGTGTGTGTGTGTGTGTGTGTGTGTGTATGAGAGAGAGAGAGAGAGAAAGATTTTAACATTATTTTTCTAATTCTCAACTTCCTCTAAGTAAAAAATGCCAATATACTGATATATTTTTCCCCACTGGGAAATGGTTAATTTTGGTTATGACAAAGTAATGCTAAGTCTTATGTAAAAGTTCTATACCAAACTTGCCAACTTTTCTTTTCCATAGGGATGGAGTTCTAAGCTGAATTTGCTCTCATGGAATTCATGCTAAGTCACAGCTTCTCAGCCCTGGAATGTACCTTCACTTTCACACTGCTCAGTGCCCAAATTTTCAAGTAAGAGAGTGGCATATAAATAATTTTAAGTGTATGTATGAGGAGAGAAATGTCTGTTAATTGCCACGGACTAAAAAATAAAAATTAAAAAAAATACCTGCAACCCACTAAAAGATGGAACAAAACAGACTCCTTCAGAATCTTCTAAACTTTTGGCCATTTTTTCGGTCTCAGCAACATCTGTGAAAAGATCTGCAAAAACAAAAAAACCACAAAAATACGCTAAAACGAAATGGAAGGGTTGGAGAGGGACAAAGAGAATTATGCTATATGACTAGTATTTACCTGCATCCACATTTCCTATGAATACAGTATGAAAGGCTGCTCGCTTGAAGGCGTCAACACCAAGGCCAATGTGCTCTCGTTCTGTCTGGGCTTTCACACTGCTGCATAGGTTTATGAGCCCATGGAAGGTCTTTTTACATGGGCTCTGTATGCAGCAGGCCTTACTTTTTCTTTAAAGATATCCGGGCTGTTTAAAAATCAATTCTGTGTGCTTTCTTTTTGGCATTAAAATAAATTATTCTCCTGAAGATAACACCAATCCTAGTTTTCTGATGAAAAGATCATCTATCTATAGTAACCAAGAGAATCAATGGAAAACTACTCCACATAATGGATTTGATTAGGGGCCATAATAAGTAGATATATTAAAAGCCAATCTCTAAAAAACAAAAAATCAAGATCTAATTCATTTAATATACTATTTTTACTGAAGTATATAACATACATGTAGAAAACTGCACAAATCCCAAGTATATAGTGGGATGAATTTTCACAGTGTAAACACACCTAGGTAAACAACATCCAGATCAAGATATAAATTTCTTTTGTTTAACACAATGCGTGTGAAATTCACTCATGCTGTTACACTTCATTCTTATGCTTGTATATATAATATTCCACTATGTGACAATACACAGTTTACTAAACTATTCTAGAGCTGATATGCATTTGGTTAGTTTCTAGTTTTGGGCTATATAAATAGGCCACTTTGAACACTCATAGACATTCTTTTTGGTGAACATATGTACATGTTTCTGTTTGTTATATACCAAGGGATGGTAATGCTAGTACTAGGGTCTACACATTTAGGACTAACTTTAGAAGATACTGCCAAACCATTTTCCAAAGTGGTTATACCAAGTTAAGACTCCTGCCAACAGCATGAAACTTGCAGTTATGCCAAATTCTTGCCAAAAATTGATACTGTGTTTTTCATTTTAGCTATTTTGGTAGATTGCATGATAGTTTGATTTTGTGTTTCTCTATTAACTAACTAAGTTGAAATCCTTTTCATTGATTATTTGGATATCCTTATTTGTGCACTGACTCCTGAATAAGCATGTAGGACAGAGAGCACGGATCAGATGAAAAACCTCAAGAATCAGTTATAATAAGTATGAAGGCTTTGTACAGCCTCAGGAAAATTGGTTTAATTTTAGTGCAGGTTTTGTTATTCTTATAATGAAGAATTAAAGACACAAAGTTTAAAGAACACCTATGTTAAAACTCAAGTTAATAAGGATCATTCAATAATAACTATAAATTTTGTTCAAAATGAATTATCAGATCCATAAGTCACACTCATTTGGTCAACATATTCATACAACACATTAAAATATCTCTAGTGCTTCAAAAACTAATATTTAAAAATAACATTGGTTTTGAAATGTATATTTTGAAAAATCATGTTCAAATGTCTAAATTTTTCAGTCAAAATTTGGAAAACATAGTGGATGGCTAGTTTGTGGAAAGGTTTTTGGTGACAGGCAAAGAAACAAGGAAAAAAAAGAAATCTAGTTAATTTACATTTTTCATTAGCTATTTCAATGAATATACTTGCTTAAAGAATTTCTCTAAATAATCTTCCACTTAAACTGTTCTCAAATGAGCGTATGATGGAAAATCTTTGGGAGCAATCAGACTTCATTCTGTCTGTCCCACTGAATACAACTAAGAATCCTGATGGAATGCATAGAAAAGCCATCTGAGGACTCAGAAGAATAAAGCCAGCAGGGAACTCTAAGTAATGCCAAACCAGTGGTGAGTTTCCTGTTTTCATTTTCTCTGATATTGCCTGGCCTAAACTCAGGAATAGTCTAAGACCTAACACTTGGGTCTGTACACTGGGTGCAAATATGAAGAGCTTCCACAGAAGCACCCCTTCCTGGTCTGAGGCACAGGACGCAGGAGTCTCTATGGGACAGAGAGAGTGAGAGAGAATATTACACGCCTATTGGAATGGTGAAAATTAAAAAACAAACAAAAATGACAATACCAACCCTGAAGCAACACACACACACTGCTGGTGAGAACGTAAAATGGTATGGCCATTCTCGAAAACAGTTTGGCAGGATTTTGTTTTTTGTGTTTTACAAAGATAAACTCACACTTATTTGTGTGTATGTTTATAGAACACATATAACATCATGTTTATATGAGCCAGCAATTCCATTCTTAGGTATATATCCTAGAAAAGTTTTTAAAAACTAAATGATATTCATGTAAAAACCTGTACATGAATGCTTATAGTAGCTTTATTTATAATCACTCAAAACTGGAAACAGCCCACAGATCCTCCAGTGGGATAATGGGTGAACAAACTGTAATGTATCCATAACAAAGAAAATTGCTAAGTAATTAAATGGTATGAACTACTGATACATACAATACACGGATGAATCTCAAAGGCATTATGTTGACCAAAAAAAGCTTCTCAATTGGTTATAGGATTCCATTTACATAATACTGTAGATTCCAATATCCATTTATAGGATTCCATTACATGACAGCCATTTAGAGGATACAGTGCCAAAGGTGGAAAGCTTCACAATAAGACTTCTGTTTCAGTCCCCAGCTCCTGCAATTCACCCAACCATATCATTCACTGATGTAAAAGATTTGATGAGGGAAGAGACTATGGGGAAACAGTATCTAACATGTCTAGCTGAGGATTGCCTGGATGGCTCTGTCAGTTAAGCATCCAACTTCAGCTCAGGTCATGATTTAGGATTTGTAAATTTGAGCCTCACATCGGGCTCTCTGCTGTCAACACAGAACCTGCTTCAGATCCTCTGTTTCCCTCTCTTTCTGACCCTTCGCTGGGCATGTGCTCTCTCTCTCTCTCTCTCAAAAATAAATAAACATTTAAAAAATTAAAAAAAAAAAAGAAACAATTCTGGTAGAAACGCAAAATGGCACGGTTCCTAGAGAGAGGAATTTGGCAATGTTTAACAAAATTATAATGTATTTATCCTTTGACTTAGCAATCTCACTTTTGGGAATTTATTGTAAAGACATACCTCCAACAAAAAGAAAACCCATATGTCCAAGGATATTCATTGCAGCCCTATTTGCAAAGTATTGGAAGTTACTTAAGTGCCCAAATACAGGATATTGGCTGGCTAAACTATGTACATACACAGTGTGTAGCTATGAAAAGAATGATCTCTGTGAAATGACGGGAAGTAATTCTCGGAATATACTTTTAAGTGAAAATGGCAAAGTACAAAAGAGCATATATAGTTTATATTTTATTTAAGAAATTAGGGTAAATACAAAGCATGTATCCTAAATGTTTTTGCAAAAAAAAAAAAATAAAGGATAAACCAAAACCTAATGATTACAAGATGTAGGGAGACAGATGAAGGGACAGGTGAGGGAGTCAACTTCTCTGAGCATATCTTTTTTTCATGAGTTTGACTTTGGATATCAAATTAAAATTCCACATTAAAAATATATGGATAATGTGGGGTGCCTGGGTGGCTCAGCTGGTTGAGCATCTGACTTTGGCTCTGGTTATGATCTCACAGTTCGTGTGTTTGAGCCCTGCTTTGGGCTCCGCAGCGGGAGCCTGTTTCAGATTCTGTGTCTTCCTCTCTCTCTGCCCCGTCCCCGCTTACACTCTCTTTCTCTCTCTCAAAAAATAAATGAACATTTAAAAATAATCAAATAAATAAAAATATATTGGTAGTGTTTTTAAAAAGGATGCAGGGGGGGAGACTAAAACTGAATGATAACAGAAACAAAAAACCCAACTCTATTTCAAATTAGTAAAATCACTGAAGGGAGAAGAATAAGAACTAATCGAAGTAAATTTGAATAGTGTGCTTTGACCATATACTCATATACCCTGATGTAAAGGAAAAAACCTGCAAATGAACTTGAGCAAATATTGTTGTTGTAGTGGGATGGATCTAGTAATTCTGAAGCTCTTTTGTATATATTTCGAGATTGAGTGAATGAATGCATAATATCAATGTTGTTGGGAGCCAGGGTTCTCGATGTGGAAGAGATAAAAATATAGAACAGAAAAAGATAAGCAAAGACCTGTAGGGGTTTAGACTAGAATTGGAGGTGTGATATTTCAAAAATTGTTAATACACACACACACACACACACACACACACACACACACACACAAACACACACACACTTCTTCTAGCCCTGATGAAATCTGTTGCCAATCACTGTTTTTACTTTTATTTATTTATTTATTTGTTTGTTTGTTTATTTAAGTAGGCTTTACACCCAGTGTGGAGCCCAAAACAGGGCTTGAACTCACAACCCTGTGATAAAAACTTGAGCTGAGATCAACAATCAGACACCTGTCAATACTACAAGCAATCTATGTATTCAACACAATCCCTATTGAAATTATACCAGCATTCTTCACACAGCTGGAACACACAATTCTAAAATTTGTATGGAACCGGAAAAGACCCTGAATAGCCAAAACAATCCTGAAAAAGAAGCAGTACATGCACCCCAATATTTATAGCAGCACTATCAACAATAGCAAAGTATGGAAAGAGTCCAAACATCTATCTACTGATGAATACATAAATAAGATGTGCATATACATCTTCTATATATAACATGTGCATACACACACACACCACACACACACGTGCACACACACACACACACACACACACACACACACAGGAATATTACTTGGTCATCAAAAAGAATGAAACCTTACCATTTGCAACAATGTGGATGGAACTAGAGTATATTATGCTAAGTGAAGTCAGTCAGAGAAAGACAAACATCATCTGATGTCACTCTTATGTGGAATTTAAGACACAAAACAGATGAATATAGGAGAAGGGAAACAAAAATAAGATAAATACAGAGAAGGAGACAAACCTTTAGAGACTCTTAAATACAGGGAACAAAGTGAGGGTTGCTGGCAGGGTGTTGGGTGGAGGGATGGGCTAAATAGGCAAGGGGTATTAAGGAGGACACTTGTTGGGATGAGCACTGGAGTTATACATAAGTGATGAACCACTAAATTCCATTCCTGAAATCATTATTACACTACGTTAACTAACTTGGATTTAAAATGTTTAAATAATTTATTTTTAAATTTTATTATTATTATTTTTAAGTAGGTTTGAATTCATGACCCTGAAAGCAAGAGTTGCTTGCTCTACCAAATGAGCCAGCCAGGCAAACCACCATCATTATTTTTCAATACCATTTTCCACTCAAAGGAATTAGGGCTGATTGGGAAAGTGGCTAATTCCACTTAGGGAGTAGGAAAAACATAAAATGAGCCTTAAAAATCTTGTGCTAGGAACTAACAAAGTGTTAAAAAATATATATATAGATAGACATTTAAAGACATAGAGGATAGTTGGAGGAGATTTTCACTGGCTAAATCCAGGACAAATGGAATATGAAAATAAGTAAGAACTGTAAGAATTATAACCTGTTGAATAAGAAATGAGCTTATAGTGATAATAAGTAAATAAAAGGGGTTAAGTGAAAACTCTTCATTGCACAATCAAATGCTAATAAATATGGAAGGGATATCGGAGTTAGCAAACACCATTTTGCAACCATTACAATAAAAACTGATCCAGGGAAGAATTATCAATGAATGCAAAATTTAGAGGATGGGGGAAGTCTGATGAGAAATAGGGTGTCTAGCTAGTTCCAAGTATCTCCCACATATTATCTATTACAAAAGGAAAAATAATAATTAGACAATGGAGAAATTGGAAAACATGCATGTGAACCAAATTTTTTAAAGTTTATTTTGTGTGTGTATGTGTGTATGTGAGAGAGAGAGAGAGACAGAGAGAGAGAGAGAGAGAGAGAGAGAGAGAGGGAGAGGGAGGGAGAGAATCCTAAGCAAGCTCTGTGTTGTCAGCACAAAGCCAACGCAAGGCTCAAACTCACAAACCACATGATCATGGCCCTAGCCAAAATCAAGAGTCAGACACTTAACTGAGTGAGCCACCCAGGTGCCCCACATGAACAAAATTTAACAGAACCAAAACAAGGCTAGAGGACACCTTCCATCTCTAGGTATATATTCTAAGAAGGATACAGTTATCATTTATGTATTTATCAGCCAAAACTACATAACATGGATCTAGTCACAAGAACCCAAATTAAGGAATATTCTAGAAAACAACTGGCCTATATTTTTTAAAAAATGTCAGTGGCATGAAAAACAAAGCTGAGGAAACAATTCCAGATTAAAGGAAATTATACAATTAAGCAATTATGGATTTGATCTTGACCTGGGAAAAAATTGCTATGAAGGACATTATTGGGACATTTGGCAAAATTGGAATATGGACTATACATTTTATAAGGGGTGCCTAGGTAACTCGGTTGAGCGTCTGACTCGATTTCGACTCAGGTCATGATCTCACAGTCATGGGATCCAACCCAGCTCAGCATGGAGCCTGCATAAGATTCTCTCTCTCTTTTCCTCTGCCCTCTCCCCTGCTCATTCTCTCTCTAAAATAATTTTTAAAAATTAATAAGATTTAACAGCCAATGTTAACTTTTCTCAGGTTAATAACCATACTTTAGATAAGAGAATACTGTTGTTCTTAGGAAATGCACCATGAAGTACTACACGGAAAGAAGCATGATGCATGCAATAAATTCCTAAAGAGCTAAGAAAATTATGAAGATATTTATCTGTCCCACAGCATATAGGATAGATGGATGGATGGTACGTAGACATATAAAGCAATCATGGTAAAATATTAAAACCTAGCAAATCTGGGGGGCGCCTGGCTGGCTCAGGGGAATGTGCAACTCTTGATCTTGGGGTTGTTCATTGGAGACTTAGGTTGTATGTAGAGATTACTTAAAAAAATAAAATCTTTAAAAAATTAGCAAATCTGAGATAAAGGGTATATAAAAGTTTTTGTGCTAGATTTGTAACTTTAAGTTTGAAATTATTTCAAAATAATTAAAACAGTTCTCATTTTTATCTCTTTCTCACTATGTATCTCACTGTATATATTCCCAGTGAAACAAGGATAAGGTACCAATTCTTGGATATTTTAAAAAGAGATTTGGGGCACCTGGGTGGCTCAGTCGGTTAAGCGTCTGACTTCGGCTCAGGTCATGATCTCGCAGTTTGTGAGTTCGAACCTCACGTCAGGTTCTGTGCTGACAGCTCAGAGACTGGTGCCTGTTTGCATTCTGTGTCTTCCCCTCTCTCTGCCCCTCCCCAGCTCATGCCTCATGGTTTCTATCTCTCAATAATAAATAAATGTTAAAAAAATTTTTTTAAATAAAAAAAGATTTAGTTTATCAATTTTACTTTTTATCATTTCTCAGTTTTATAATTTGTATATCCTTATATATTTGGTGGAAAGTTTATTATGCTTCTTTCCCTTTTCTTATTAATAAGTATTCATCATTTTCCTCTAAGTACTGTTCTTACAGAATTATAGTCATTTTCTGTTATTTTTTTGAACACTATCAAATTATGTTTCAAATGTTTTCCTTGGCCCTATGCTACTCAAGAAAAGACATTTCAAATTTTCACGTGGCTAAGTACCATTTATATATTGTTTTTGCTATTCATTTCTAACCATATTACATAATGGGCTGAGATGTTCCATTCTATTGCTTTTTAAAGTATGGAACTGAGAAAAGGATTTGTGTGTGTGTGTGTGTGTGTGTGTGTGTGTGTGTGTGTGTATGTGTGTGTGTGTGTGTGTGTGTTTAGAAAGGGATTTCCTTCAACCTGAAGTTATACACCATGGAATTAAACTCACTTATGGGAAGAAGACAAAAATTAAAAAAACAAAGAACATAATACATTTTGAAATATTTTAACAGAAACATTACTTTTTGTTATAGACCAATCATATTATGCATAAAATATTTAAACCTAGTTTAGTTAGAGGCTCTTCTTAGTGTCAAGATCATTTCAATCTCTTAAGGAGATTTAAAAAAAATTTTTTTAACATTTACTTATTATTGAGAGAGAGAGACAGGGCATGAGCAGGGGAGGGGCAGAGAGAGGGGAAGACACAGAATCGGAAGCAGGCTGCAGGCTCTGAGCTGTGAGCACAGTGCCCGACGTGAGGCTCGAACTCACAAACCTCAAGATCATGACCTGAGTTGAAGTCAGACGCTTAACTGACTAAGCCATCCAGGCGCCCCTTAAGGAGATTTTTGTACTTTATGTTTTTAATGTACAAAAATAAAGACTTTACAGTAAGACATCAGTTGGGTAAAAGATCAATTCAAATAATACAGAACAAAGTCTGGCGTGCTACTGGGAAAAAGCTGTTTTGAAAAACACCTTATTTATATACTTTGCTTTGCCCATGTTGAGACCTTCACTCTATTTTCTTTTGGCTAGAGTATCTCATTTGGTAATTTCTTCAAAAAGTATAGGCTGCATGGCCAGAAAATGTCCTTTTGCACTTAATATGAATGCTACCTTAGCCAGGCACCAGATTATTGGCTCATTGCTCTTTTTCCTAATATGTACATGTTCCACTTTCTAAATTTTATAGCTACTTCCATACTCATCTAGTTTTTTTTTCTTTATAAATAAACAGCTTTTCCTATCTTAAAGCTTTTCTTTAATCAGAACAGCTGATTTATTTAATCAGATAAATCCTACACATAGGACTATATTAGTTTATATCTTTTTTTTTTTTAACTTGGTAAGCTATTTCAGTCTGAAAAGTAAGGTCTTTCTTCTGCCTAGGGAAATTTATTTTCAATTTGTCACTTCAACTTTTACATTTTTGTTAACTCCATTTCCATAATTACATTTTCATATGCCACAAAAGACTACTATTCACATACTTTTTTCTCTTAACTTTCCTCTGTATCTCTTACTTCTCAGTTTTATCTTTTATTTTTTTTCCTCTTTTTGTTTTCAAATTCTCCGATTCCTACTTGGATTTTCAACAGTCTCTTTTATGTTTTATTATTATTTCTTTTTACATTTTAAATATCATGGTTTTGTTCTTCAAAACTCTTTATGTTTTCCAGACATTTTTTGGTAATATTTTCTTTTGTACCTTTAGGTTTGACTTGTTGGTGTTAATTTAATCTTCTGTTTCTTCCACTCTATCTGTCCACGTAGAAGCTACCTGTTGAGCGTGGTCACTCCCCTTCAGGGTGCTATTTGCTCCTACACTGTGCTCTCTTTCAGGTCAGGCTTACGGGGCTGTCAGGAAATGAGAGGCAGGGGAGTGAACCTTGGCTCTCTGGTTTCTGGAGATATGAGAAAGATTAGGCCTCCCCACTCAGGCTGGACGAGGAGCAGTTCAGACCAAGCAGTACTGATGTCCACCTGGCAGGCTCTCCCAGGGATTCACCAGGCCACCTTTCTTCTCCACATAAGGGGATTTTCTCCTGGCTCAGCAGGCTGCATCCACAGAGAACATCTAGAGTGTCTTCAGCAGCCTCTGGAATTTTCACCAATAACACTCAGGTAGTGCCCTCTACAGACCCTGGGTCTGCAATGTCTACTTGACACCTCAAGGCCTCGTTCTTGCTGGGCTCCACTCCAGCTTCGTGGTAAGCCACACTTCTCCCCAGGAGGAGAGGCAGGACCATGAACTAAGATCCTACTCACCAGCAGTAACATGTATCTGGTCATTCCCTAGGATTAGTTCACATGTGAGAAAATGCTTATCTCATCCTCTCTAATGAAGGGTATGTTATCTCTCTTGGGAAGATACCCAGAGAGGAATCAGTTTCCGTATTTCTAGTAAACAAGAGTCCTTGGTAATTTTAAATGTGCATGGGGAAGTCTTATGGGGATCACCTGGAGCAAGCAGATGTGACATGCAGCAATTAAAAGTGATACTGCTAGGGGAAAAAATGTCCCCTGACCTGTGTTACTGGAGCACAGCAGAGAAATACGGCTGTGTAATACACAGGCTGTTCATTAATCACAACAGCTAAAAAGTGGAAACAACCTGCATGTCCGCCATCTGATGAATGAATAAATAAATTCGGCACCTCCATATAATGGAATATTCGGCAATAAAAAGCAGCAAGTGCTGATATATGCCATGACATGGGGGAACCTGGCAATGTTATGATGAGTGAAAGATGGCACTTTCAAGACACCACGTATTGTTTGATTCCATCCATATGAAATGTCCCGAACAGGCAAATCCACAGAGACAGAAAGTAGATCCACGGTAGCTTAGGGGAGGTGGCTAGAACAGGAAGTCAATGCCAGTGCATATGGGGGTTTCTTATAGGGGGAATAAAAATGTTCTAAAATTAGATTGTGGTGATGGTTGCACAGCCCTGAGACAACAGTAAAGAACACTGAATTTTCCACTTTAAGTAGGTGAATTATCTGGCTTGTGAATTATATCTCAATAAAACTGTAAAATAAAAGCAAAAAAAATTTATATAAACTGTTCTGCAACTGCTTCATCCCCCCCTTAATGTGCCATAAACAGCGTTCTACATCAATAAGATACACAACTACACCGTTACATGCGACTGTACAATGTTCCACTGTGTCGATACACTGTAATGCTTTATCATTAGACAGGAACTTATTTCCAATCACTGCACTAAACAACCTATGCATATACACGTCTTTCCACGCCTGTCCCATTGTTTTCTTAGGAAATACAGAATGAGGCCAAAGGGTCTGCATTCTATAAATTGACACATATTGCCTGCTTGGCCTCCAGAAAGGCCATACTAGTTAACATTCATCACAAAGGAGGGGTGCATGGGTGGCTCAGTCGGTTGGGCCTCTGATTGGCTCAGGTCATGACTTCGCAGTTCATGGATTCAAGCCCTGCATCAGGCTCTGTGCTGACAGCTCAGAGCCCAGAGCCTGCTTCAGATTGTGTGTTTCCCTCTCTCTTTCTGCCCCTCCCCAGCTTGTGCTGTCTCTCTTTCTCTCAAAATAAACATTAAAAAAATACAAAAACACACTAAAAAATTCATTACAAAGGAAAACAAGCAGTTTTTTTCTCTAGATTCCCATTGATGCTGAGCATCCTCAAATGACTTAATCTCTGCCAATGATATTAATCATTGATATTAATTAAAAACTGATATCAGTTTTTAGATGTGTATTTCTTTGATTATTAAATGTGAATAGCATTTTTTTAGTTTTTTGTTTTGTTTTGTTTTGTGTTTTAGTAATCTCTACACCCAACGTGGGGCTTGAACTCAAGACTCTCAGATCAAGAGTCACATGCTCTTCTGACTGAGCAGCCAGGTGACTCTGAACAGCATTTTTTAAATAGTCATTTGATTTATGCTACCTGTATTTCTGTCCTTTGTCCATTTTTGTCATTTCTTTCAAGCTTATTTATTGAGAAAGAGAGAGAAAGAGGGAGCACACGTGCGTGAGTGAGCAAGGTTGGGGAGGGGCAGACAGAGAGAGAGGAGAGAGAGATTGGGAATCTCAAGCAGGGTCTGCACTCCCTGATGCAGGGCTTGATCTCATGACCATGAGGTCATGACCTAAGCCCTAATCAGGGGTCAGACATTTAACCGACTGAGCCAGCCAGGTATCCCCATTTTTTAGTCATCTTTATTAATTTTTCTGATGTATACTACAAACTGTTCTTATCATGTTATCTTTTAACTTTGCTAATGGCATCCTTCTAATATCTAACATTCTAATAATTTATATACTTAAATTTATTATTCTTTTTCTTTATGGTATCTGGCCTTAATGCCTAGCCTTTTATTATCCCAGTATAATAAAATAATACCCTACATTTCTGGTTCCTTTAATATCTCATTAGAACAATCCATTCATTCCCCACTGGTCTGTAGTCCTATGGTATCCTTGAATTCTTTAAGTGTGGCCTGAGCAATCTGTTTATACGATGACTTACCTAATTCTTGAGCCCATTTGATGACTGTACCAGTGTCTCCTGCATTGCTTTCAGCTAAGCATACAACTTCTTGCCCAATCTTCCACCCAATTAGTGGATAAAAGCCTTAGAAGCAAAGAAACAGTATAAGTCAAATATAATAAATAGATAATTCATCACATAGATGACTACAGTAGAATAATTTGATTTTCTTAAAAACTAGCAGTAGCTTTGAAGTCAGTGGTCTCACAAATTTCTAACCTTAGTCTGTCTCCTCAATTGTAAAATGGTCTGCCTCAGAGAGCTCCTGTGAGAATAAACTGAGTTAACGCATAAAAAGAACTTAGTGCAGTGCCTGATATGTAATATGAATAATAAACATTAGCTTTTATTAGCCATAGGCATATCTATGCCTCTAGAAACAGAGAAATAGAACCAACTACATTATCTCATTTATTTGTGGGAGGTTCCTAAGTAGGAACAACCTGATACAATGATCAAATTTTCTAGCTTCCATTTTCCTAGTTAGGGGAAAAGGAAGAGTTCAAGGGGGGATGGAAGGTAAGAAAAATATTTTAAAATCTACCTCTTAGTAACCATGCTAAGAGACCATGGCCCAGATTAAGAGCCCACAGACCTCTTAGGGTGTTGTTCAACAATCTAAATTTCTTGGTTTATACATCCTGGGATGTCTTCTGTCAGAGAGACCAGTTTCATGGCAATTGCCTTTATATATGCGTGGATCGCTAGTTGAGAATTACCACCAAAAAGCTGCTAACACATAAAAGAAAACTTGGAGGCCCAGAAAGGTGTTTTAAACAAATATAATGGGTATTACAGGTAAATAATTGGAAAACTGACCAAAATACCCTAATCCTGAGTTTCTCTATAATAACATCATTCTCATTTTTTATGCTTTTAAAGAAAGGGAAATGGAATTTGACTATTTCTAAGAATAAAAACAAAAAATATGTTACAGAGTGTCCTTAATATAAAATGGGAAAACAGTATCACAAAAATTAAACATGAAAATACGTGATATTTATTGATAAAAAGGATAATTTCTTACCACCTCCAACAGTATGTTGCAGGTTATTTCCAGTATTAATATCCAAAAATGTCCCAGTTCCCATGGTTAGTTTCACATCTCCTATCTGGAAACAGCATTCTCCAAACATGGCTGATTGTTGATCGGCGACCTGCCAAAAATGTTCAACATAAGATGACTGCACCTTAGCAGTGGCCCATTTCACTGTGTCCCACTGTCTCCTATGCTGTATTCTCACGGTTCAACATTTTGTTCTCTTTTTTCCTTTTCTTTAAAGAAAAAATATCCCTGGAGAGAACAAAGAACAACAATAAGACGGAAGTCTCTCTAGGGAATGTGCCTCAGGAATTTTTAGTGGGCAATCTACTTTATGACTTTTAAGTATCCCAGGAATAATCTTATAAAGGTCAGAATAAAAATTGTGCAGAAAAAACAAGAGTTTTCAACTTAAAAACAGTTTCATTCATTAGTCAAATAACTGACTTCACAAATTTCTCTTTTAATAAGAGTGATAGGTGTATGCTTAATATAAATAGATGTAGGTCAAAACTACATATTCCCAACCATATATTTTTGTTAGAAGACAAAATAGAACATGTTGTTAAGATAATTAAATGTATATATACATCATTAAGTAACAAAAATTCAAACGGGTAAATTTTAAAGATCTAATTGGCTTTATTAATTGATCCATGAATTGGGCAGCACCCTTCCTAGCAAAGGCGAGTTCCAAAGGGCTAAAGAAAAGGAAAGGTTTTAGAGGTAGAGAAAGAGTGGAGAAAAAAGGAAACTATTGGCAAAGAATCCATTGTTTTAGGCAAGGTCACCTTCCTAAGGGGATCAGAGGAATCTATCATTAAACTTCTAGTGCTGACCAGGAAATTCCCATGTTGACTGGTTAAGGGTTATATTTCTAGGAGGTTGAAACTACAGATAGGTTAGCTATTACGTTGTGGTTAACTGGCTTGGGGCTGCCAGTTGAGGCCTGCCGTTTTCTTTTTAGCAATTCCCTCCCTTTTGATCGGACTCTCAGCTTAACTGAGAGATGTGATCAGAATTTAAAGCATTTGCGCCATTCTCTGCCATCACTCCAGAGTTGATCAGCTATTATTGATCCTTTGTGTGGTATCCACAGGTCATGATGGTTTTCTCCTTAACCTCTGTGATATTCTCAGGTTCATAACTTATAAGTAGATTGTCCCCTCATTCATTTTCTGACGTTCCAGTCTCAGGGAGATCATTTGCTTGGTGATTAGCAGTTAAGATGCATTTAAAGCTTTTAAAAAAACTACAATATACCAGAAAGATTATTATGATAACTATAAAGAGGATAATTCCCTGTGTTTGGAGAGCACTTCAGAGCCATAGTCCCCAAGACTCAAAACAATTAAAATCAAAGGAAGACCCTGCTGAAGTTATTCTTTTAATCTTAGCAGCTTGGTCAGTGACCTTACGTAATTAATTAAGTTTCAATTTCCTTAGAAGGGTTAATCCAGATACAGCAGGTGGTGTGGGCCACAGCAGAGGTACCTCCTTGCTTAGCTAAAAGATATTCAAGGGCTATCGTACTATCAAGAACAAGTTTGGCCAAAGAGTCTAAGGATCTTTGTTGGAGAGCGGTTGCTTTAGCAGCAGATTCTGCAATAATTTCAAGAATTGAGAAGTTCCTGATCATAGGCTTATTTACACTTGTCTCTAATAAGGGATGTAGGGACCTGCCAAGAGGCATGAATCCTGGATCATAAAAGCCTTCAAGTAGATCCTTTCTAACTCAACAATGTAACTTCTGGGGAGTTGCCAAGGAGATGTCTTATTTTGCTTGTGAAAAGTTAGGGGGTGAAATAAAAGGCTGTTCTAAATTCCAAAGGATTTCTCCCTTAACAATGGCCTGGGGCATTATCTTTCCAGGCCAATGTTAGAGTAAGAGAAAGGGTTTCATGTTTAAAGCTCGAAGTCTTGATCCATAGTCTGGGCAGAAGCAGTATGCCTCGATGTGACTTCTCTTCCTCATCAGTTTGATTCGGAGGTGTCCAGGGTCTGTACAGGGCCTGGCTGCAGGTGGAGCCTTCACACGCTGAGAGATATGTACTCAAGGCTCCATCTCTTCTGGTTTTGCAGCAGCGTCCGTGATCAGGAGCACTTGGTACGATTCCTCTTCAAAAAGGGCTTGAGCTACCTTCCTCTGATAATGTTTCCAGAATATCTAAATCTCCAGGCTCTACACTGTGACCAGCAGGATCCTTTGACTTGGGATCTGAGGAGGTTTCTTTAACCTGTTGATGACAGGCTTGAGCATAAGATATTAGAGATTTACAGTGGCTGGTCTTAACAACAAAGGATTGGTAGAAGCTTGTATACTGACAGAATTCCAAGAAGTTTTGCAAGGTTTTCGTTAAGCCTCATAGAATTTGCCCTGTGAAGTGGGTGTCTCGATCACTGGAGATTGTGGAAGCTATGCCCCAAATGGTAAAACATGTTTTCTAAGTTTCTTTGCTACTATGAGGACATCACAGCTTTGCAGCAGTTTACGGCTTCAACCCATCCACAAAACATGCAAACAATAACAAGAACATATTGGTAACCATAACCCATAGTAAGTGGCAGCTGAATGAAGTCCAGTTGCAGGTGTTAAAATGGTCCAGAGTGGGGAGGTCTGAGGCTCTGGGAACAAAATCAGTTTTTCCAGGATGACCTGACATATCAGAAATTCCTGGTAGATTGTTTTGCAATATTATAGAAGTCTCTCTACCAATGTCCATTCATAATTTGGGTCATCTTAAATGCCCTATGGTGCATGAAGGAACATACAAATTGAAAAATAGTGTTTGCCAGGGAGCTGGAAAGAACTAAGCAGCCATCTTGGTTTTCCCACAGCCCCCACTACTCATTTAATTGACAATGTTTACCCATCTTAGTATCTCTGACTCAGCAGCAGACTGTTGCCATGTCATAGGACATCAGCATAGCAAAAAATATGGCAACGAGACGACTTTTTTTTCAGAAGCAGAATGAACTTTATGCCCATGTGCCAAAATCTTACAACATAAAGAAGGCTTAGTATTACTTCTTTTTAAAAATTTATTTATTTAAATTCAAGTTAGTTAACATATAGTGTAATAATGATTTCAGGAGTAGAATTTAGTGATTCATTGCTTACATATAACACCCAGTGTTCTACCCAACAAGTGTCCTTCTTAATGCCCATCACCCATTTAGCCCATCCCCCCACCCAACATCCCTCCCGCAACCCTCAGTTTGTTCTCTGTATTTAAGAGTCCCTTATGGTTTGCCTCCCTCTCTGTTTTTATCTTATTTTTCCTTCCCCTTCCCTATGTTTTTTTTTTCTCAAATTCTACAAATGAGTGAAATCATATATTTGTCTTTCTCTGACTTATCTTGCTTAGCATAACACACTCCAGTTCTATCCACATTGTTGCAAATGGAAAGATTTCATTCTTTTTGATTGCCAAATAATATTCCATTGTATATACATACCACATCTTCTTTATCCATTCATCAGTCTATGGACATTTGGGCTCTTTCCACATTATGGCTATTATTGAAAGTGCTGCTATAAACATTGGGGTGCATGTACCCCTTTGAATCAGCATTTTTTTTAATCCTTGTGATAAATACCTAGAAGTGCAATTGCTGGGTCACAGGGTAGTGCTATTTTTGAGGAAGCTCCATACTGTTTTCCAGAGCGGCTGCATTCCCAGCAGCAGTGCAAAAGGGTTCCTCTTTCTCTGCATCCTCGCCAACATCTGTTATTGCCTGAGTTGTTAATGTTAGCCATTCTGACAGGTGTGAGGTGGTATCTCATTATGTTTTGATTTGTATTTGCCTGATGATGAAAGATGTTGAGCATCATTTCATGTGTCTGTTGGCCATACGGATGTCTTCTTTGGAAAAGTGTCTATTCATGTCCACTGCCCATTTCTTCCCTGGGTTATTTTTTTGGGTGTTGAGTTTGATAAATTCTTTATAGATTTTGGATACTAACCTTTATTTGACATATCATTCGCAAATATCTTCTCCCATTCCTTTTAGCTTTGTTGACTGTTTCCTTTGCTGTGCAGGGATCTCATACCCCCCGCTGCTGAGGCAGTCCCGCAGAATAGTGAGGGTGGTCAGCTCACCCTGATCCAGCTCCACAACTCTCCTGTGTTTTTTCTTTGGCATGCAGCTGGGATTCAAAACCCAAAGTCTTTAAGGACCACGTGGATCCTCTCCCTTACTCTGGAGTACAGCTAATGAAAGACCTTTGGCTGGCACCTGCAGGGTCTTTTGTTCTTGGGGAGGCAATAAACCCTCTTCCAAAAGCCCTCCAGGAAGGGGAATGTTCTCTCCCAGTGAACCCTGGAGATCCCTACACCACCCTAAGCACTCCAGTGCCAGCTCCCTCCTCTCCAGAAGCACGTACCACAGCTCTGCTCCGGAGAGAGTTGTACACTTCCAAAACTTCAGAGTTTGAGCTCCAAACATTCTTTGCAAAAAAAAATCTGGGATACTCAGTACTTCTCACTCCCCAGTGCATGGTCCAGAGAGGTTTTCTCTCTTGTGTTCTCTCAACCCCTCTCTCTTACGCTCCCTTTTCTCTCTCCACAGAAAGGGTTCCCACTCTTCAGCAACACCACCATTTTTCTTCCCCCAATTCATTTCCATGCACCTCACACCACCCAAGCTCTGTCCCTCCAACTGTGGGGACCCTTCTGCCACTCAGTGGATTGATTTCCTGGGTGTTCCCAGTGATCAATACAGCTGTGTCTGACGGACAAAGAAAATCCCAGTCCCCCTATTTCTCCATCATCTTCAGTGCCACAGTCTCTTAATGAAATCTTTTCATTATGCTGTATCTACTGACCATTTTGAAGTGTACATTCATTCATGCCCTCCCTCTCACACAGAGCCTCCAGCGGTTTCCCAATCATTTAGAATAGCATTCCCAATGCTTATCACACAATAGAAGGTCCTAAGTTATCTGCTATGTTATGCATAGCCTTCTTTTCAATTTCATCTTCTAACATATTCCCCATGGTCATGGAATTCTGGGTGCTCTGACCCCTACCATACCCTGATCTTTCTAAAACATTTACTCCCACTCTGGCATCCACCATTCTCATTGTCTGGAACACTCCTCCTATATGTATCTATGTGATTGCTCATTTATTTCTTTTGGATCTCTGCTCAGAAGTCCCTTTCTCAGAGAGGACTTCCTTGATTCCCATATTTGACAATGCTTCACATGTCATTTAACATATCAAATAAGCTTAAACAGTTTAGCAAATTATTTGGAATGTTCCAGGCCAAAAAGACTTAAGCCAAACAAAAGTCCAAACAAACAGGGATGCCTGGGTGGCTCAGTCGGTTAAGCATCCAACTTTGGCTCAGGTCACAATCTCACAGGTTTTTGGGCTGGAGCCCAGCATCAGGCTCTGTGCCGACAGCTTGGAGCCTGGAGCCTGCTTCCAATCCTGTCTCCCTCTCTCTCTGCCCCTCCCTTGCTCACTGTCTCTCAAAAATGAATAAATCTTAAAACAAATTTTTTTTAAGCGCAAACAAATTTTGTCTTTTTAAAACAAAATCAAATTTTAATTTTGTACCAGTTTAGTTTTGATATTAAAATATATTCATTCTTATCTTAGTCCTGACCACATGCACAATTCCTTTCCAGAGATTCCTTTTTCACAAACTTTCTACAACCACTTTTACCTTAAAAAAAAAAAAAAAAATATATATATATATATATCCATTCCTCAAACCTTTTTTTAAATGTTTTTTATTTATTTTGGAGAGACAGAGAGAGACAGTGTAAGCAGGGTAGGGTCAGAGAGAGAGGGAAACACAGAATCTGAAGCACACTCCAGGCTCTGAACTAGCTGTCAGCACAGAGCCTGACGTGGGGCTTGAACCCATGAAATGTGAGATCATGACCTGATCCAAAGCCAGACGCTTAACAGACTGAGCCACCCAGGTGTCCTGCTCATATCTTTTTTTAAATAAAAAACATATATTTTACTTCCCTTGCATGTCCCTTGGAGATGCTTCCCTTATTATTTCTAGTAATGTTAAGCAATTAGGAACTCTTATATAAGCATTCTTTAGACTGGCAAATTTACAGATACACTTTATCATTTTTAGAAGCATATGTCTTTAAATTTTTCCAATGTAGCACTAATGATATGGGGAACAAAGGCAAAAGAAAAAAAATTAAATTTCCTTACAACTTATAGCCCATTGACAAGTCCTTGAGACTGGAAGTAACCTTCCTCTAGGAACTCAGTGGCCTCAATGATACCACTTTGCTAAGGGCAAAAGGCAACCTTAGCTTAACATTATCCTGACCTCAAGGACCCTGTAAGTCTTCTTTAACATATAAAAATTCTTTTGGAAACTTCCTTTATCCCTACGCCCCAGGATATATGTTAGCAGTCATCCTCCAAGCATATGGCTCACTGACACACATGACTAAGGTTTTACTAGACAGTAGTAAATGAATGACCTTTTCCTAACAACAGCTAATCCCTCAAGGTCCTGGAAACCTTGTTTCCAAAGTTCCTTAGAGGCTTATGCTACCCCTAAACCCCTCCCAACTTGAAAGTATATAATCAGTTACCTGTCAATACACCAGTGTGGCTCTTTCTGCCCACAGGTCCTGTTCCCGTGCTTTAATAAAACCACCTTTTTGCACTGAAGATGTCTCAAGAATTCTTTCTTGGCCCTTGGCTCTGACCCCCAACATTTCCACATCACTAACACATCCAATTATATTTTAGTTTTTCTGAAATAAGAAGCCACAAGAAGATGAACTTACGTTCAATAATTAATGTTTTAGTGTTTCATGTTATTTACAAATGATCTAGATATTTAATGACTTAAACTCAACTCATTACTTAACCTAAGTCAGCAAAATCCTAAGATGTTGGGTTAGCAAAAAGATTTAGAAAACTGTTTAAAAGTTTACCTGACTTTGGCTCAGGTCATGATCTCGCTGTTTATAAGTGCTGACAGCTCAGAGCCTGGAGCCTGCTTCAGATTCTGTGTCTCCCTCTCTCTCTGCCCCTCCCCCACTTGTGCTCTGTCTCTCTCTCTCTCTCAAAAATAAAAATAAAACATTAAAAAAATATTGGGGGCAATTCTGGGACTGGTGAAGAAAGATATAAACTTTGGGTTGCCTTTAGAGCTATGTTTTTAGCTTTGTAAAGATTTGTACAGTAAGGACAGATGCTTTTAATTCCTCTAAGAATTAGGTTGTAACTTAAATGACATAAGTTGATCCACCTATCCAACTATATTATTCTCGGTTTGCTTCATTTTCTTCTAGGGACATGCTTCTAATTTTAAACATTTCTGGTGGTCTTGAATAAACCCCCATGAGTGTGAAAGGTGTCCCCAAAAAGGTGTAAAAGATACTACCTTCCTAAGATCTAGAGTCACTCTCAGTGATAGTCAAAATAATGAACCCAAACCTCATGTTCCAGGAGGGCAAAAAGCCAAGACCAGTTATGCAAAACGAGACAAATAAGAATGCAATATATATCTCTGGAAAAGAAAGGATCAAGCACCAATGAATCTGGATTTGGAAAGGAAGGGACAATGTGAAATTTTATTTTCCTCTTTGGACTGGGTACTACAGACTGAGATTTGGAAGGAACTGATCCTGGTAAGAATTTTCACCCTTTGCTCCCCACTGACAGTACAGAGTGCTTGGGATTCTCCCTCTATCTCTGCCCTTCCCTGTGTGTGTGTGTGCGCGCATGTGCGCGCACTCACACTTGCCCATTCTCTCTCACAAAATAAATAAACAAACTTAAAAGAAAAAACTTTCACCCTTTGCTGGCTCCTGCCAGTTGTTTCAGGGTCCCCTCTGCAGGCTCTGGTATTTACCAGAGTTTCCCTTTGGCTGTTTAATGTAGTGATTGTAGCAGTTTTACCAGAAAATCCCTCAGTCTCAACACTCGAGGAGGGGCCATTTGGGTGTCCTCCTTTGAAGGTAAATACAGGGTTGTCTGTAAAACCATTAATGTGGTAGAGTTTGTTTATGGTTGTGTAGTCTTTTCAGAGTGGAAAAACAATTCAGAGTGAGGCTGAGTGGAATGAGTACTGCAAGGAGGAAAGAGGGGAACAGTGGGAGTTTCATCAGCCTTTTGTTTGGGGTATCTCTTCTATCTTTAATTTTTCATTAGCCTTTTACAAAGAATCTTTTAATGAAACAACTTGGGAATTTTGAAACCTTTTGGAGGCTTCTGCTTGCCAATTAAAACAAGTGTCCCATTCTGTTTAATTTGGGAATCCTTGCTTCCAAGTGTATTTCTTTTTTTTAATGATTATTTATTTTTGAGAAAAAGAGAGACAGAGCACGAGCTGGGGAGGAGCAGAGAGAGAGGGAGACAGAATCTGAAGCAGGCTCCAGGCTCTGAGCTGTCAGCACAGAGCCCAGTGCGGGGCTCAAACCCACAAACCATGAGATCACGACCTGAGCTGAAGTCAGACACTTAATTGATTGAGCCACCCAGGCACAACCCAAGTTCATTTCTTAAATGCTCTTATTTAATTGGAATGTTCCCATAACAGCCATTGTATTTCTAGGTTGTATTTCCCTTGAAGGCTGGCGGCAGTTTGATAGGATTCTAGGCACAAATAGAGTTAACCCATATTTCTCTCCAGCCATATGTAGCTGTAAATGGGGTGCCATTCATATTTCCGTCGGGCTTTATTTTTGGACCCTCCCAACCTAATGATTACCAAAACAAGCTTAGTAAGATTCTGCCATTTTTGCAAGATATTTTTCTGCAACTTCCAGGACTTAGTTCTTAGACATAAAGTAAGCCAGTGTGCCAGAAGGTAGCATGTTTGACTTTTTAGAATTTAAATATTCCATTAGCTAAGGCTTTGGGTTTCTCGGAACTGAACTAATCCCTAAAAGGGATTTTAGTCTGGGGTTGCTGGGTTGGGGATCATGCATATTTTACAGTGTAACTTACTGTATAGAAGTTTTCCTGAGGTTGGTGAGTGAACTTGTATCAATCTAACCCACTCTGTGATTAAGTTCCTGTATTTTCTTGAGGTTGTGAACACTCTAATACCCTTTAAAGGCTCAACCTGTGCCCACCAATTTTTGCAGTTTTTTGGCCTCTGAGATCTCTGACAGCAATAGCTTTTATCTACATAAAAGAAGACAAACGTGCACCTTAACGTGTCAGCAACAACCAAGAGATGTTACTGTGTTCTGGCCTAAAGAAGGCCCCGTGTTCACCACTACCAATTCTTAAGGAACCTTGCTGGAGTCTTCTAGCAATTCCAGGGATATTGTGGTCCGCAAGGCTAGGATTTGGCTATGGGCAGACCCTTTTGTCAGCTCAGTCAGGCTCCAGGTAAAATTGCCAGCGCTAGGCATAACCTTCTGGTAGCTCAAGCTAACCTACCCCATAAAGAAAAGGCAGTTAGACAGCTGGAGCTTGAACGCACAAAGAGCAGAGCTCAGAACCAGGAGGGAACTTACCCATAGCTCTCAGAAACAGCAAGAAAGACAGTGAATTCAAAGGGTGTGGAGGACCCTGTGTTTCTCGCTGTTCCTGAATACTGCTGGAAATTCTCTTTGGATCTTGTCACTGCCTACCTGCCACCAAATCTGCTTAATAACAAAAATTTCAAATGAGTAAAGTTCTAATTGGCTTTATTAAACAATTCATAAATCAGGCAGCATCCCATCTACAAGCAGTAGGGGCTCCAAAGAGCTACGGAAAAAGAATTTTTTTTTTAGTGTTTATTTATTTTTGAGAAAGAAAGAGAACACAAGCAGGGGGGAGGGAGAGAAACACAGAAACAGAATCTGAAGCAGGTTCCAGGCTCCAAGATGTCAGCACAGAGCCCAATGTGGGGTTCAAACTAAAAAAACCACAAGATCATAGCCTGAGCTGAAGTTGGACACTTAGCCAACTGACAACCCAGGGGTCCCAGAAAAAGAAAGATTTTTATCTTTAAAAAATGTTTTTAATGTTTTATTTATTATTTTAGAGAGAGACAGAGAGAGAGAGAGAGAGAGAGAGAGAGAGAGAGAGAGAGAGAGAGAGACAGCATGAGCAGGAGAGGGTCAGAGAGAGAAGGAGACACAGAATCTGAAGACAGGCTCCAGGCTCTGAGCTAGCTGTCAGCCCAGAGCCCAATGTAGGGCTTGAACCCACAAACTGTGAGATCATGACCTGAGCCAAAGTAGAATGCTTAACCGCCTAAGCCACCCAGGTGCTCCCCCCCAAAAATTTTTAAAGGTAGAGAGGGAATGGAAAAAAGAAAATTATTAGCAACAAAAATCCATTGTTTTAGGCAAAACTGCCCTCCTAAGGGAAATGAATGAGGCCAATCAGTAAATATTCTAGGACTGATGGAAAATTCCCATGTTGACTGGTTAAGGGTTACATTTCTGGGGGCTGACACTGTTAGGCTAGGTATTATTAAGTCTTAGATTACTATCTGGGCCACCATTTGGGGTCTTTGATTTTCTTCTTTTTTTTTTTTTAATTTTTTTTAATGTCTTTTATTTATTTTTGAGAGACAGAGAGACAGCGCGAGCAGGGGAGGGTCAGAGAGAGAGGGAGACACAGAATCCGAAGCAGGCTCCAGGCTCTGAGCCAGCTGTCAGCACAGAGCCCAACGCGGGGCTCAAACCCACGAACTGTGAGATCATGACCTGAGCCGAAGCCGGCCGCTTAACCGACTGAGCCACCCAGGCGCCCTGATTTTCTTTTCTTTCTTTCCTTTTTTTTTTTTTAAAGATTTCATTTATTT
>NC_043704.1:118908494-118945280 GCF_006229205.1 Suricata suricatta | reverse complement strand
CTAGGGGCCCCAAAATTTTATTTTTAAGTAATCTCTACACTCAATGTGGGGCTCAAACTTCCAGCCCCAAGATCGAGAGTCTCATGCTCTGCTCACTAAACCAATCAGGCACCCATCTTTTTAACAACATACAGCAATATTTTAAGGACCAAAACTCATCTGAAGAACACTTTGCCACTAACCTTCAATTCTTCCAGCCGTACCTTATCTAAACCTGTGCCTACCAGTAGGTGAAGAAGTCTAATCCTTTCTAAGTGACCAGGAATTTGTAACTTGGGAATTAAATTCCCCTTCCTTCACTTGATTCCTCCATCTACTATGGCAACCATGCATCTAGGGAAAGATAGTCTATACTTCCTGCTTAAGCTATTATAGGAAATCAAAGTCAAGGTCAGAGTTTCAACACAGCCTCTCAACCAGCTGGTAAGTCTTTGAGATTCTCTAAGTTCTAGCTCTTTCATCCAGACAGAAAGAGTACAATCAAGGAAGAATCTTCAAAAACCTGAAACAGCTAATTTTCCACTCTTCCAGTTTCTCTACTGGTACCTGCTAGCTGAGAATTTTATACAACATGAATACAACATTCTTCTTTACTTTAAATTATTTTGTCACCGTTTGGTTGCCCTGTATCAATAACTAAGCATTGGCCCCATCCCTGTTTTTTGTCTCAGAGTATCAAATACAAACCACACATTACTCAAAATACAACATTTAAAAAATATATAACGGTTTTCTGAAAAACAATATATATAAAAGTCAGGAAAGATCATAAAGTGCTTTATGGAAGGCCCAGTGATCCCCTTTCCAGAATACAAAAAATACTTCTGACTATATCCAGGGCACTTTAACTTAAAAAGAAAAAAAATTAATTTTATTCTGTAAGGACTTTCTTTGTCTGTAAAATCTATTTTAGAGACTACTATTCATATATATTAGTTACTTTATACTACACATGGAGAAACCCTCAAGTTTTCTACTTACCAAGGCCACTATTGGTATAGGCACACCAAATATCTCTTCGTCCACTGTTCCAAAATTGTGGCTTCAAATAAAATTGATTAAAAAGTCAGTTATAGCTCTAAAAATGTTAATTCTAAAATGTGACAAATTGATTTCCACATAGTCCAAAAAATCATAGAATCGACATACAAGCATCTCAAACAAACAATAAAATGCTTTCCCTACTAAAGCAAAACTTTGTTTCTGTGTCTGATGTCCATTATTACCTCGTATCCTTCACAGGAGGCAGGAGAGACATTGGTATTGAAAGCAGGGAAGTCAGGAGCCCATTCCAACACATCTGAGTACAAAAATATATCATCAGAATCCAAGCTACATGATACAAAAATTGGTGACTGAAAAGGAAGGGAAAAAAACCTTTACCTTAAAAGGGTCAAATAGCCCAGTTGTGCTGGCATTTGAAAAATCCGTAGCAAATTCAGAACCTAAATATACATTGAAAACAATATATTATCAGGTAGTGTCAATCAACAACTATCCCTAGTTTATAAGTGAGACCTTTGGCCTCAAATTCATTCCAAAATATACATTTCCAGTACAAAGTCTCCAAATTAATTACCTACTTAATCTTTTTGAACTTTTATAGTTTACAAAACTATACAAGTTTCATACACATCATCACATCATGATCCCCAGTTTCAAGATGAGGAAAGGGGTTCAAAGATGCAATGTGACTGCCTATAGCTCCCCAGCTGCAAAGTGGCACATCTGGGTATTTAAGTTATCTTACCACTTTTGAAATTAAGACTGCTCCTTCACCTTCTATTTGAGGTTCTATCACAATTTAAAAATCACACTCTTTGGGGTGCCTGGGTGGCTGTCCGCCGAGTGTCCAACTTTGGCTCAGGTCATGATCTTGTGGTTTGTGAGTTCAAGCCCCACATCAGGCTGGCTGCTGATAGCATGGAACCTGCTTCTGATCCTCTGTCTCCCCCTCTCTCTGCACCTCCCCTGCTTGTGCTCTCTTTCTCTCAAAAATAAACAAGGGGTGCCTGGGTGGCTCAGTTGGCTAAGTGTCCAACTTTGGCTCAGGTCATGACCTGATGGTTTGTGAGTTTGAGCGCTACATTAGGCTGTGTGCTGACATCTCAGAGCCTGAAGCCTGCTTCAGATTCTGTGTCTCCTTCTGTCTCTGACGCCCCCCCCCTTGTGTTCTGTCTCTGTCTCTCCAAAATAAATAAATGTAAAAAATAAATGAATAAATAAATAAAACATTAAAAAATAAAAAAATAAAAATCATCCTCTTGCAAATTTAAAATTAATGTAGCTTTACTATTGCATGAAGTTACTAGGGTACCAAAGAGCAGTGTATCTGGGATATGGAATGAAAAAAAGTAACTTCTACTTTTTTAGGTGAATCATTTCTAGCAGTCAAATTTCAGTTACATGGGGGATGCTTGGGTGGCTCAGTTGGTAAAGCAAAGATTTTGGCTTAGGTCATGATCTCATGGTCTGTGAGTTCAAGACCCACATCAGGCTCTGCATTGACAGCTCAAAGCTGGCTTGGGATTCTCTCTCTCTCCCTCTCTCTCTCCCCTCCACACTTGCTCACTCACAATAAATAAACATTAAAACACAATTCAAATCATGGGAATCTACTCCCAAAGCCAAGACTACACTGTATACACTGGATGTTAGCTAACTTGACAATAAATTACAAAAAAATAATAAAGAAAAAAGAAAAAAATTGCTCAGTTACTTGAGACAGAGCCTCCAGTCATCTTTACCTTTTGTGAGCTTGTGTAACAACCAGGTATCAATCGTCCCGAAGCAGCAATGATCCTCTGCAACTGCCTTTTGCACCTTAAAAACACAATGGCACAAAACTGGCTCAGAAAAATTAAATTACTAAGCACACAATCACATGTCAATCAGTCAATACAATATAATCCCATTTTTTAAAATAAGAATGAATATATATATACAGGGGTGCCTGGATGGCTCAGTCAGGTGAGCATGTGACTCCTGGTTTCAGCTAAGATCCTGATCTCATGGCCTGTGAGATTGAGCCCTGCATCAGGATTCTCTCTCTCTCCCTCTGCCCCTCTCCCCTGCTTCATGCCCTCTCTAAAAATAGGTATTTTTTAATTAAAAAAAGAAATGAATATTTACATAAAGATATGATTTAACATACCCCAAACAGTTTTAAGCAATTACTATAAGGTATAAAAGGCTTTAATTTTACATGAATCATGTGTCATTTTTGTGATGAATAAACAATTATATATACGTATTTTTACACATGTGAATATGTCTGACTATAAGAACTCTAAAACAGAGGATGGTACACTATGACCACAGTTCAAATTCAAGACATTGCCTAACTCTGTATAGCAAGAATGGTTTTCAAATTTTATAACTGTCTTTTAGAAGAATACTTTGTGACATATGAAAAGTACATGAAATTCAAATTTCAGTGTCCATAGATAAAACGTTACTGGGACACAGCCATTTTCACCTGTTTATGTATTATCTTGGGCTGTTTTCACACTACAATGGTAGAGTACTTGTGACAGAAACCTTATGGCCTTCAAAGTTTAAATAATCACTAACTGGCATGTTACAGGAAAAATTTGCTAATCCTTAGTGTAAAGCATGCCACAGGAAGCAAAAGTATCAAAAACTCTTTAAAATAACTAATAGAGTGGGGCACCTGGGTGGCTCGGTCGGTTAAGTTTCCGACTTCAGTTCAGGTCATGATGTCGCAGATCGTGAGTTCAAGCCCCACATCAAGCTCTAGGCTGACAGCTCAGAGCCTGAAGCCTGCTTTAGATTCTGTGTCTCCCTCTCTCTCTGCCCTCCCCTGTTCACGCTCTGCCTATCTGTCTCTCAAAAATAAATAAATATTTAAAAAAATAAAAAAATAAAATAACTAATAGAGAAGATGAAATGCTTATTGAAATACCATTATTACTATTTTTTTTAAATAGGCTCTATGCCCAACATGGGGCTCAAACTCACAACCCTGAGATCCAAAATCTCATGCTCTATCAAACGAGCCAGCCAGGTGTCCCAAGATAGTTTCTTTAAGGTATTATTAATACAGTGGAAACAATACCCTACATCACACTTTATCACCTTTCTAACTCTTATTTGTCCATCAAGATTAACATTTCTTGGCTTTGCCAAACTCGGCATCCAATGGCTATATTCCATATGGCCATTATCTTACAACGTAATTACTTCCCTACTAGACCCTAAGCTACTTAAGAGTAAGAACTAAATTGCATTCATATTTATGAGCCCAACACCTAGGAGGGTTCCTGGCAATAACAAATGTTTAAAAAATGCCTCCTAAATAAATGAGATTAAAAAAATGGCAAATGAATACATTTAAGGATGGATTATATTTCAAAAGTAGAAACGATCAATAAAGTGAAAACATGACGAATTCCAAAAAAGAAGTCATTTGTAGGTTATTTATAATAAGTATTTTAAAGATTCTATTCAAGTTTTATACCATTTCAATATGGAGAGCTTAAAGTAATATTACTGTATTTCAAACTCTCTTTAAATTTAGAAATTGAGATTCTAAAATTTGCTCCAGGTTAGACAAAGGTTAATCTGTATTTCAGTGAGTAGCAACAATGCCTGGCAAGTAGTAAATGCATCTGTTCACTCAAAAAAGATTTGAAAGGCCAGTCGTCTGAGAGGTAGTAGGTTGACTGGAAGCTTTGAAGACAGAGTTGATATTAGGGCTTCCCAAGGTAGGAGGATCAAGGTCAATTCTCATGCTTTGGGATAAGACTCCAAATGGCTCTATTCTAGGACTAAGGGTAAACCAGAAAGACAGGCTCTCACAGGAACTGCAACTCAGTTTTAAATCATCTCAATCACTAAATTGGACTGAGGTAATCCTGGTGTCTAAAAAAATGGAAGAAACAAACATAAATCTTACTTAGAGCAAGAGAGTTAAGGCTCTCATAATTTCTACACACAATTTTCCAAATACTATGTCTAGCTGATATAGACACACATGCATACAAATAAGTAACTAGGTTCACCGAACTCATCAAGTTGTATATATTAAATATGATCAGCTTTTTGTATGTTAATCATATATCCATAAAGTATTTTAAATTTAAAAGAAATGAAATATTCAGGCATCTGAGGAAACAAGAGAATACTAAAATAAAAGAGATTAAAAAATTTTAAAAAAGAAAAGAGAGAGAAATAGTCCATGAGGCTACAGATATTAGGATTAATAGTCATGGACTTTAAAATACCATGCTAATTATGTGAGGAAAAAAGTTCTAGAATTAAAAAATTAAGAACTTAATGGATGGGTTTTAATAGCACATTAGAAGCAATTTATGAGAGAATAGATATGGGAGAGAGTTTAGAAGAAAATATCCAGAATGAAGTAACAAAGAGACAAAGAATGGAAAATATGAAAGAGTAAGAGACAAAGGGGATTTAATGAGAAGGTCTAACATGCATATAATCAAATTTTCTAGAAGGAAAGGAGATAAAGAGAATGGATTAGAAATTACTTTTGAAAATAATGGTTGTGAAATTTTTAAAATCAACAAGATATGAAGCAATAAATTCAAGACACCCTACAAACCTCAAGTAGGTTGCCACTCCTAGACAACAGGTGCAGAAAATGTGTTGGATAAACTCAACACGCACTAATGATAAAGAGTCTTAGCAGGGGCGCCTGGGAGGCTCAGTCAATTAAGCATCTAACTTCAGCTCAGGTCACAATCTCACAGCTCGTGAGTTCAAGCCCCAGGTTGGGCTGTGTGCTGACAGCTCAGAGCCTGGAACCTGCTTTGAATTCTGTGTCTCCATCTCTCTCTGCCTCTTCCCTGCTAGTGTTCCGTCTCTGTCTCAAAAATAAACATTAAAAAATTTTTTTGAAAAAGAGGATTAGCAAAATAGGAATGATAGAGAATTTTCTTTATTTGAGAAAGGTTATCTTTTTTATGTTTATTTTTTGAGAGATAGAGAGCATGCCCATGAATGGAGGAGGGGCAGAGAAGGGGACAGAGGATCTGAAGCAGGCTCTGCACCAACAGCAGCAATGATGTGGGGCTTGAATTCACAAACCGTGAGATCATGACCTGAGCCAAAGTCTGATGCTCAACCACTGAGTCAGCCAGGTGCGAGAAAACCTATCATATGGGCACCTGGGTGATTCAGTTAGTTAAGCATCTGACTCTTGATTTCAGCTCCTGTCATGACTTCACAGTTCCTGGGCTTGAGCAGTGTGTTGGGCTCTGCGCCGACAGCACAGAGCCTACTTGGGATTCTCTTTTCCTCTCTCTTTGCCCCTCCCATGCATATACTCTCTTTCCCAAAATAAATAAACATTTAAAAAGAAAAAGGAAAAAAAAACCTACTTCAAATTCTTACTAAATTGTGAAATGTTGAAAGCTTTTGTCTAAGAATAAGATTGAGAAAAGAATGTGTGTGGCCATCCCTTCTAGTCAATATATCCTAGAAGTCCTCGTCAGTGTTTAAGAGAAAAAAGTCATATTTCTATATCCTATTGTTACGTTAAAGAATTGCAAATTAAACCAGTGAGATGCTATTAGAATGCCTAAATTCCAAAACTGGTATCAAATGTTAGCAAGGATGTGAAGCTATCACTCATAGTTGGTAGGAGTGTAAAACGGTAGAGCTACTTTGGAACACAGATTGGCATTTTCTTACAAAGCTAAACATAGTCTTACCATCTGATCCAGCAATTGCACACGCAGGTATTTACCCAAATGAACTGAAATTTATGTTCATACAAAAACCTGCACACAAATGCTTATAGTAACTTTATTCACACACAGTGCCAAAAATTATAATGAGTAATGTCCTTCAACAAATGACTGGATAAACAAATGGTAACAATCTAGGCAATGAAATACAAATCAGTGACAAAAAGAAATGTACTTTCCAAGACATGGAAAAACCATTGTTTTTGTTGATTTTTTCAACTGTTTTTCTATTCTCTGTTTCATTAATTTTCATGCTAATCTTTATATTTCTTCCCTTCTGCTCCTGTGGGTTCAGTCTGTTATCTTCTGCCCATGCCTTAAGGTAGATTGTTAGATGCTTTGTTGATATAGTCTGTATACATGGGGCGCCTGCGTGACTAAGTCAGTTGAGTGTCTGGCTTTTGATTTCAGCCCAGATCATGATCTCACAGTTTCTAAGATTGAGCCCTACATGGGCTCTGTGCTGACAGTGTGGAGCCTGCTTGAGATTCTCTCTCCCCTTCTCTCTTTCTCAAAATAAATAAATAAACCTTAAGAATACAAAAATTAAGGGGCGCTTGGGTGGCTCAGTCAGTTGAGCGTCCGGCTTCAGCTCAGGTCATGAACTCGTGGTTCGTGGGTTCCAGCCCCGCGTTGGGCTCTGTGCTGACAGCTAGCTCAGAGCCTGGAGCCTGCTTCAGATTCTGTGTCTCTGTCTCTCTGACCCTCCCCTGCTCACACTGTCTCTCAAAACTAAATAATAGAAAACATTAAATAAACTTAACATTGAAGCTTTTAAAAAAAGAATAAAAAAATTAAAAAATATGTAGTCCTATACATAATAGTCTTGCTATAAATTTCTATCTAAACACTTATCTTAGTGCAACATATAATATGGTATATTGTGCTTCCATTTTCATTCATCTCAAAGTATTTTCTAATTTCTTAGGATTTCTTCTTTTACCTACCGGTTATTTAAAAGTACATTGTTGGGGCGCCTGGGTGGCTCAGTCGGTTAGGCCTCCGACTTCAGCTCAGGTCAGATCTCACGTTCGTGGGTTCAAGCCCCACATCAGGCTCTGTGCTGACAGCTAGCTCAGGGCCTGGAGCCTGTTTCCGGTTCTGTATCTCCTTCTCTCTCTGTCCCTTCCCTCTCATGCTCTCTCTCTGTATCAAAAATTAAATAAAACATTAAAAAAAATGTTTAAAGTACATTGTTTGGGGGCACCTGGGTGGCTCAGTCGTTTGAGCATCCAACTTTGGCTCAGGTCATGATCTTGCGTTCATGAGCTCAAGCACGAACTCTGGGCTACTGGGCTCTGGGCTGACAGCTCAGAGCCTCGAGGGTGCGCGGATTCTGTGTCTCCATTTCTCTCTGCCCCTCCCCTGCTCACACTCTGCCTCTCAAAAAAATTTAAAAAAAAAAGTTAAAAAAAATTTTAGGTACACTGATTTCCATATATTTTTGAACTCCCCAAATTTCTTTCTGCTAATTATATTTAATTTTGTTTTTAAGGATTTTATTTTATTTTAATGTTTGTTTATTTTGAGAGAGAGAAAGAGCAAGCACAAGCAGATGAGGGGCAGAGAGAGGATCTCAAGGAGGCTACACGCTGACAGAAGAGAACCCAATAAGGGGCTCGAACTCGGCTGACATCATGGCCTGAGCCAAAACCGAGAGTCAGAAGCTTAACCAACTGAGTCACCCAGGTGCCCCATAAGAATTTTATTTTTAAGTAATCTACACCCAATATGGGGCTTTAATGGGGCACAACCCTGAGATCAAGAGTCATGTGTTCTACCTACTAAGCCAGCCAGGAGCCCCGTATCTGTTACTATGTTTAATTTCACTGATTAGCAGAAAAATATTTTATATAATTTGTCCTTTTAAGTTTATTAAGGATCGTATTATGGTGTAGCATGTGATCTACCCTGGCATGTGCACTTGATGTATATTCTGTTGTTACTGGAGATCTCTATAAAAGGTCTGTTGTCCAAGTTTTCTATTTCTTTGTTGAGCTCTGTCTAGTTGTTTTATCTGTTATTAAAAGTGAAGTGTTGAAGTCTCCAACTACTATTGTTGAATTGTTTATTTTCCCCTTTAATTCTGACAGCTTTTGCTTCATTTTTTTAAGGCACTGTTACTACATGCATATGTTTATAATTGTTATATATTTCTGATTGATTGACTTATCATTACAAAATGCCCTTTACTCTGGTAACATTTTTTATTTTAAATTCTATTTTGCTGGATATTAACATAGCCACTTAGTTTATGGATCCTGTTTGCATGAGAGAACTTTTGCATCCTTTTACTTTTAACTGATTTGTATTTTTGAATCTAAAGTGTTTTTCCTATAGACAGTATACAGTGGATCTTTTTTATCAGTGTAAAATCACAATGAGAGATCACTATCTATGTACCAAAATGGCTAAATTTTTAAAAATCTGATAATATCAACTATGATGGTAAATGAAATAAGAAGTCCTCTCAGTGACTGATAGTGGGTATGTAAATTGTCAAAAACTGTGGGAAACTTTTGACATTATACATATCCATTCAAGCCCTAAAAATTCCATTCCCATGTATAGATGTAGCAGAAATGCATTTATATGTACTTTGGAGACAGTATTATTTATAATAGCCCAAACTAGAAATAACTCAAATGTACATGAGCAGAAGGGATAAAGACAAAATCATACATTGAACACTAAATAGCAATGAAAATGTAAGAAAATTAATTTATACCCAATATGGGTATATGTCACAAATATAATGTTAAACAAAAGGAGTCAGACACAAAAAAATGAATCCGGGTTCCAATTATACAAAATTCAGAAAAATTCAGGGAAAATGAAAAGATCGTGTTAAGAAAGAAACGTATAAGTAAAAAAGTACAAGTGGAAAGAAAATATGACACACAGTTTCACAATGTTCTGTTTCTTGATTCAAGTAGTGTTACACAGGTGTCTGCTCTACAGTGGATCGCGGATCGGCAGAGTTTTGTTTTGTTCAGTTTTCTATATGTGTTATGACTCACAATCAAAAGGTTTAAAATAAACTGCATACAGATGCCTTGTATTCTATCCCAATATGTAGTGGACACCTAATTTTCCCTCAAATAAACAATTTACTATCTTTATTCCTTTAATTCTGTCTTTCCTGTAGTCTACACACACACACACACACACACACACACACACACACACACACACACACACACATTCTTTCCTTACCTCAACCAAGTTCTGTAAAATCCAGGCCAATCTCAAAGAAACATGCTGGTTTGTGAAATTGAACAAACTCATTGCTAACAATCGTTTACTTCTAGTGAAAAGGTGCAGCACTCGGCAGGAGCTCTGTATTAGCTAGTAAGAAAAAAAGATATTTTAGGAAAATGCACTTGATGGTGTTTGATATTTCTGTATTAATTCTATACATAGAAAAACAAATCCAGTAACAAACCATTCAACTACTTCTAGTGTTCTCAGTATCTAAGAAAATGAAGTAAAGCAGTATTACCCCAATGGAAGACATTTGCATTCTAACATATGAGATACAACACATCTACTATGACTTTCTTTAATAAACACAAAAAGCTCAAGGCAAAATCTTTTAAATTAAAGGGAGAGGGATGCCTGGCTGGCTTAGTCAGAGAAGCATGCGATTCTTGGTCTTGGGGTCATGGGTTTGGGCCCCATACTGGGTGCAGAGATTACTAAAAAAAAAAAAAAAAAAAAAAAAAAAAAAAAGAAGATAGAAAAGAAAAAGAAAAGGAAGAGAGTAAAGGGAAAATGCTATATTCCTGTTAGAAATATATTTTTAATGAAGGTACTATTAATCCATAAGAGAAATTCACTTACACAGTAAGTACCTAAAATTGGGATGTATGATTTCACTGAACACTACCTATACATAACAAAATTAAAGATGAAATATATATAGTTCTAAATTTATTTCTTAGTAAGCAAAGTCTTCAACTAAAAAGAAAACACCTCGGCGTGTCTGAGTGGCTCAGTTGGTTGAGCATCTGGCTTCAATAAAGGTCATGATCTCGCGGTTCATGGGTTCAAGCACTGCGTCAGGCTCTGTGCTGACAGCTAGCTCAGAGCCTGGAGCCTGCTTCAGATTCTGTATCTCCCTCTCTCTCTGACCCTTCCTGCTCACTCTGTCTGTCTGTCTGTCTGTCTGTCTGTCTCTCTCTCTCTCTCAAAAATAAAATAAAACATTAAAAAAAGAGAAAAAGAAAAATAAAAAGCCTCTCACAGAAAATCTGCTTTGAGTTTTAAGGTTTGTTAGAAATAGTAATCAAAACAGAACCATCAAAATCAAAAACTCTCCTGCCACCTACTACAAGAATGGAGATGGGCAATTCAACCTCTGAAACTGATGTTTTACAGAATATTCACTTATAGAGAACTTCTCCCCTTCTTACATTTTCCTCTCTGTTATTGCCCACCTCTCCCCTAAAAAATAAATAGAAAGATGGGTTTATTTACTAAAATAATAAGTGTAACAATCAAGAAAATGTACAGACTCAATTCTCTCTACACTTCAGTTTTGTCTTTTTTTGTTTAAGTCTATTTATTTTGAGAGAGAGGAAAAGAGAGAGCATGGGGGAGGGGCAGAAAGAGAAGGAGAGAGAGAGAATCCCAAGCAGGCTCCACACTGTCAGCGCAGAGCCCAATGCAGGGCTCAAACTCATGAACCCATTAGATCATGACCTGAGATGAAATCAAGAGTCAGGAGGCATTCAACTGACTGAGCCATCCAGGCACCCCTGGTCTTTTTGGTTTTTTTCCTTTCCTTTTTGGTGAGAGCATTTAACTTCTACTCTTAGTGAGTTTTAATTATATAATACAGTGTTATAAATTATTGTCACCCTGTTATACATTAGATCCTCACACTTATTCATCTTATAACTGAAAGTTTGTACCCTTTTAACTTCTTTTTCACCTGAGTCCCTGCTCAAACTACCTGTGTTTCTACATATTTTGCACTGTTAATTAAAAGATAAGACGTCCTTAAAGTATTTAAAGGGACCACCCATAATTCTTCCTCTGATGTGTTATATGGTAAGGAATGCTTCAAGTTGAAAGAGGTTTTTCCTCCCTAAGAACACTACACTTTCCTCTACTTGAAAAATAAGATTAATATCCTTCAGGGATCCCCAGGCTCGGGGAACACACAAAAAGTATTAAGAGTTCTAATACCTGTACTTTTTTTTTTAAGTTTATTTATTTATTTTGAGAGAGAAAGAGAGTGCATGCAAGTGGGGGAGGGGCAGAGAGAGAGGGAGAGAGAATCCCAAGCAGGTCCCTGCTGTGGGCACAGAGCCCAAAGTGGGGCTCAACCCCAGAAACTGTGAGATCATGACCTGAGCCGAAATCAGGACCCTGAAGCTTCACAGAGTCACCCAGGCGGCCCTAACACCTGTACTTTTAATTAACATACGAACAATTAACATTTTCTTGTCAATATCCTGGTTGTGACACTATTCTATAGTTTTGCAAACTGTTACATTGAGAGAACCTGGAGAGCCTATAAGGGATCCCTGTATTATTTCTTACAACTGCGTGTGAATCTATAATTGTCTCAAAATTTCAGTTGAAAAAAATATATGTCTCAAAATCTTTGAAATATGATAAGTGCTGTGAAAGAAATAAAGGACAGACAGTATGACAGAGACTACTCTATATACACAGGATGGCAGGAAAGGCCTCACACAGAGGAGGTGAGGGGTGAGCTGGGCCCGGAAGGACGAGAGGGATCCAGTCCTGAAGGCAGGAGAGCCCCCTGCAGGTACAAAGGCCTTACGGTGAGAGACCGCCTGCGTCCTACAAGAACAAAAGCAGGCTGGGGCCCAATCCTCAGCAGCTTCCGGAAAATGGTCAGAGTGGTGGACGGGGCCAATCCATCATAGGGAGTTGGGATTTTATGCTAAAAGTAAAGAGAAGACTTGGCAACCATTAAGCAAGCATAAGAACAGCAGTGAGAGGGAGCATGGGGGCTGGAAAGACCGGAGGAAAACCATGGTGCCAGGAGACTGCTGACACACTTTCATTACTTCACTGTGTTGCCTGGAGCGAACTGTGGCTAAACTGATGATTTGGTGCCATCTCTGGCACGAACACCGCAAACATTTCCAGAAGCCTCAGTCAATAAACCATAAGCATCTAGGAGACAATAGGTGCAGGGTGGGGTTCCTCTGCTGGCAGGACAGCCCCTGGAAGAGTGTGTGCTCAAGTGTAAGAATCCGCGCACATCTTTTTCCCAAGATAAGCCAAAGCTTACATCATGCACACGTTCAGTATCAAGTAGATAAAGTACTTTAAGTGCTGAGTTTTGTGCTTGAAGTCAGTTTTGTTTTTATTTTTTTAATGTTTATTTTTGAGAAAGACAGAGACAGAACATGAGTGGGGGAGGGGCAGAGAGAGAGGGAGACCCAGAATCCAAAGCAGGCTCCAGGCTCTGAGCTGTCAGCGTAGAGTCTGACACAGGGCTCGAACTCACAAACCAAGAGATCATGACCTGAGCTGAACTCAACCACTTAACCAACTGAACCACCCAGGCGCCCCTGAAGTCAGTTTTAGATCATGATTTGAGATTTGGGGTTCATACTACAGAAGTAAATGTTTTCAAAGTCATAACTTATGTTTAAAGGAATAAAAGTTTTTAAAACCTCACTGATTAACCTAAAAGAAGCTTGACGAAATGACCAATTTAGAACTAAATTATACATTAAGATGTAGAATTACACATTATAAATAGCATAATTTTTTTTAATTTTTAAAATTTATTTATTTGAGAGATAGTGAGTGGGATAGAGGCAGAGAGAGGGGAAGAGAGAGAATCCCAAGCAGGCTCCGCACTGTCAGCACAGAGCCTGATGTGGGGCTCAAACTCACAAACTGAAATCATGACCTGAGCCAAAAATCAAGAGTCAGATGCTTAACCAAGTGAGCCACCCAGGCATCCCAATAAATTGTATAATTTTTCAATTATACCATTCAAAGTTCATGACATTTTCTTATATACTCATTTTCAACTCCTTAATCACTCTCTCCTGTAAACAGCATCTCTCAGTACTCAGTCTTACAAGTTATTAAAGCAAGGTACATCTTCATATATTAAACTAACAAAAGAAAAACCAGTGTGGGTGACATTATAGCAATGGTGTTTCTTTCACTCATGTATTACTGTCATAATCTATAATATATTTATGTTTATTTTCATATAAAATTAATGTCTCCAAATAATTATTGAGTAAAATCAATGCTCCAGATACTCTCTGAAGCACCATTCTGTACAGGCACCCCAAGTGAAATGGCATTTAGCTTTGTGGTATTAGAATATGAAAATTGCAACATGCAATATTAATTATAACATCACATTGCAGGTCTGACCACATTTTGAAAACTGTCTTACCCTCAGACTCAGTAATCCACACTTATGTTGCCACCACCACTGCTGTCACTGTCATAGTCATGACCATTGCACTTGCTACCATGATGTGGTAGGCATCAGGTGAAGAGCTTATGGCCACCAGCTAGTTATGTGCCTCAATATCCATTCTCCACTTTTGTAACAAAAGATGATGAACTTTGGACATTTCTCTATTTCTTCTGGACATGGCCTACTTCTCCAAGAATGGCAACATGAATTCTCACATGAGAAACTGTGGTCCGTCCTAAACCTCCTCAGGTCCTCCTGAAGTGTAGTTGTTAAGTACTTTAGTCTACCACATATGCTTTTGGGTGTCTACTATTAAGTTTCCCTGATGTGAGGGGTGTACGTATGTGTATCCTCTTCTCATTGTTCCAAAACAGCACAGGTAGGAGTTAAGAGACATTTACAAGGAAAAGAGTAATATCTAAATCACAGAGGATAAGAAAAAGATTACCTTCAGTGTGAGTGAATTATTCCAAGATTTTACAAGCTCAATGGCTCTTAGGTCTTGCCAACTGATGAAGTTGTGAAAATGATTTCCCGTTTTCCTAATAATGATAAAAAACAGTATTTTGAAACTCAATATACATCAGAGGCTATATTAAATAAAAAATCTTCAACAAGAGGAAACAAAATTAAAGGCGACCCTGGAATCTCAAAGTAGGAGTTAATTAGATGGGGCTTGCCGAATGACGTTTTCATTTTATAAACAACACATTTTGTAATAATTATAATGTGGTAAGTAATGTGAAATTCTAGGTCAAATTCTATCAGACAAGATACTCTTTATGAAGCAGTACAATGTGCATGTGTCTAAAACAAAACACATCCAATGAGAAGGCCTTAAAGACCTCCTTATACACTTTAAAAAGCAAGAAGCCAATGCTTCCTCCCTTCATTTTACTTGATACACACAAGTGGATAAAAATTGGATAAAAACGTCTGTACCTACATGGAAGAGTTGAAATATTGCCTGAACCCATTCTATACCCTCAACTTTAGGACTGGCTTATCTACTGGCAACCTACCAAGTTTATCAAAATTTGTCCAATAAGAAGAAATTCAACGAACTCTGGGTCAA
This sequence comes from Suricata suricatta, assembly GCF_006229205.1. Lineage (NCBI taxonomy): Eukaryota > Metazoa > Chordata > Mammalia > Carnivora > Herpestidae > Suricata > Suricata suricatta. The sequence goes on along the minus strand of NC_043704.1, from coordinate 118,930,036 downwards.
CACTACAATATAAGTATAAAACTAAGAAATATCATAGAAATAAATCATTTTTCTTTTTGGCTCCTGCAAATTCAACCACTGATATCCACTAATCTTCAATATCCAACTCAGGCTTGCTTTCTACCCTATTTCCAGGTACCCTCCTGTGTGAGTTCACCACATTCAATTCCCTAGACCGTCATTTCACATACTTCTTAAGCAGGCCACCCCCATGGGCACAGCCTCAACTATACTACCTAGAAACATTCGACACCCGAAATTTTAACATTCCAATATATTAGTTGACACATCTTGCTATTATTTCTGTTCTCTCAGTCTTACTCTCTAAATACCTTCTCTTCAGGGGCACTGGTGGCTCAGTGGGTTAAGCGTCTGACTCTTGGTTTCAGTTCAGGTCATGATCTTATGGCCTCATGGGTTCACACCCAGCTCTGCAGTGACAGTGAGGAGCCTCCTTGGGATTCTCTCTCCCCCGCCTCCCCCCTCACTCTGTCCTTCCTCCACTCTCACTGTTTCTGTCTCTCTCAAAATAAATAAATAAACGTAAGAAAAAAATACCTTCCCTTCAAACTCACTGAAACCTTTAATCCCTCAAACATTCCCTTGTCTTCCTACCAACCTCTCTGAGGCTTCCATCCTTCCCTGCATCCCAAGATCTAGCACTCTCTACCCTGTGACTCTCTTTTTAAAAATTGTGGGGGCGCCTGGGTGGCTCAGTTGGTTAAGCCTCCGGCTTCGGCTCAGGTCAGATCTCACAGTCGTGGGTTCGAGCCCCGCATCAGGCTCTGTGCTGACAGCTAGCTCAGAGCCTGGAGCCTACTTCCGGTTCTGTGTCTCCTTCTCTCTCTGCCCCTCCCCCTCTCATGCGCTGTCTCTCCCAGTATCAAAAATAAATAAAAAACAAAACAAACAAACAAAAAAATAAATAAAACAAAAATTGTGGTAAATTTATATATAACATAAATTTGCCAATTTAATCATGTTTAAGTATGCAGTTCAGTGGCATTAAGTACATTTCACAATCTTATATATTACCATCACCATTATTTCCAAACATTTGGGTTGTTTCTACCTCCTTGCCTTTGTAAATAATGCTGTCGTAAACACTGTTATGCAAGTATCTGTTTGAGTCTCTGTTTTCAATTCCTTTGGGTATATACCTAGGAACAGAATTGCTGGGTCATATGGTAAGTCCAGGCTTTGAAGAACTGCCAAACTTTTCCCTACAATGCTGCATCATTTACATCTCTGCCACTGGTATACAAGAGTTCAAGTTCCCTCACCAACATTTGTTGTTTTCCATTTTTTTTAATTATAGCCACCCTGGTGGGTGTGAACTGGTATCTCATTGTGGTTTATATGTGTTTCTCCAAGGACTAATATTGTACAGAATGTTTTCATGTGCTTATTGACTATCTGTATATTATTCAATTCTTTTGTCTATATATGAATTGCATTGCTTGTTGAGTTGTAAGAGTTCTTTATATATTCTAAATATTAATTTTTTATCAAATACGTGATACACAAACATTTCTACCATTTTGTGAGTTTTCTTTTCACTTTCTTAATAGTGTCTTTCCTTTTCGTTTTTCACCTCTACTGAGAATCACAGCATTCACCTACATCATGAACATGTTACTTCTTTATCCTTCAATGATCCAAATGGTCACCATTATCATTAGCACAAATTAGAGACATGATTTTCCTATTGTAGTCCTCTATCTTAGATGGAAATACAACCCAAACACACAAAGATGCATATCAAGAAACACACCTTCCAGATTACAGGCTGTAGTCAGTTTCTAGAAATCTAACTACAACATTTAAGACATCAATGACTGCAAATTTTTCCAGGACATATATTTTTTTTTTATCTCAGTCTCACAACCCTGAGATCAAGACCTGAGATGAGATGAAAAGTCAGATGTTTAACTGACTGAGCCACCTAGGCACCTCACAGGCATATTTTTAAAATGGAAATCATATACTATGTCAAAATAATTTCAACATGATTTTTTTAATGATTAAATTTGGGGCAATTTTTATACTTCAGAGATTTCCAGCAGTTAAGAAAATTACAGAAAAATGAGCTGTCAAAAATATGAAAATATCTTAATGATGTTCTCTGATGCATTAAAGTTTTTGATATTGATGAAGTCCAATTTATCTATTTTTGTTTTATTAACTGTGCTTTTGGTGCCATTTAAGAAGTCAATGCTAGATCCATGGTCGTGAAAATTTTTCCTCTATTTAGTCTTTAAAACTAAAAAGTTTTAACTTTTAAATTGAGTGTTTGATCCATTCTATAAGTTAATTTTTGTATATAGTATAAGGTAAGGGTCCACATTCATACTTTTGCAAATGGACATCCAGTTTTCTCAACATCTTTTGTTGAAAAGATAGTTCTTTCCACATTGCCTCGTCTTGGCACCCTTGTTAAAAATCAACTGACCACTGTATTTGATTCCTTAGGCTGCCATAACAGCTTAAGACAAAAGCAATTTATTGTCTCAGAGTGTGAAGGCTAGACATCCAGATTCATGGTGTTGCCAGCGCCACACTCCCTCTAAAACCTGTAAGGGGGTCCTTCCTTGCCTTGTCCTGGTGGTTTATAGCAATCTCTGGAATTCCTCAGCTCCAAGTTGCATCACTCCAACCCTTCTTCACACAACACCCTCCATGTGTCTGTCTTCATGCAGCTGTCTTTGTATGAGGGTATTAGTCATACTGATTAGATATCCACCCTACTGCATTATAACCTTATCCTAATTTAACTAATTACATCTGCAGTGACCCTATTCCCTAAGGGCAAATTTTGAGGAGCTGTTGTTTCTTCTGTTGGGTTATTTCCTCCAAATCTCCCTCACTTCTAAGTGTGGGATTACTGAGTCAAAGGCTAAAGAAAATTGTCCAGTCTTCATATGTGGACAAACCTGTAATAGGTAATGTTATAATCAATACTGCATATTGATTATTATACTACTTCTAATGCCTTCTCAATTAGGGTGCCTGTACCAGATGGTGCTTCAAGGAGTATCTGGAGCACTGGTTGTACTTGATAACTATTTGGAGACATTAATTTTATATGAAAATAAATATATTATAAAATATGACAGCCATGTATGAGTGAAACACTACTGTTATAATCTCACCCAGACTGTTTTTTGTTAGTTTAATATATAACAATGTACCTTGATGCTGGGAGAACTGGACACAACATGCAGAAGAATGAAACTAGACCACTTTCTTATACCATACACAAAAATAAACTCAAAATGGCTGAAGGGCCTCAATGTGAGACAGGAAACCATCAAAACCCTAGAGAAGAAAGTAGGAAACAACTTCTTCGACCTCAGTCGCAGCAATTTCTTACTCAACACGTCTCCAAAGGCAAGGGAGTTAAAAGCAAAAATGAACTATTGGAACCTCATCAAGATAAAAAGTTTCTGCACTGCAAAGGAAATTATCAACAAAACTAAAAGGCAACCAATGGAATGGGAAAAGATATTTGCAAATGACATATTGAATAAAGGGCTAGTATCCAAAATCTATAAAGAACTCACCAAACTCCACACCCAAAAAACAAATAACCCAGTGAAGAAATGGGCAGAAGACACGAATAGACACTTCTCCAGAGAAGGCATCCAGATGGCCAACAGAAACATGAAACGATGCTCAGCGTCACTCATCATCAGGGAAATACAAATCAAAACCACACTAAGATACCACCTCACGCTGGTTAAAGTGGCTAAAATGAACTAAGCAGGAAACTACAGATGGTGGCGAGGATGTGGAGGAATGGGAACCCTCTTGCACGGTTGGTGGGAATGCAAGCTGGTGCAGCTGCTTTGGAAAACAGTGTGGAGGTTCCTCAAAAAATTAAAAGTAGAACTACCGTATGACCCAGCACTGCTAGGCATTTACCCAAGGGATACAGGAGTGCTGATGCATAGGGGCACATGTACCCCAGTGTTTATAGCAGCACTTTCAACAATGGCCAAATTATGGAAAAAGACTAAATGTCCATCAACTGACAAATGGATCAAGAAGATGTGGTTTATACATACAATGGAATACTACTTGGCAATGAGAAAGAATGAAGTCTGGCCATTTGCAGTAATGTGGATGCAACTGGAGGGTCTTATGCTAAGTGAAGTAAGTTAGACAGAGAAAGACAGACACCATATGTTTTCACAAATATGTAGATCTTGAGAAACTTAAGAGGAGACCATGGGGGAAGGAAAGGGGGACAAAAAGTTACAGAGAGGGAGGCAGGCAAACCATGAGAGACTCTTAAATACAGAGAACAAACTGAGGGGGTGTTTGTTGGGGGATGGGGAAGAGGGGAAAGTGGGTGATGGGCCTTGAGGAGGGCACTTGTTGGGATGAGCACTGGGTGTTCTATGGAAACCAATCTGACAATAAATTATATTTTAAAAAATGCACCTCACTTTAACAACTTGTAAGACTGAGTATTGAGAGGTGCTATTTACAGGAAAGACAGAGTAATTATGGAGTTGAAAGTGGTTATAAGGAAATGTCATGAATCCTGAACTGCATAGTTTTAAATTATACTATTTGTTACGTGTAATTTTATATCTTAATGTATCATTTTAATCTTTAACAAATTAATTCTTCAAACATTCCTTAAAATGTGACTAATTCCTTCAGTCAGTGATATGTTTAAAACTTATTCCTTTGCAAATAAATGTGGTAACTCTAGTAATCTGGTTTACGTGCTTCATAAGGATTGCCAATTTTTCTTTTTCTTTTTGATTTTTTTAAACATTTATTCATTTTTGAGAGACAGAGAGAAACAGAGCATGAGCAGGTGAGGGGCAGAGAGAGAGGGAAACACAGAATCCAAAGCAGGCTCCTGGCTCTGAGCTATCAGCACAGAGCCCAATGCGGGGCTCGATCTCATGGACCACAAGATCATGACCTGAGCCAAAGTTGGATGCTTAATCCGCTGAGCCACCTAGGCACCCTGCTGATTTTTCTTTCTTGAGGGTTGGAGTTGTCAGCTGACTTTTCCAAGCAATACTGCAAAGTGTGTATTCCTTGCTGTGTGCGGTCACTAAAGTTTCTGCAACTTCTGTCATCTGTGTGATCAGTTAGTGAGGTGACAAAAGATTTTCTTAAATGTCTGATTCCAGAAAAAGAAGCAAACCATTAAATCTTTCAACAGACCTTGCTTAAGAAAGCCACTGCAGCTGAGAAGGACGGAACCTAGGTAAGCACCTGTGCCAGTCCTGTGGGGCACCACCAAACCTACCAAAGCATACACACCCAAATCTTTGTGGGACAGTGTCCCCAGTGCTTGTCCTAGTAGCAGTCACTCACTCCAGTAATGGGAGCTGCTTTCCCCATACCCACAGCAGGGCTGAGGAGTAAAAGGTGGCAGCCAGTGTGCACACACCCTCTTACCTGAGAATAGTCGCCACTGCCTTCATCCAGCACTCCCCTGGGTGTTAGAAAGCCTGATTAAGTTCTGGAGTTCCGAGGTATACATCCTCTGTTTTTCCAATGGTCACACTGACCAATCCTCACGGGTTCCTACTGCACTATTCTGCACGAGGTCCTTTTTACCCCTTATCTTTCAAGTTAACCATCTATCTTTTCAATATCTAACTTGGGATCATTCCAGCTTTCTTCTGTGTCTGCTTTCTTTTTTTGAAATTAAAAAAAAATTTTCATTGTTTTTATTTTATTTATTTATTTTTAGAAAGAGAGAGAGAGAGCACAAGTGGGGAAGGGGCACACTTGACTTAATGGTATCCTTTAGCTGCTTCAGCCAAAAACTAGGGGGAAGTGGGGAAATCATCTAAGTCCACAGGGATTCTGTTATATCCCCAGAGTTTATATTTTAATGGAGGGGAGAAACAAATGAGTAATTAAAACTATCATTTCATATAAGGATGATGCCATGACAGACTGGCATGGTAAAGGAACAGAGTAACCAGGGGTGGGAAGTGTTTTTTAGGTATGAGAACAGAGGCTTGAATAAGCAGTAGTCTTCAAAGAGACTTCCTAGTCTTACTCTCATTCCCCTCAAATCCACTGTACCGTGATTCAAGAATATTCTTTCTAGGGGCATTTGGGTGGCTCAATCAGTTAAGTATCTGACTCTTGGTTTCAACTATGTCACAATCGGCTCAGGTCATGATCTCACGGTTTGTGGGTTCAAGCCCCACATCAGGCTCTGGGTTGACAGAGAGGAGCTTACTTGGGATGCTCTCGCTCTCTCTCTCTCTCTCTCTCTCTCTCTCTCTCTCTCTCTCTCTCTGTCTGCTCCTCCCCTGCTCATGCTCTCTCTCAAAAATAAATAAATAAACATAAAAAAAATTTAAGAACATTCTTTCTAAAATGTAAGTTTGGTCTTATTACCCTTCTGCCTTAACAGGTTTTGGTAATTTCCCACTGCTTATAAGAGATAAACTTTCCTTGCCACAACAAATGGCCTTTCCTGGTCTGGGACCTAGCCTTCCTCTCCAGGTACATCTCAATCACTCAAAGATTTGAAGGCCTACTTTTAAGTGTGAAGGACCCAGTGAGAATACGGCAGACAAAAATCTGAACACTCATGAGACTTCTTACATGTATGGGAGATATGTAATAAATAAATATGCAGATAAGTAAATAAGAATTTTGTATAATGGTAAGTGATATCAAGAAAATAAAATTGTAAAGTGATGAGTAAATAAAATAGTCAGGGATGGTCTCCTAGGAGAAATGATCTCCATGGTGAGGTCAGAATGATGAGAAAGAGGTAAGATCTGGGGTCACAGAGTTCCAGACTGAGGGAGCAACAAGTGCAAAGCTTCTCCTAATAAAAGTAGGAACCAATGAGAATGTTCAAGAAACAGAGAGAGCAGGCCAGTGTGGCTGGAGCACAGACTAGGAAGGTAGCCAGAGAGAAGGTCAGAGTCAGGCAGAAGTCAGAACCCTGGTGTGGTGCCTTCTGTATTTTACCCTGTGAATTCCAAAGTACCCTTGATTCTTCAGACACATCCTGCTCTTGCATCTTCTGTTTTTGTCCGTGATTTGTTCTTCCTTAGAAAACTTCTACTCTTGGGGCGCCAGGGTGGCACAGTTGGTTAAGTGTCTGACTTTGGTTCAGATCATGATCTCACAGTTCATGAGTTCAAGCGCCGTATTAGGCTTTACACTGACAGACCAGAGCCTGCTATTGATTCTCTGTCTCCCTCTTTCTCTGCCCCTCCTCGCCTCCTCCTCTCTTTCTCAAAACAAACAAACGTGAATATATTTTCTACCAGAGAAGCCAAATACTCAATTACTCAACTGCTTACTTAATACAGGAATAAGTCCTATGAAGGAAAATTACAGAGTGCCATGAGTACACGTAAAGGAGACCTTGCCTAGCGTAAATGTCAGGAAAGGCTTGAGAAATGACAATAGAACTGAGCTCTGAAGGATGAGTAGTAACAAATGAGGAGAGTGAACAGTGCTGACAAAATGTGTGACATGTTCAAAGGTTCTCAGGATGAAGCATAATGTGTTAAATGCTAGCAGAGCTGAAGAACAAAGAGATAAGATCACAAGAGGAAAGTCATCATTAATTGATAGCAGGGTTGACAGAAGACAATCTAGAATACTGATCTCAAGAAGTGGCACATATTCCAATATTCACTAAGCAGTGATTTGTGTTTGTTTTACCTCTGTCGACAATACAAAGAGAAACAGAGGAAAAACACAAAGAGCAGTATTGTAAATGAATTGCCTTCAATATCTCCACCACATTGCAGCATTCCGTGGCTCTTAATGTATTTGTGTCGTAACTAATTGGTAAGAACCATTAACACAAGTATCAAGGACTACAATAAAAGATGTATTTGATGCTGTGGAAACACAGTCATTTATATACTTGTGTTATGAGACCATAAATTCCTTGAGGGCTGGTGTTCTTATCCATTTTCATATTCAACACTGCCTTCCTCCCTGTAAGTCCTCAAACAGTTCCTGAGTGAATCGCAGTTCGCCTGCATGACTCATAGTTTATGTTACTAACTGGCACACACACCCTGATGTGAGGTTAGCTGGCAGCAGCCTCCCTGAGAGACACAGGGAATGAAGGAACAAAACAGCTCTGATTTTGTAGAACAAAAGGAATTTAAAACAACCAAAATGGAGGAGATATCATATAGTTACTGTCAGATACAAGCTAAACATACCACTGACTAAATATATTGAAAAATACTTTAACCTGAAGAATATGAAGAAGAGTCAAGGCCTGTAAAAAATAAATAAACACCAAGCATGTAAAGGAGGGGAACAGAGAAAAACAAAGTTCAAAGTTTTAGACTTCCTGCCGACAACAATGGGAAAACAATGCTTCTATGGCCTTGACGATAGAAATGCATGGCGGCCGCAGGAGAAAGAAACAGTGAGCTGGGAGGAGGCGCTGTCCGGGTCTGGAACGCACAGTCGTTGCCAGGGTCCTGTCTGCCAATCCCGCTCTAGGAAACGAGCTCAGAGCTGTGCCCACTCCCTCCTGTGCTGCATGCTGCATCTCAACTCTTTGCTGGGGAGCTTGTAGATCTGCCAGCATTATGTGCTACAGTGGCTTACTGTGGCCCAGGGAACATTATTTTAAGACTTCATTATTTTAAGATAAAGGAAGCACAAAGCTTTGTGTGTGAGTTTGTTTGTTTTCTAATATCTAGTACTTCAGTTCCTACAAGCAAAGTTTCCAAAACTCATGACGAAAAGATATTAACATCTCAAAAAAGGACAACCAAGAAGAAAACTCAAAATCAATTGTCTGAGGAAGAAATTCTATCCTTCCAAAATGGCAACAACATCGTAAGGGAGTGAATGATACTGGATGGTCTTGGAATCTGACTCCTCTATTTCACCTAAAAATGAGGTATGTGGTCCTACTACCACATAAACACTTCGCATCCTAATATTTAAAACAATTTTTTAATGTTTTATTTATTTCTGAGAGAGAGACAGCGTGAGCTGGGAGGGTCAGAGAGAGAGGGAGACAGAGAATTTGAAGACAGACTCCAAGCTCTGAGCTATCAGCACAGAGCCCTACGCGGGGCTCGAATGCACGAACCACGAGATCATGACCTGAGCCAAAGTCGGATGCTTAACCGAGTGAGCCACCCAGGCGCCTCTGTATCCGAATATTTTAACCTTCCTGTCGTGAATGACCTGGAATCTAGGTTCTGATGAAAACAATCTCTGTGGCCAATGATCTAATCTCCTAATCCAACAAAACATGACATTTCCAATCAGTTTCCCTAGGAACACTCTCCTGCCTCAACTCGCATACCACTCACTTCCCAGATATGTGTCTGTCCTGTCATGCTAGGTTTTTGCTTTCTGACTCCTTTTTAGTTGGGTGGGGGGTACACTCATTGTCCAAATCCTCAGTCTTCTTTTATCCATATAATCTCTACCTGAGAACACACCTACTTTTCCAGACTGTATTTATGTCAACCGTTCTCAACTGGGAGCAATTCTGCCACCCAGGGGACACTGGGAAACGTCTGGAGATGTTTTTGGTTGCCAAAACCAGGGGATGACAGTGCTACTGGTACCTGGCAGGCAGAGGCTAGGGATGCTGCTAAACACCCTACAATGCTCAGGAAAGCCCCAACAACAAAGAAACATCTGGCCCAAAATGTCAATGATGCTACTATTTAAAAATCCTGATCTACACAAATGACTTTAATTCCTTTATTATTTTTTTAAATTTATTTATTTTTGAGAGACAGAGAGAGACAGTGCCAGCAGGGGAGGGTCAAAGAGAGAGGGAGACACAGAATCTGAAGCAGGCTCCAGGCTCTGAGCTGTCAGCACAGAGCCCGACGTGGGGCTTGAACCCACGAACTGTGAGATCATGACCTGAGCCGAAACCGGACGCTTAACTGGCTGAGCCACCCAGGCGCCCCTAATTCCTTTATTCTTTAATCTGACACATGTATTACCTATTTTAGGCTCACTGTGCCCAACGCACTGGGTAGGATGCTGGAGGGAAGGCACAGAGGGACTGTAGATGCAGGCATCAATCTGAGATGCATTATACCCTCAAGAAAGAGCACTTATCTGGAGGAAATGAGCCATGCTTCAGTGTAACCCAGACAAATGTTCTAACCACCTTCGGGGCATCTCTATATCCCCGCATCTCAAACCAAACACTATCATATTCCCTTCTACCACCCTCATCATCACCTAACGCTTTCTTCCTTTTATGTTCTCTATTATTTCAATCATTATCTTCCCAAACATCATTGGTAAATTTAAACTTCTTCCTCTTGCCTAATACTGAATTAGAGGCCAAGTCCTTGTGAATTTAACCTGATTATGTTTCTTACATTTATCCTCCCCCTATATCTACCGCTTTTCTTCCCCACTGCACCATCCTCAACATGCCCTTTGGAGTCTAGTGCTTTATAACAAAGAAACATTTTATAGAGTTCTGTTGTTGTTATTGTTTTTATTTTTTTATTATTATCTTTATTTGAAAGAGAAAGAGTGGGCGAGGGGGTATAGGAGGAGAGAGAGATAATCCCGAACAGGTCCAACACTCAGCACAGAGTGAGAGAGGGGGCTCGATCCCACAACCCTGGGATCATAACCTGAGCTGAAATCAAGAGTTGGACACTCAACCAACTGAGCCACCCAGGCGCCCTGTTGTTAATGTTTTTAAAGAAACTCATGGTGAATGAAGGTAATATAGGGGTAGTAGGAGGAGCATATGCTTTGGGGTCAAAAAAGATAATATGGAATCTTGGCTTTATTTATTAACTGAGTGGCCTGGAACCACTTACTTATTTCCCTAAGCCTCAGTTTCTTTCTCTGTAAAAAGACAAAATACATCATACTAATTAATAGATTTGTTTATTAAGATAATAGAAGCTGAAATATCACAGGGATTCACTATATAGTAGCCATTATGATATTGTAATTATGTTTATACATACTTCCTATGCTGTAGGTACTTAAAAATTAAATTTGGAACAAACTGAAAATATAAACCATAATTACAGGCTTCTATTTATGGAATTTGTTAGGACCTCCCGAATCTTTTTAGGTATAAGCTAATTTTTAAGATTTCAATCCATGCTTATTTGAAAAACTAACTTACATCAAAAGAAAGGAATGGATAATTGTAATGACAGCAACAATATTTTTATTGCTATTATTTAATAGAAGTCAAGTCCAAATAACATGCAGGGAGTGTACTTTAAAACTCCAGAAAGCAGGCCCACTTTCATCCCTCTGAACTAAGCAAAACTCTCAATTCACAAATTTAAAACTCAAAAAGGATTCACAGCAGTGCATTCACTGTGGTATGAACTCAGCAACAGAATGCTTATCAAACAATGCACTTACTTGTTCCACGTAATAAAGGTTGCTCTCTGTGTTGAAATGCCAAGACCAACAATTTGATTCATCTCTATTCCTGCAGCTAAAAATAAAGACAGGTAAAGCACATGTGTAAAAGCCAGTGAAGTTTTCTTTATAATATTACAGTACGGGAAACAATCATTCAATATAATCTTTAAGAAAAACATCTGGGGTTAGCATTTAGTAGAGTAACTAGAGCTAATAAAGAAAGCACTACTAAGATGATTTTGCAGTAATTTTTTATTTAAAGGGAAAAGGTGGTAAAAAAAAAATGGACTTTTGCTTTAAATGTTAGGAAAAAAATAAATACTCAAGGTAAGTCAGATTGTATTTTCTTCTTGTTATACTAAAAGACTGGATCTTAATTCAAGCAATGATCAACCTATGAAAATTAATAAAGGAAACCCTCTCTAAAACACGGTCAGGGACATACCACTGGGTCAATTACAGGAAAGCCTATCAGTTACAGACCTCAAGAGAAGAATCTTCAGCAGAAAAAAATCAAGAACCATAGGCCCTAACAGGAAAAGACATACACTGCATCTTTGATAATAAACCTGCTACCCAGCCAATGAGAAACCATCATCACCCCGAACTCTTGCTTATCTCCCAAAGGACCAGAGGTCAAAACAATCCTTCCCAATTTTTTTCTCCTTTTTTACAAAATGACATTCCTCTCTCTTGTCTGTTGGACTAGCCTGTGGTTTTTTCCATGGCTTGCTTGTCCCAAATTGCCACTCTGCTATTCCTGAATAAACCCCTTTTTGCTGGTAAAACAACTTATTCTTAAGATCAACACACCATAACAGAAGCTGGTTGATGACCATAAAGGGAAATCCCCAGGGAAAGTATTGTAATTACTGAAGCTCAGATCTTATTTTCCATACAAACAGATGCTAAAATTCACATAATATATGGTGGGGTTTTTTTGGTTCATATTTCTTAAAATACAGATACTCAAGTATTTTTCGTGATATTCTTTGCAAAGAGCAATTTACTCCACTAGAAAAAATACGGACAACTTCAGTGTGAGCACCGAGGAAGACACATCACCCCCTGTACAGTACTAATCTCAAAAGTATTTAACCTGAAGCTAATTAGGAGGAAATAAATCAGGACAACCCTACAATGCAGGACTGTCCAATAAACGGGTCTCTACTTCTGAAAACTGTCAGTGTCATAAAGAACACACTCTAGATTAAAAGAGGCTAGAACAGACTGACAGCCACATGCAATGCCTCATCTTTGGCTGGATTCTGGACTGGAAAAAAGCTATCAATGACTGAGATAAGAGAGGAATATTGAAGATGAAGCAGTAGAAAATATTACTGTATAAATGCTAAATTTCCTCTGACATAAGTGCACTGTAGTTATACAGAATTCTCCTTTCTTTGGAGATAATGCTCAAATTTAGGGAAAGCAGGTTATTATGTCACAAGCAATGTTCAAGCGGGTCAAATGAAAGAGTGTGCAAAGGATGGTAAACACGACTCAATCTGGGAGAAAGGTATACGGGTATTCTACGCGCTATTCTTGCAACTTTTTAAAATAAGTTTTGATGTATTTCAAACCACAAAGGTAAGAAGAAGCAATTCAACACAAAAATGAAGTAAAAGATCTTTTAGAATTCACATTTATAAGTCATCTTTTGCCACGTTTTTGAAGAAAGTTGCACTGAAAAGTTTCCTAAAGAGCTAAGATGTCAGACTGTGACTATGGCCGGGGTAGCACTTTACATCAAGAGTCACAAAGAAAAACAAAAACGGGAGCACCTGGGTGGCTCTGTCGGTTAAGCATCCGACTTCAGCTCAGAGCTTGTGAGTTCGAGCCCCGGCGTCGGGCTCTGTGCTGACAGCTCAGAGCCTGGAGCCTGCTTCAGATTCTGTGTCTCCCTCTCTCTCTCTCTCTCTTCCTCTCCCAGGCCCATCCTCTGTCTCTCTCTGTCACTCTCTCTGTCTCAAAAATAAATAAATGTTTAAAAAATTAAAAACAAAAACTTGACAATAAAGGTAATTCAAGTGTAAATTCCTAAGAGCAGGAAATGTGTGTTATATAGAACTTTGTTAATAACCTTCTGGTATTTTGCACACAATAGGAAATCAAATGAACACTAGCTACAACTTGGAATGAAGGAAGGTGAGCCTTTATACTGCAGTTGAAAAAAGACTTAAGCCAGAGGAGAGAGTTGCTGTTACCTTTCCCTGGCAAAGTGGTTAACAGTAAACCACAAATGTCTGCTGAAAAATACTGGAAAGCTGTGACCTCAGTAAAATACCATTTGTATAATTATTACTTAGGAAACCCACAAAATTCTAAAGACTGAGGAAAACTCTTACTAACACAAAATATACTTTATTATTTTTATAAGTGTAGTTACCTTTGACAGACTCTTTTATTACAGTAACAAACTGAAGCCACAGAACATCCGGATCAATTTCAACCCAGCCAGTTTGAGGATAAAGACTTTCTACCTATTTAGAAAAAGAGAAAATTTAGTAAAATCAACATTAGAGCAAGTCAAGAATATCTGAGTCTTAAAATTACCAGTTAAAATGATTAACAACATGATTTTATTATCTAATTCATTTTTATTGTTAAAATGCTAGATAGGAAATAAAAAGCTTTCTTTTGTTCATGAGTTTACAGAAAGTTTTAGCGTTCCTTGTCTTTACTTTCCAAATGTATCTTTATTTTCCAAGTTTCCAAGAATGGAGATGTACTATTTTTGTGATAAGAAAAATATTTTAAAAAATAAAAAATTAACAAATCAAGTACCAGGTTCTGGTTCCGACCAGGATGAAGGAACACACAGAGCAGCTATTTGCGGCCTCTTGCAGCTGAACTGGTGGTAAGTTTCCCATTTTTCCCCCTGATCTCCCCTGACCTGGACTCAAGGCAGCCCACAAAACCAGAAGTGAGGGCCAGGGAGCAGTGGAAACTCCAGGAGAAGCGCTCACGTTTTGGCTAACACTCAGAGAGAATGGGAGAAGTCCTCATATTTCTTTTTTCCCCACTTTGCCTCTATACTCTTGTACCCAGGCTATCTTGTGGTAGTGGTTGCACCAGTAATCACAAGCACCTAAAACACTGAAGGAAGTAAAACTTCCTCTCCAACCAGAGGAGCTGTGGCCCAAGATGCCCATGGCTTTTTTTCCTCTCTCTGTGCTTCCTGATGCACAGCCCCAGCTGTGGGCATAGGAAGTGCCAGCAGGGCAGGGTAATGAAAGCTCCAGCTTTCTGGCAAGAGGAGCCAAAAGAGGAACCAAAAAGTACCAGAAAGATCTCAGAGCGGGAGGAGCTTGGGAAAGCTGCTCCAGAAAGTATGAATGAATCCTGAGGCTCGCCTCCAAGCTGCGCTTGTGTGAATATAATCCTAAGTAGCATAGCAAAGATGTTAAGAACAGAACTAAGGGAGAGACCACTACCCAGGTGCCAGACTCACTACTGGGTGGCACATACACAGGGCAGATGCAAATAGTACTGCTAAGATTTTGGAAATAACCAACAGTGAAACCAAAGTCCACAGAAAACTGGTGGAACATGTAGCCTGAACCCAACTACATTCACTGCCTGGTAGTAGAAAAATATCAACATTCATCATAGGACTTACACAAGATCCAGAGTCTTATAGCACAGTATTCAAAATGTCCATGAAACAATCTGAAAATTACAAGGTGTGTGAAGAACCAGAAAAATCTCATCTCACATGGGAAAAGATACTAACGCCAAGATGACAGATATCATCAGATCAAGACTTCAAAGCAGCGATTATAAAAATGTTCCAGGAAGGGAAAATTATTTTGAAACAAATGCCAAAATAAAAATCTCAGCCAAGAACCATCAAGACAAAAAGAAAAAAAAAATGTTAGAACTGAAAAATACAGTAATTAGGAGAATGGAGGAAAAGGAAAGATGCTGGTCAAAGGGTGCAAACTTTCAGATGTAAGATGAGTAAGTTCTGGAGACCTGACATACAGCACTAACTGTAGTTAATAATAATGTACTGTGCACTTGAAATTGCGAGGAGAGCAGTACTGAAGTGTCCTCAACACACAGACACACAGACACACACACACACACACACACACACAGTGACTATGTGTGTTAATTAGCTAAATTGCGATAAGCATTTCGCAATGTATATGTTTACCAAACATCACATTGTACACCTTACATACATATATACAACTTCTATTTGTCAACCATACCTCAATAAAGCTAAAAAATCAATTGAAAAATACAATAATTAAAATAGGGGTGCGTGGGTGGCTCACTCAGTTGAGAATGCAACTCTTGATTTCAGTTCAGGTCATGATCCCAGGGTCTTATGATTGAGCACCGCATCGGTTCTGCACCGAGTATGAAGCCTACTTAAGATTCTCTCTCTCTCTCTCTCTCTCTCTCTCTCCCCCTCTCTCTCTCTCCCTCTGCCCCTCAGCCACTCATGCTCTCTCTAAAGAAGAATATATAACAAAATTTTAAAGATCCTGGATGGCTTCAATAGTAGAATAAAGATAATAGAAGAAAGTCAGTAAATCAAAGATAGATCAATAGAAATTATCTGATATAAATATCAGAAAAAAATATATTGGAAAAAAATGGAATAAAGCCTCAGGGATCTATGAGACAAGAAAAAGGGTCTACTATTTATGTCATCAGAGTCCCGAAAGAAGAAAAGAAAGTGTTCAGTGCAAAAAATAAAATAAAATGAAAATGACTTCAGGGAAGTAGTAGTGCTAAAACTTTCCTTCCTAAGTTCAGTGGAAGATTTAAAGTCTATATATTCAAGAGGGACCTGGGGGGCTCAGTTGGTTGAGCGTCCGACTCTTCATTTCACCTCAGGTCATGATACCCGGGTTGTAGGATCAATCGTTGAATCAGGATTGATCAGCATAGATTTTCATTCTCTCTCTCTCTTTCTCTCTCACTGTTTCTGTCTCTCTCCCTTGCAAGGTTTAGGCATAAGGACAATAAAAGAGAGTAAACAGGCTCAGACCTAGGTTTTATCAAATGTTTTTAACAATAACAGTGGGTGACACATGGCTAAACAGAACAGAAAGCTGATATTTCACTCCCTACTCAGATTACACAAATCTTTGTTTAACTCTGGGAGGGGGAAGACTCCATGGTAAACTGGTAAAATTAGAGGTACCTCCAAAGACTGGGATGCCAAATGAGGTTGAACACACATGACAGGTTCAAAGTCTTTATAAGGATCCCCAATGCCCTCCTCCAGCCCCATCACCACTCCCTAACCAAGCAGAAGGTAAAAGGTTTACTCTCCAGAGGGACTGAACCAGAAGAGTTCTTTCCCTGCAAATACCAGATATGGCTGAGTGGGGTAAGACTACTGAGTGGTACTGAAAATATGAACACAAAACCAACCAAAGATCTAACATGTAAGAAAAGGCCAAAATAGAGGAAAAAAAGGAACGCTGAGGAAAGAGTGACTATGTGGGGGGCATGAGGGTGACAATGTCTGATATGAAAAAAAGAATTTACTACTCCCCAGTGAGTTCTGAAACAGATTGAACAAAACCTATTCCCCTTCTTTCCAATATTTGCTTTTTCTAGGCAAGACTTTCATGACCACAGATAAATGCCTCAGTTGCAACAAACACTTGGTCATCCAAAAAAACTCAAAGTGGGTATCACTGCGTCAAGCCTACAAACCTTCAGACTTGAGGGTGGCACTCCACAGTCACGCCACCCACTCCACCTGCCTGGACAGCTCACTATCCCCAAACATGTCACAACAGAGAAGTGTCCTCCTGTACCGAAGGAAGACCACACCGAAATTAGACAAGAGTATAACCAAAGCTAACAAAATCTGTTTTGTGGATTACAAACTAAATAAAAAGACAGCAACGAGAAGTTTTCAAGACTGTCCAAAAGGGTACACAATAGTAGAGGCTACACTGTTTTCTTTGAAGTGGCCTTTCTATCCTGTTCTTCCCACAAGATGTTATTGTTTTCCATGGTTTCTCACAATCGCAAGATGTGCCAATGAGGAACATGATAAACTTTCTCTATTTGTAAAACTAGAGCCATCAAATATTGACATGTAGATTTTAAAATCTGAATACTATTCTAGTCTGTAACACCAATATTTAAGAATCTAAAGAAAAATTTGAGTTTTCAAATTTTTTAAATCTTCATTTATTTTTGAGAAAGAGACAGAGTGTGAACAGGGGAGGGACAGAGAGTGAGAGTGAGACATAGAATCTGAGGCAGGCTCAAAGCTCTGAGTTGTCAACACAGAGCCCGACAAGGGGCTCAAACTCACGGACTACAGGATCATGACCTGAGCTGAAGTTGGACACTTAACTGACTGAGCCACCCACGTACCCCAAAAGATGTTTTTAAAATGCAAACTAGGGGTGCTTGGATGGCTCAGTCAGTTGAGTGTCCAACTCTTGATTTCAGCACAGGTCATGATCCCAGTGTCGTGGATAAAGCCCCCACTCAGGCTCTGTGCTGAATGTGGAGCCTGCTTAAGATTCTACCTCTCTCCCCCCACCTCTGCCTCTCTTCCCAGCTTGGGCCTTCTCTCTCTCTAAAATAAATAAATAAAATAAATTATAAAAAGACAGAGAAAAAGTACAAATTATTTTAAAAGCCCAAAAATGTATCTCTGCTGCTAAAAAATCAATGCCATAAGAAATAAAACTGGTCTTCCCAGAGACCTATTATTAGCCTCCTAACATACAGGTTCATGTTTGGGATTCCAATTTTATATAAAAGACCAACACAGCCTATTTGTTCTTGTCTCTAAAAGGGGATCTCTTCACTTTTTCTTTCTCTTTGAAGCTATTTATACGGCAGCCTCAATCAAATCCTATACTAACAGGTGATGAGTTTCTACTATACAGTCATATATACATCATACAGTAGAGGTGATTTTCACTTAAGAAAATAAACAAAAGGTCTGTATCCAATCCACAGTTTCAAGAAGCAAACTGAATTCCTAATACTTGGGTTAAACGCAATTGAGTGATTTATTCTGTACCCATGAGGTAATAAACCAGGTGCTAAGTAGCAATGTAGGCCAACAAGGTCCTTTTTCTCAAAGAACTACAGCTATCTGAAGTAAGTGACCAATTGCTGTTTGTTCTTTTCTAATTATTAATTTGTTATAGACCAACTTTTTAAAAATTTTTAATGTTTTTATTTATTTTTGAGGGTGAAAGTGAGAGAGAGTATGAGCAGGGGCAGAACAGAGAGAAAGGGAGACATAGAATCTGAAACAGGCTCCAGGCTCCGACCTATCAGCCCAGAGCCTGACGCCGGGCTCAAACCCACAAACCATGAAAGCATAACCTGAGCTGAAGTCAGATGCTTAACTGACTGAGCCACCCAGGCACCCACTAACGTTTTGTTTTAATGTTTATTATTTATTTTGAGAGAGACAGGGAGAGTGTGTACAGGGGAGGGGCAGAGTGAGAGGGAAAAAGAGAATCCCAAGCTAACAGCCTGGAACCTGACACTGGCCAACCCCACAAACTGCAAGATCATGACCTGACCCAAAATCAAGAGTCTGACCCCAAGTGACTGAGCCACCCAGGTGACCCACGGACCAACAATTTTTTTTTTCTGAAAGACAAAGAAAGACACAGCCGGACCAACAATTTTTAAGACACAATTAAAACAATTTTCTAAGAGCACCTGGGTGGCTCAGTCAGTTGAGCATCCGATTTGGGCTCAGGTCATGATCTCACAGTCCTTGAGTTTGATTGAGCCCCAAGTTGGGTTCTGTGCTGACCCTCAGAGCCCGGAGCCTGCTTCCCATTCTGTGTCTCCCTCCCTCTCTGCCCCTCCCCCATGGGCAGTCTGTCTCTCTCTCTCTCTCTCTCTCTGTCTCTCTCTCTCTCTCTTTCTCTCAAAAATAAATAAGCATTTTTAAAAAAGACTCAATTAAAACAATTTTCTAGGGGCACCTGGGTGGCTTAGTAGGTTGAGTATCTGACTTCAGCTCAGGTCATGATCTCAGAGTTAGTGAGTTTGAGCCTAGCATTGGGCTCTCTGCTGTCAGCACAAAGCCTGCTTTGGATCCTCTGTCCTCCTTTCTCTCTGCCCCTCTCCTGCTTGTGTGCTCTCGCTCTCTCTTAAAATAAATTAAAAAATAAAAATAAAACAATTTTCTAGGAAAAAAATTACATACAAAATAAAATCCCAAATGTATCAGTATTAAGGTTAACAGACATAAAAGTACTCTACCAAACTGCTACACAAGTGTCTGAATCTTAGTTTCTTTATCTCTACCAGAGACGAGACGCCCAGGAACTACACTTTAAGAAGCACTGCTATAAACTCCCACTACAGTTGGAGATGCATTGCTAAAAACTCCTTAATCTAAGTGCTTCATCCTTTAGGGCAGGGACTTTTTGTATATTAATTCATATGTCTTTTCAGACACTTCACAGCAGAGAGTCTGAGCAAACCGTTCTTCACTCCTGCTACTCACAGAAATCTTGATTCAGCTTTATTCAAATCAAACTTGATTCCTATCCCATATCTAAAAAGTTAATCATTTGCCCCTCATAAAACAGCAACTGAAACTTTGTTTTTTCTGACAATCTGTGTCTTCCTTTGGTTCCAAATACTTCCTTTTCTTAAACCACACACACACACACACACACACACACACACACACACACACAACAACAAACAAAAAACCGAGGACTGCCTAAAACAAAAGTACTTTGTATCTAGAATTATGAGAGAGACTGTGTGAAAAGTATCATTGTATTGTGATAAAGACGCCTAAAAAGGTAAGACACATACAGTCACGGAAGGACAGTGTTCTTTCAGGTTGGAGGAGGGTTGGTGTGTGTAGGTTTCTGCACAGGTAGCCAGAGAAGGGCCCAGCAAGGGGCTGGGGTCCCAGCTCTCTGTCCTGGTCCTGAAACCAGAATGAAATTCCCCGGTTTTCTAAAAGCAGTCACTTGGCTAAACCTACTCCTGGCAACTGCTATGGTTGAAAAACACTGCTAAGGGGTTGGGAAGAAGAGTGGGAACTGAGCAAACGGGAGAGTCCAAGGCTGCTGGGAATGGTTTAGGACTAATGGCTCCTAACACGGCTAACAAAAAAGATGCTGATATTGGAAAGAAGGGCAAGAACACCATATCCAAACAACATTATTCTGGTGCACTCCTAAAAATTAACAATTCATTAAAATAAGAACGGACGAACACCAACCTATTGGTTGCTTTACTAAGAACAACAAGGATTTCGTAGGTTTCTCAAATCAGAAAAATCTATTTTTATTAATGCTCAAAGATGGAAAAGATAAAAGTAATGACAATCAGCCTTCAAAACTTATCCAATACCTCCTATATCCATGAAAATCAGTTACTCAGGTATGTAACCAGCACTCTGGAAAGCAGTTAATAATGACAACTGAAGAATGGACAATAAATTCTAAGATCTGAAAAATGTAAATGTAAATAAAGACGGAGCTGGAGATCCACCAAGGATCTGGGGAAAACCTAGCAAGTCACCAAGAATCTTTTAGTTGGATACGCGCGGAGTGCCCTGCCTGGCCCTGCCCTACGAGCCCCGCAGTCCCACCCAGGAAAGGCTTGAAAGAATCAGCAAGGTGATAGAAGCAAGCTAACGATCAGGTGACGAACCCGGCCCCTCCAGCCCTCAGCGAGGACGTGAAGAAAGGGCACGCAAGTGTCAGCCCTGCCCGGGGAGGCAATTTGGACGTCTGGCCGCTCCAGGTCCGCCGCTTAGCGCCCGCGGGTGTTGCAGGTGGCTGCGTCCAGCTGGATAAGGCGGCCCCGCCCTCGCTTCCCGCGACTCGATCCCGCGTGCTCTGCACGACCCTGACCCGTGGCCCCGACGCCCGCTCCCCCGTCACCTTCTTCGAGCTGGAGCCCCGGATCAGCGCCGCGTGGTCATAGACGTGGCAGCGGATCACGGAGCTGCCCACGTCCAGCCCTAGCACGAAACCTGCGCGTGGCGGGCCTGGCGCGCTCCGCTCCGGGCGCCTCTGCTCTGGGACTGCACACACCCCAACCATTCCGACCCCGCAAATCTCTCCGCTACAATCGCCTATGGAGCGGGCACGTTTATAAAGGCCCGCACCTCAGCGGCCGAGCGCGCCCCGCGGGGCCGCCACCCCCGGCCCGCCCCACCGCGAGATCCGGGAAGC
>NC_043704.1:118867630-118908394 GCF_006229205.1 Suricata suricatta | reverse complement strand
GCGGGGCCGCCACCCCCGGCCCGCCCCACCGCGAGATCCGGGAAGCGGCCCGCCCCTGCCGCGGCCCCGCCCCTGCCGCGGCCCCGCCCCGACGCCGTGACGTCACGGCTGCGCCGAGACCCTTTCGGATCCTGTGCTGGGGCTGGGCAGCCGCGAGGGGCGTGCGCCTGTGACTTAGTTTCCTCGCGTTTCCTTTACCAAAGTTGCAATTTATGAATGTCTCTTTAAAAAAATAAAGTGAGGGGCGCCTGGGTGGCTCAGTCGGTTAAGCCTCCGACTTCGGCTCAGGTCAGATCTCACGTTCGTGGGTTCGAGCCCCGCGTCGGGCTCTGTGCTGACGGCTAGCTCAGAGCCTGGAGCCTGGTTCTGGTTCTGTGTCTCCTTCTCTCTCTGCCCCTCCCCCTCTCATGCTCTGTCTCCCTCTGTATCAAAAATAAATAAAACATTAAAAAAAAAATAAAGTGACCTGAAAAGAAATTAAAGATTCAGACTTAAGCATATGTGAACAAACAGAGTCTCCCCACTATCCCAAGAAAACCTTGGTACATATAATACGCATCAATAAATATTTGTAGATGAAGTAACACGAGTAAGACCTTCTACAGCCCTCCGGTGAGGAAGAAAGGACAAGCGTAGGGTGCTCATTTATACCATCAAGCCCCCCACCCCACCCCTCCAACGTCCAGCAGTCACTTTTTCAGCTAGGAAGAACCCATGGCAATTGCAGAAAGGAGGCCTATGGAAATTTTGAGATTCCTGTAGCTTT
The DNA here is from genome assembly GCF_006229205.1 of Suricata suricatta. Lineage (NCBI taxonomy): Eukaryota > Metazoa > Chordata > Mammalia > Carnivora > Herpestidae > Suricata > Suricata suricatta. Next base: position 118,907,628 of record NC_043704.1, on the reverse strand, counting down.
ATTTCCCAGGAGGTGGTCCTGCTCCCAAGATGCAGTCCTCATCTGTAGGGAGCAGGAAGGTGTTAATGCCTACTTCAGCAGCCTCTCCACTACCACCAGCATTCCAAAAAACCAGTGCCTGAAAATGTTCATTATCTTCTTTTTGTAAAACTATGAAAGTAATATGGATACATGCTTTTTTGCAAATGTTTTAACAGTACACTTAAAAAGTAAAGGATCTTTATTTTGAACCAAATTGTGCTTTTGACCAAACTGTCATATTAACCAACTTGCTTTCAGCCAATTTTACCAAACTGGGTTCTTTGGTCATATTACTTGAAGCTTAGAACATACACCTACCGATAAAAAAGAGTATATTCTTTTCTCTCTGTACCTTGTTTCTATCCAGTAGTACTCATTTATTCCAAATGGACTCAGGGTTGCTTTCACCAGTGGTGAACTTAAGCATTTTGGTGAGTCATATATATATATTAATCCTCAGTATTGTAACTTGAAATAAAATGACTAATGGGTTGTGTACTGATCAGAGTTTCCCAGAGACACAGACCCAGTAGAATAGAGAGCAAGGAAGAGAAAGAAGAATTAAATTGGCTCACATGCTTTTATGGCTGTAAAGTTCAGAAATCTGTAGGACAGGCTGAAAGGCTAGAAATTCAGGTAAGAGTTGATGTTAAAATCTTGAGTCTGAATTCTATGGACTGCAGAATCATATACTCTGATTTTAGATCACATTTTAGGCCTTTTATAAATTCAAATCAGTTATCATGAGTACTATCAAAGAATCATAGAGAGTGAAAACAAGGACTTTAGCAACCACTTCGTCTAGTGTGTGTGTGTATGTTTTCAATGTTCTTATTTTATTTTTGAGAGTCAGACAGAGTACCAGCAGAAAAGGGGCAGAGAGAGAGAGAGAGAGAGAGAGAGAGAGAGAGAGAGAGAGAGGGAGGGAGATACAGAATCCAAAGCAGGCTCCAGACTCTGAGCTGTCAGCACCCAGACTGACGCCGGGCTTGAACTCACAAACTGTGAGATCATGACCTGAGCTGAAGTCAGCTTAACCGCCTGAGCCACCCAGGCGCCCCTGTCTAGTGTTTCTTAATCTGTTTCCACTCTTGAGCAACTTTGAGCCCCTGATGGATGCTATCTTCTGAGAATATGCATATATATATATATATGTATGTAATTTCAGGTGTTGGGTATGGGATAAACTAAGCATAAATTCTCAGGTTAAAAATCCAGGGCTGATTTCCCTAACCCAGACAGATTTGCCTGAGCAACAAAGGGATACTGTGTTTCTTCCATGTTCATTATTCTCTGCTGGCATCTCTTATCCTGCTCTGCTCTCAGGGTAAGGAGCCTGTGGGCTCTAGGCAGCAGGTTCACAAACTCTGAAGGTCCCTTTGCTAGTGGGCCAGTCTATTGTTCTTGATTCAGAGGCCACTGCTACTCTGAGTTCCACCACCTGGTGGTCCTGGGCTTTATCTGTTCCTCACATTCTGAGCTTGGCCTCACAAGTGGCCCAGGAGGCTGCTCTTCCAGGCTCTTCCCCACCACTGTCACTCCTTACACTTTTTATTCTTACACCAGAGCCCAGGATTACCACTCATTGTATCAGCCTCACACACTCCCAGGAACTTGGGATCACTTCCTCAAGAATAGATCAGAAAGTACACAAGGAAGATGAATGGTGCTTCAAGGCTGAACCCAGAAACCTCGGTGCCTTCCTGCCTCCGCAAAAACTAGTCACAGTCCCTCCCTGCTAGGGTGACCAACTGACCCAGTGTGCCCTGGACTGGGGAATTTCTTAAAAAGATAGGATTTGAAATACTAAAACCCGGACAGCCCTCCTCACTACTCAGAGGCTCTTGGGGTCCACAGGTGATTTTCTTTGGAACACTGGCTACCTCATGTGTAGATGTCAGCCACTGCTTCTAGACATGAGCTTCTTGAGGACAGAGATGGGGACCTAGTCTTTTTTCCTGCAAGACACACAAAGTAACTGCTTGATGACAGAATGAACAAACAAATAAATTAGTGTGTTCAAGTCCTTGTCAGACTCATCTGTGTGACTTGGCCACAAGACAGAGAAGTGAGCCCTTCATAGTCCCCATATGAATCTGGGCATGTTATCAATGCAGGCCTTCTGCTGTGTAATGAAGGTGTGGAGTTGTGCTGTGTCCTCCCTACACAAGTCTGAGAGATCATGGTGGTAAGCACTGGCTTCCCTCCTCAGGGCCAAATTAATCTAGCCCAGCCCATACCTCACCAGTGCTCTGCCGAGGTCCTTGCCTGCCTTGCTGTTGAGCCCACTCATACCCTGATGCAGTGAAACCAAAAGGAATGAGAACTGAGAACTTCAAATTCTGAGGCTTGATGCCCAGCAAGATCTGAAAATAAAAGAGGACTTTGGGGCCCACCATAATCAAGGGGAGAAGTAGAAATTGAAAGGAAGAATAACTATACTAAAAAAAAAAACAACAAAAAACCCCAGACTAGAGGAAGTTACTTCAGAACCCAAAGCAAAACATGCATCCTAGCAAACAAAGCATAAAGGAAAATGTGAATTTTACATCTTTCAGAAAGAGAGAAGTCACATGACTATCTGCTGTGCCAATCACTGCACTTATACATGTGTGTTCGGTCCTGCGTGCTCTCTCACTTAATTCTCTCCAGAACCCAGGAAGGGTCTCTGTGCACTTGCACAGTCAGTCCATGATGAACTCAGGATTCTCCCCCTCCCGTACTGTGATTCTTCAGTGCACCTGAAACATCAACTGTTTCCAGAGGTCAGCGATGAGAACTACACCTCCACCCAGTAGATATGTCTGTACAAACCGCATAGCATCGTTGCCATGGTATATAGAAGCCTTCTTCCAGCCTTCAGAGAAGGAAGTGAATAGGTACACAGCCTGTCTAAAGCTTGAAGGGACCCTACAGAAATAGTGGCGTCTTTTCACAGCGGAGCCACTGGGAGTCTTCGAAAGGGTTACTATCTAATCTAAAGGAAACCACACTCACACCTGCCATACCTGCCCAGGTATCTACCCATCTCCATGCTCTTAAGAGGCATCCCGTGTCAGAAACACGAGCCGGCTCATTCTTCCATCTCTTAAATTCTCCCCACCTGAAGTGTATTAAGTGACATGAAATCTTTTCATTCACTCACTTATCTGTGCATTTTGTGGGAAGGGAAAGAGCTTTATAATGCACAGGTTTGGGAACATGCCTTTTATGTTTATCCAGTGTCTAGAAAGTTCTAAAGAGGGGGCATTACTTAAGAGAGGGCATTACTTATTCTACCTCCCCTTCTGATTTCAATCATCCTGTTTCACTCATGGCCTCAAGCCTTTTATTCAACTATGAACATTATCAAATCTCCAGTGAATGAGTTCTGTGAGTTAAGAGGAAAACCACATTACAGAATGGCTAAAAACTTTTTTTTTAATTCATAGATACGAATAAACTTTGTATTTTGAGGAAAAATTTATAAATTTTGTATAAGGCAATTAAAAATCCAAAGTAAAGAATGGTCCTGCAGAAGAAAATGTGGGAAATTACTGCTAAGTTTTCAATAATAAAGATTTCTGTCTCTGCTTTTTGGCTAAGAAGCCAAAATAAAAAAGGAAACTTCTTTTCACGACCACTGTTGTCACTATTTTCTTCCCTAACACCGTAAGATTCTCATTTTTTGGTCAGGTTTATTGAGATGTACAGTTCCATGAATTTTGATGTATACATCTGTGTAACCACCACCACCACTGAGAGAGAAAACATTTTCATCACCCGTGAAAACTCCCTTTGCACACAGCACTCTGAATCCTTTACCATGAGCATAAGGTTATATATCATCTGCAAAAATAACTCAGAATTCTTGAATTTAGCAAATTGGTCTCAATCATTTTAGGTTTGGCCCATTTCAAGAAGTTACAGTTTTCTAAAAAATTTTTTTTAATGTTTTTTATTTATTTTTGAGAGACAGAGAGAGATAGCGCGAGCAGGGGAGGATCAGAGAGAGACAGGGAGACACAGAATCCAAAACAGGCTCCAGGCTCTGAGTTGTCAGCACAGAATCCAATGTGGGGCTCGAACCCACGGACTGTGAGATCATGACCTGAGCCGAAGCCGGACCTGAGCCAAAGCCGGACACCTAACTGGTTGAGCCACCCAGGTGCCCCAGAAGTTACAGTTTTCAAACTGACTTTAAATCAGCCCATCTTATGACGCATGGCAAGATGTGTTGACCTAGGGGTTTTCACTAAATGACATACTTTGTGTAAAGCTAAGCATAGCAACTTACAATTTTGGGTTCATTTGTATGACTTGAGTAAATCCAAACGGTCTGATATGATTGTTAGCAATGAGGACAGTTTAGTAGGTATGTTTACATTTTATGTTGTCAAAGAAGGAAAAACTTTGCTTTGAAACATATTTACTACAACCTCGATAAGTGACATAAATCAGACAAATACCATATGACTTCACTTTTATGCCAAATTTAAGTAACAAAACAAATAAACAAGCAAACAAAAAGCAGAATCAGACCTATAACTACAGAGAACACACTGGTATTTGCCTAAGGGGAGGTCCATGGGTGGGTGGGCAAAATGGTGAAGGGAAATGGGAGACACACGCTTCCAGTTTATAGAATGAATGAATCATAGGAATAAAAGGCACAGCATAGTGGATACAGTCTGTGACACTGTAATAACATTGCATGATGACAGAAAGCATTTATACTGGCAGTGAGCTTAGCATAAAGTATGGAGTTGCTGAATCACTAAGCTGTACACCTGAAACTAATGCAATCAGTCATATCCAAAAGAAAGAAGTGAAAGAAAGAACAAACGGAAGGAAGAGATTGGAACTCTGGTTAGTATATTATGCTTTTAGTACTGTGAAATAGATGAAACTTAGAATAAAATCTAATTCAGAACACCGGGAAGAAAGAAATAAGGAACCATAAATAATAAACACCAAATATTAAATTAACCGGAAAAAAGTACAGTCAAGTCTCATTATTTGCGGTATTTATGTTCTGTAAAGATATCACCAAAACTAAGTTATCAAACACCGAACCATTACTCCTGGAGGCAATACGGGGTTGCATTCCTGCAGCCTCAGGTCATGCCTCCATCAATGACTCAATACACAACCTTGTTTTATGTGTGTTTCTCTTTAAAGATATTTATTTACTACATATTGTTGATTTATTAACATTGAACTCACAAAGTACTCTAATTTATGCCTGAATGACGCTTATCTAACACACGTATTCTCTCTGTAGGGCACATCACAGCCTTCTTATACTTGGAAACACTACACAGCATTTCACTGCACACTTGGGAGCCCTTTCAATCGCAAAATCACCAATAAAAAGCACAGATGTGAAAAAGGGTAGCACTAAATATTATAAAGAACATCTGTTTACAGTATAAGAGCTGAAACAAGAAAGCAGAATGTTGTCTGAGTGTGCACATCTGTCTCTGTCTCTCTCCCTTTCAAGTCTGTCATATATAGATTTAATAACATGCTTATCAATCTATTTGCTCAGTGTTGCTTCTCATACCTCATTCAACTTCCATCTTTGAGTTCTTTTTTTTAGATTATATCAAGAAGTAGTTCTTTCAGTGAAGATCCTTGAGTAATAAACTTCCTTAGTTTCTGAATATCTGAAAAGAATATCTCCTCAATTTCAAAAGACAGTTCACCTTGGTAAAGAATTCTAGTTGGACAGTTAGTCTCTTTTTAAAAATTTTTAAAATATTTTTTAGGTTTACTTACTAATTTTTGAGAGAGAGACAGAGAGAGTGAGCAGAAGAGGAGCAGAGAAAGAGAGAGAGAGGGAAAGAGAGAATCTCAAGCAGGCTCCATACTGTCAGCATGGAGCCCAATGTGGGACTTGAACTCACAAACCATGAGATCATGCTCAAGCTGGAACCAAGAGTCGGACACTTAGCCGAATGAGTCATCCAGGCACCACCGCTGGATGGTTATTTTCTTTCAGCACTTTAAAAATATTATTGCATTGGCTTCTAGCATTGTCGTTCCAAATGAGTTTGCTGTTAGTCTGATTCTTAGTCATTTGTGTGTACCCTGTCTTTTCTCTCTGGTATCTTTAAAGTTTTCTATTCAGAATCAATGTTCTGACCTTCCTAGAGGTGGCCTTATTTTTTGTTTATACTCTCACTTTTCTGCTTTGCTCATTTGTTTTGTTTCTTAAATTCCACGGGTAAGTGAAATTATATCTGTCTCTGACTTATTACACTTAGCAAATACTCTCTAAGCTCCAGCCATGTTGGTGCAAATGGCAAGATCTCATTCTTTTTTATGGCTGAGTAATATTCCATTGTGTATACACCACATCTTCTTTACCCATTCATCAATTGATGGACACTGCTTCCATATCTTGGCTATTGTAAATAATGCTGCTATAAATGGATAGGGGTTAATGTATCCCTTTGAATTCGTGTTTTTGTATTCTTTGGGTAAAAACCTAGTAGTTTGATTGCTGGATGGTAGAATAATTATATTTTTAACTTCTTGAAGAGCCTCCACACTGTTTTCCAGAGCGGCTGCACCAGTTTACATTCCCACCAACAGTGCAGGAGGGGGCCCGTGTCTCCATACCCTGCCCACCACTTGTTCCCTGTGCTGTTGATTTTAGTTTTTGATTTATTCTACTGGGGACATCCTGTAGTGAACTGTCAGATGGAGGACGTAGGTCTTCAATTCTGGAAAGAGGTTTGCTTTATGGAGATTGCCTCTTCCCATTCTCTCTACTGTCTTCTTAGGGAATTCTTATCAGATATTATCAGAAAAATATTAGACACAATTTCAGACTTACAGAAAAGTTGCAAGGTATCACTAGGAACTCCCATATGCCTTCTACCCAGAGTTACCAAACATTAGTATTTTACCACATTTGGTTTATCTTTTTTCTGTTTAACTATTTACCCTTTTTTTCCCCTGAAGCATTTGAAAGTAAGTTGCAGGCACAATGCCCATTTGTTCCTAATACCTGAGTCAGAATTTTCTAAAAACAAATATATTCCCTTACATAATCATCATACACAATACTATTAGCTAATCTAGAGATCTTATTCCAATTTCACCAATTGTCACAATAGTGTCCCTTACAGAAAAAGAAAATCCCAGATCATGTGTTGTAATCAGTTGTCTTGTGTAGTGGTTTTTGTTTTTTTTTTGAGTCTCCTTTTATTTGTGAACTTTACTCAATCTTTTTTTGCCTTTCGTGACACTGACATTTTTGAAGAGTCCAGGCCAGTTAGTTTGTAGAATGTCTTTCATTTTGAGTTCATCTGATGTTTCCTCATGATTAGTATCAGGTTAAGTAGTTTGGGTCAGAGTGGCACACAAGTGATGTTGTCAGAGTCAGCGAGGGGCTAGGTGTGTAGATTTTAAGATGTTCATTCTTAAGTACAGAGTCAGCTCTAGGTGCCTAGCTTGCCTCACCCTGGTCCCAGCCCTGTTTCTCAATGCATCTGGAGATATCTGGTATTGTTGGTCCAATGTGATCTCTGTTGACACTATGTTAAAGTACATTCAGCCAGATTTCCTCATTGTGCAGTTACTATCACTTTTTTTTTCTGTAATTAAGAAATGTCTTTGGGAGCCTGGGTGGCTTGGTCAGTTGAGCATCCCACTTCCACTCAGGTCATGATCTCATGGTTCGTGGGTTTCAGCTCTTACATTGGGTTCACTGCTGTTAGTGGGGGGACCTGCTTTGGATCCTCTGTCCCCCTCTCTCTCTGCCCTTCCCCTACTCATGCTCTCTCTCAAAAATAAACATAAAAAAAGAAATTTGTTATAAGGAGATACTTTAAGATTATGTAAATATCCTATCACTTTTCAAACTTTTGCCCAGTAATTTTAGCATTGGTGACTCTTGGCTGAAGCAATTATTTAGGTGGGGGCACCTGCGTGGCTCAGTTGGTTGAGCATTCGACTTTGGTACAGTCATAATCTCATGGTTCACAGGTTCGAGCCCAGCATCAGGCTCACTGCTCTCAGCCTGTTGCACAGAGCCTGGCTCAGATCCTCTGTCCCCCTCTCTCTGCCCCTCCCCAGCTTATGTTCTCTCAAAAAATAAGAAAAAACATTTTTAAAAAAATTAATAAGGTGGTTGTCAAAAATTTTTTTTCATTCCATCATTCTTTCTACAGTTATTCATTGTCCTTCTATGGTCAGGACAATTTTCCCTTCTTCCATTTGTTTGTTTATATAAAGGTAGACCTATGGATTCTTATTTTGGCAATGAGCTATAATTATCTGGAGGGTTGAATTGCCCCAAGTTTGGCTGGGGAGAGCCTCTTCAAGCTAGCCCTCTGTCCTTTCCAGGGAGCCCTAGTGTTTTGTGTGCCCTTCCTCACTTTCCCAGCACAGCACGACGGTCCAGGCCTGTCTTGTAACCACCCTACCCCTGCCTAAAATCAGCCATTTATCCAAGGTGCTTTGCTCCCTTTAAGTGGAGAATAACATTTTAAAAAATTTATCTATTTATTTATTTATTTTCCATTTTTTATTTATTTTTGAGAGACAGACAGAGCATGAATGGGGGAGGGGCAGGGACAGAGGGAGACGCAGAATCCAAATCAGGCTCCAGGCTCTGAGCCTTAGCTCAGAGCCCAACTCGGGGCTTCCACTCAGAAACCATGAGATCATGACCTGAGCTGAAGTTGATGCCCAACCAACTAGGACTCTCAGGCGCCCTGGAGAGTAACATTTAAAAACCAAAACCTGGGGGTGCCTGGGTGGCTCAGTCGGTTCAATGTCCGACTTAGGTTCAGGTCATGATCTCACCCGGCTCAGACTCTGTGCTGACGGTTCTGAGCCTGGAGCCTGATTTGGATTCTGTCTCTCCCTCTCTCTCTGCCCCTCTCCAGCTCGCGCTCTGTCTCACTCTGTCTCTCAAAAATAAATAAATATAAAAACAATTTTTTAAATCAAAATCTGTGTGCTAGATATGTGAATTGCTACTGTAGGATCACTACGTCTAGGTCCGGGCTCAGGTGATAAAGGAGCAGCAGGATTTGAGAGTATTGACTCCAATTTTGAAAGAAGTTCTACTGTGGGTAAAATGTTATCAAGTGGCATCACCTGCTACAGAGAAATTGTGAAAGGAAGAGTCCATCAATGCAGCAAACTTCATTGTCATTTTAAGAATTGCCACAGCCACCCCAAGCTTCAGCAAACCTCACCCTGATCAGTCAGCAGCCAGCAACATTGAGGCAAGACCCTCCGCCAGCCGAAAGGTTATGACTCACTGAAAGCTCAGCTAATGATTGGCACTTTTTAACAATAAAGAATATTTTAAATTAAGGTCTGTACATTGTTTTAGACATAATATTCTTGCACACCTAATAGACTACTGTATAGTGTAACATAATATTGGTATATGCACTGGGACAGGAAAACATTTGACTTGCTTTATGGTGATATTCATTTTATTACATTGGTCTGGCACTGAACTTGTAATATCTCCAAGGAATGGCTGTATTTTAAACCTACTCCTTGAAAGCCTCTTTCAGACTGTTGTCATATCTATTCATCTTGGAGCACAAATGTTCTCAGTAGCTACGTATGCTCCCTCACATTTCCATTGGTACAGTTTCTTCTGTGAGCTGTTCTCTCTTAAATTGTGAAATGAGGGGCGCCTGGGTGGCTCAGTCAGTTGAGTGTCTGACTTCGGCTCAGGTCATGATCTCATGGTTCATGGGTTCGAGCCCCGCATTGGGCTCTGTACTGACAGCTAGCTCAGAGCCTGCAGCCTGCTTCAGATTCTGTGTCTCTTTCTTTCTCTGCCCCTCCCCTGTTCATGCTCTGTCTCTCTCTGTCTCTCAAAAATAAATAAAACGTAAAAAAAAAAATTGTGAAATGATAAGTGGAGAGGTTCTCTTTAATGGAAATTCTTTATGCTGTGGGTTATGGAAGCACTCTTATAAAGTACTTTCAAGTTTGCCTCTGCCAGGGCCTAAAAGAGAGATTGAGAGCTAGCAGGGGAGGGAAAGAGAGAGGCAAAATCCCAAGCAGGCTACACATTGCCAGCACAGAACCCAGCACAGGGCTCTAACTCACAAACCATGAGATCATGACCTGTGCCAAAGCCAAGAGTTGGACACTCAACTGACTGAGTCACCCAGATGAGTTTCTATGTTAATTTATCAGGCTGGGGTTCCCACCAAATGTGAGTACTGTGAATTCAGACCCTGCACTTGCTGGTGGGCGGCAGAGTGTAAGGAGCCGAGCAACAGTGATTCCTATAGCTCAAGGTCTACTTGCCACATTTCCATATATTCAGCTTCTGTGGAGAAAAACCCAAATGGATTTAGGCACAGCAGGCAGCATGACTGCCTGTGTACCTTGGTTCTTATTGCCCCTGAAGCCCAGGTAGATGCTGTGGACACAGTGAGTCTGTGTCACAGCTGAGAAGGACCGAGCTTAAGAACACTCCCATCTTTTGAAGAGGCTGCTGGCAAATGTGCCCAACCTTGACCCATAAGGATGACATTATCATTATTAGCCTTATCAGGAAATAAATCTGCTCCCTGATCCAACAGGAAATACTATCTCTAATCCCCGCAGCTATTTTCTGTATAATCACCTTTGAAGAGACAGTGTAGGATCAAAGTTGTCACAAGAGGTGTAGAAATGCCATGGAGAATCTCCCACCACAAAGGTCCCAGTTTCCTATCAGTGACTTTTCCTACCCTGAGCAGCAACTCACGGCTCTAACCTTAAGTCCACTGAGAACTGCTTTTCTTGGTTTCAAGCATGACCGTATGTAAAATATTCTTCGGTTGCTGTTGTTAAGTATTAATCAGAATTTCTACTGATTTGGCTGGGAGTGGAAATAGACAAGCTTCTGTATGGACTCAGTGCTTCCTACTTGCCAAATGCCAGTTATTAAGTGTCTGTTTCCTTGCTTAAGCTGTTTGGAGTATAGATCCCAGTCAAACCTGTCACTATTTGCCAATGTCTATGCAATATTACCAATGTCAGACTCCTGACTCAAGTGTTTGACCTGAATCTAATCATAACAGAAAACATAAGAGAAAACAATTGGGAAAATCTAGACTAAAAGCTACTTTGCATAACCAGCCAGGAACTTTCAAAATGTTAATGTCGTGAGAGATAGGAAACAAAAAAAGCTGAGAATGTAATTTAGATTAAGGTAAATTAAAGAGATGTGACAACCAAATTCAATACACAATCCTAATTGGATTTTAGATTGAGGGAGAGGGGAAGCAGTTTTAATATCCTGGAAATTTGAATATGACCTGTGTATTAGAGATAGAATTGTATCCATTTAAAAATTCCTCATTGTAATAATTTGTGTTTTTGTAGGAGAATGTCTAGAAAATATATGCATAAGAATTTTGAGGGGTGCCTGGGTGGCTCAGTCGGTTAAGCCTTCGACTTTGGCTCAGGTCAGATCTCATGTTCGTGGGTTCAAGCCCCGCATCAGGCTCTGTGCTGACAGCTAGCTCAGAGCCTGGAGCCCCTCCCCCTCTCATGCTCTGTCTCTCTCTATGTCAAAAATAAATTTAAAAAATTAAAAAAAAAGAATTTTGAGGTAAAGGATTAGAAAGAGAAAAAGAGAAAGAATAAATGGGGCAAAATGTCAACAGCTGGTGAACCTGAATGATGGGTATGTAGATGTTCATTATACAATCTTTGCAACTTTCCTATGTGTTTGAAAGTTTTTATTTATTTATTTATTATTTTTTAAGTTTATTTATTTATTTTGAGAGAGAGAAAGAGAGAGAGAGAGAGAGAGCGAGAGAGCAAGCGCAAAAGCATGGGAGGGACAGAGAGATGCAGAGGATCCAAAGTGGGACAGCAGAGAGTCTGATGTGGGGCTTGAACCCACGAACTGAGAGATCATGACCTGATCTGAAGTCGGACACTTAACCTATGGAGTCACACAGCCTTCCCTGTTTGAAAGTTTTTAAAATGAGGAGTTGGGGGAAATGGTCAACACACTTGTACCTTCATTTATGAAGCTCTTTCTGACAGATTTGAACACTGTCTTTGCCTTATCCCATAGGGCGTACAGCCAGTTAATCTTCTGTATCAGCCACTTCTTTCCCTGGGTAGGGATCCTCCTGAGGGCAGGGACTCAGTTTCTTTTATCTTTGCATTATCAGCACCACCTATTTAGTAGGGGTGAAATAGATGTTTTTTGAATAGACCAAAGAAGGAAGCCACAATCTCTGAGTTTAGCTAAACGCTTTTGGAAATGATTCCCACTTTCAGACCTTCCCAGCAAGTTCCCAGAGTTGACTTCCTACCAGGAGCTGCTCCTGGGATTGACATTTTTATAACACAACACTTTGTTCATCAAATGACCTAAGTATGTCACTGTGAACTTCCTCACCCAGATGGAGTATCAAAATGTTAAATGAAACAAGGGTTCACTCTGATTCCTGAGATCAAATCTTCAGTATGAGAGGAGTGTGTTTATTCTGGTCCTGTTTCTTATCTCTAAGGCAGTTCTCCACATTTTCCCTAAAACCAAGGAACCTTTTTTTTTTTTTTAAGAGATTTTAGTGTAAAGCCTGCTTACACTCACTTTATTAGACTAAATAAATGTTATCCTTATTCATGTGTTTTCTGTCTGCTTATTTAACAGTTGAAAAAAGTTTAATGGGAAGCTTTGGCCTGTTTTTCCATTTAAAGAAATTATAGTTACTAATGGGTTGAATTCAAATAGTCCTTATTAAGGGGTGCTTGGGTGGCTGTGGGCTAACTGTCTGACTCTTGATTTCAGTTCAGGCCAAGATTTCACCATTCTTGAGACTGGGCCCCACGTTGGGCTCTGCAGTGACAAGGCAGAGCCTGCTTGGGATTCTTTCACTCCCTCTCTCTGACCCTCCTCCACTCTCATGCAGTCTTTCTCTCTCTCAGAAATTAATAAACTTAAAAAATAACCCCCCCAAACCCTAATAGTACTTACTAAGAGTTCGTTTTTGTTCATTCCCTGACTCTTAGGGGGTTTACATTTTGGTGTATATATAGATATATAGATATATAGATATGGAAGGTAAAATCCCTCAGTTGGTCATGTTGGCCATGATTTTCATGGTCATGATACAGTTTGCCTACTGTAGGCCAAAAACACTGCCTAGAACTATAAAGGCCAAGACCTCTCCTTATTTTTAATAGAATTTAAATTTAGTTTTTCTTACTATAGCTTGATGAACTTTTGCCCAGAATTAAAATATTATTTTAGAGGGTTAATGAGACTCATCATTTTTCTATTGTATTTAATGTTTCTGGTTACGAGAACAGGGTTTTTGCCACTTTTTCTGATAATAGGATTTTGAGACTTGAATTTCAGTTTAACTTAATGCCTCTTAATCAGGATGTTCAGTTCTTTTCTGAAAACTAGAATAGACTCATCTGGAAAGCTGATCCTTTCATTAAACAATGCACACATTTTGTTTAACCATGTTTTTTTAAAATGTCACCTGTTGGAATAAACAAACCTTAATCTATTAAATTCAAATTACAAATATTGAAAATAAGAGGAAATTACTTAGAAAAAGAAAGTTACTTTCTGGAAATAAAATAGACTTCATGCAAAAAAGACACAAAACCCCAATTTCAGAATAGGCAAAGGACTTGGGGCACTTGGGTGGCTCAGTCAGTTGTGTGTCTGAATCTTGATTTTGGCTCAGGTCATGGTCGAGCCCCAAGTTGGGCTTGTGAGATTGAGCCCCGAGCTGGGCTTGTGCTGGGAATGAAGCCTGCTTAAGACTCTCTAAGAGATTCTCTTAAGGGGCACCTGGGTAGCTCAGTCCGTTGGGTGTCGGACTTTGGCTCAGGTCATGATCTCACGGTTCGTGGGTTCGAGCCCTGCATCGGGCTCTGTGCTGACAGCTAGCTCAGAGCCTGGAGCCTGCTTCAGATTCTACGTATCCCTCTGTCTCTGACTCTCCCCTACTTACACTGTCTCTGTCTCTCAAAAATAAATAAACCTTAAAAAAAAAAAAGATTCTCTTAAGAGTCTCCCTTTCCCTCTCCCCTATTCACTCTCTCTTAAAAAAAAAAAAGTAGATAGATTAAGCAAAGGACTTGAATAGATATCTCTCAAAAGGCGATATATAAATGGCTATAAAGCAGATGAAAAGTTGCTCAGTGTGTCATTAAGTCATTAGGGAAATACAAATCAAAAAGATATGGTGGTCATAATTTTTTTTAATGTTTATTTTTGAGAGAGAAAGAGAGACAGAGCATGAGCAGGGGAGGGGGCAGAGAGAGAGGGAGACACAGAATCTGAAGCAGGCTCCAGGCTCGGAGCTGTCAGCACAAAGCCCAGTGTAGGGCTTGAACCCATGAACCATGAGATCATGACCTGAGCTGAAGTTGGACCATAGCCAACTGAGCCACCCAGGTGACCTGGTTATTATTATTTTTTTTTAATGGAAAATAACATGTGTTGGTAAAGATGTAGAGAAATTGGAAGCTTCATCCATTGGGAATGCTAGTAGAAATGTAAGATGGGGCAGCCATTGTGGAAAAGTTAGGTGATTCTTCAGTAAGTTAAATATCAGCCAGCAATTCCTCTCCTAGGAAAACGCTCTAAAGAACAGAGAACAAGTATGCGAATAAAAACTTGTGCATGAATATTTATGGCAGCACTATTAGTAACAGCAAAAAGGTGGTAACAGTCCAAATGTCCACTAAATGGATGAATGACTAAACACAATGTGGTATATCTTGACAATGGAATAATAGTCCCCCATAACAAGGAATGGAGTACCGATACATGCTGCAGTATGAATGCAACTTGAGCACTATGCCAAGTGAAAGAAGTCTGATCCAAAAAGCTGCTATAGGGGCGCCTGGGTAGCTTGGTTGTTTAAGCATCCGACTGCGGCTCAGGCCATGATCTCACAGTCTGTGGGTTCAAGCTCTGCATCAAGCTCTGTGCTGACAGCTCCGAGCCTGGAGCCTGCTTCAGATTCTGTGACTCCCTCTCTCTCTGTCCCTCCCCCATTCATGTTCTGTTTCTGTCTCAATAATAAATAAACATCAAAAGAAATAAAAACAACAGTTAACACATATTAAAAAAAAACAAAAACAAAAAGCTGCTGTAACACAACATTTCACAAGCACTGTCTTGAGCCAGTTTTGAAGTCATGGTTAAAATTTTCATTTCCCCTGCCCTTTGTGGGTAGTTTGCTAAGAAGTTTCCACCCTACCTACTTCCCTTTTGGGCTCTGGCACTCCTGGGTTTTGACACACATTTCCAACTGCTAGAGGCCCCTAGATACCTAACACCCAGGGGTGGCTTCTTCTTGCTTGGACCCACAGAATTATTCAAAATACGTAGTTTTGGGGAAGCCCACAAAACCTTGCTAGTCCCACCCTGCTTGTCATACATAAATTATGTCCAACAATTTGGACTTCCAACTTATTGTTACCTTGTCCTGAGGTACAACTTCCTGTGTGACCCTGTGAAGCTTCCTTTTCTCATTTGTACTATAAATAACAAACCTATCTCTCCAGTTTATGTGTTCTGTTATCCAAAGAATGTATAATTATACCTAATATCATATAATATAAAACAGCTAACATATTATGTGATTCTTCTTATATGAAATACCCAGAATAAGAAAATCCATAGGAGCGCCTGAGTGGCTCAGTCAGTTAAGAGTCTGACTCTTTGATTACGGCTCAGGTCATGATCTCAGGGTTTGTGAGATCGAGGTGTGGGATTCTCTATCTCCTTCTCTCTATGCCCCTGCCCATTTCATGCTTTCTCTCAAATAAATAAACACTAAAAGAAAAAAGAAAATACACAGAAACAAAAATCAGACTTGTTGCCAAGGGCTAGGAGGAAGGGGAGTGGGAAGTGACAAGCGGAGTTTCCATTTGGAGTGATGAGAAAGGCCTTCAGATAGCTAGTGGTGACGGTCATACAACATCATGCATGTGCTTAATACCACTGTGTTGTACTCTATAAAACTGCTAAGAAGGTAAAGTTTTTATATGCGTTTTACCAAGTAAACAACAATAACAAAGCTACAAGGCAAGAAAGAAAATAAAATAAGGGTCTAAAAACAGAAAGATTGCATGTACCTGTTTTAAAGTATCCTAGTTTCCTATGAGTACAAGATGACAAAGTATTGTCAACTTCTCTAAGCATGAGTGACCTATTTTTTCTAAAAATAGACTGACTTTGATTGTATTAAATGCATTTATCAAAAAAAAACCCTCTATATACTAACAGAATGGCCAACATTAAAGACAACCAGGACAAATTATCCTATTCTGGTGGTAGAGTATAAAACACTTTGACAAAACGCCAATGGTTTCTATATGAAACTAAATATATGAATCTTATGACCCACAAATTCCAATCCTAGGTATTTACCCAAGATAAATGAAAAAACAAATGTCTGCAAACAGACTTATATAAGAACGTCTGGAACAGCATTATTCATAAGAGCCCAAACTGGAAACAGCTCAGCTGTTCATCAGCTGGAGAAGAAATCCTTCACACAATGGACTGCTATTCAGAAATAAAGAGAAACAAATGACTGATACACACGACATGAATGAATTCTAAAATACTGTATTGAGTAAAAGACACTGTGCATAAAGAGTGCATAACTGCATTTTCTCATGGATATAAAGTGCTAGGAATAGCAAAATTAATTTTTGGTGAACAAGTTTCAGAACAATGGTTGTCTCTGGGGGTAAAGATTTATTGCAAGAGGGTATGAGGAACTTCTCTGTGTGTAATGTTTAGGTTCTGTGTCTTGGTAATGATTTAGTTTGCACACGTGCATGTGTATGTTGGAACTTATGGAATTGAACACCTAAGATCTGTGCATTTTGTTTTATGTAAATTTTACCTTTAAAGAAACAGAAAAGCAGGTGCCTGGGTGGCTCAGTCAGTTAAGCATCTGACTCTTGGTTTCGGCTCAGGTCATGATCTTTCCATTCGTCAGTTTGAGCTCTACAAAGGGGCTTTGAGCTGACAGGGCAGAGCCTGCTTGGGATTCTCTCTATCTCCCTTTCTCTGCCCTTCCTGTGTGCACACTCTCTCTCTCAAAATAAATAAATGAACATAAAAAAAAGAAACAAAAAAATAGCCATTAAAATACTGAAATAATGACATACATGCTGAATGCTGAAATATTTCGGGGAAAATATCCTGATGTCTGCAACTGACTTTGAAATGCATACAAAAGTAAGATGGATTGTTAAATGGAAAGAGAGATGGGTAGATGGCTAGATTTTTGATAGAGTAAGAAAAGTAAAATATTAATGGTAGAATTTAGGTGGTATGTATATGGATAGTTACAGAAATATTTTTTTCACCTTTTACATGTGTTAGGAAAAGTTTTATAATAAAATATAGAAGAAAATAAATAATACATAATATACATCATCAAATCCACCCTTCTTATTGTTTGCGGTCTTAAAACTTGGCAAGGAAATTGGACAGATATTTTTTAAAACAAGCCACGTACCTCAAATTCTAAGAAACAATTTTTCTTTGTCTGAAAATCTCCGCAATCACCAGGAACAGAAACAAAGCTTTTTTGTCCATCTTGACCGTGCTGACTTCTGACAGCTGGGCCAAATGTTGGGAGCCAAAGGCTTGCAAGCTTCTTAGTATCAATTACTAAGCTCTAATAGCCAATTACAGTGTGAGCAGATGAAACCCTCTAATTTAGGAGAATGAATTCTTTATTGCCGGAGAGTAACAACTCTGCAATGCCAGGCTCAATTTCCCTTCCCAGATGATATCCAACTGTGGTCTTCCTGGCTTGGGTTTTTCCTTTCTCCTACTCTTTCACCCACTGCTGGCATGATCTTTCTTAAGAAAAGAGCCAGCCATGGTCACACCATGCAATAATGTTATACAATAGCAGATATACAATCCTTGGCATTATAATGGAAAGATTTTGAAATGAAAGTGAGGAGATCTGGCCTCTAGACCTGGCTCTGCTGCTACTAGGTATTTGACCTCCGGCAAGTCACTTAACTCCCCTGAACTTTATTTTCTTAATCACTGCAATGGAGGAGGCAGGCTGAGGCAAAGGTAAATTACAGCCCCAAGGTTCAAAGGCCAAGTTTAGGAAGCACTGATCTCCTCTTAGTACTGATTTCCTTACTACACGTTTTTCAATATTGTAACATTTCTCCAAGTAGCCTTGACATTTTATTGTATTCATTTTTATTCTTTTTTTATTAATTTGTTTATGTTTTTCGTTTATTTTTGAGAGACAGAGAGAGAGACAGCATGAGCCGTGGAGGGTCAGAGAGAGAGGGAGATACAGAATCTGAAGACAGGCTCTAGGCTCTGAGCTAGCTGTCAGCACAGAGCCTGATGTGGGGGCTCGAACCCAAAACCGTGAGATCATGACATGAGCTGAAGCCGGACGCTTAATCGACTGAGCCACCAAGGCGCCCCTGTATTAATTTTTATTCTTATCAAAGTTAAACATGTTTAGAGGCAAACACTCAACAAAGCTGATTATGAGAAAACAGCAGCACACCCATCCCCACATTTGTCCCTCCTAAGAAACACTTAAAAATAAATAATTTTTTAAAACTGGCATGAGAGTTGAAAGCAGTATTTATATGTTCATATGAATTGTTCTCATCTGAAGGTCTCTTGTTGACTTCTTAAAACACTGCTTCTATCTTTTTCTATGCATCCTTAATGCCAGACCATCTGAAAGTGGGAGGTAAATGTATGACACTTCACACCTAAATACTTCGATGTGCATCTTCCAAGATCAAGACCCTGTCCTACAGAACTATGTCTTTGCCATACCTGAGAAAACTGACACCCATTCAATAATATTGCCCACACTCAAAGATGTTCCACAAAATGTCTCATAAATGTGTTTCTTGTTTGGTTGGTTGGTTTTTTTCGTAACCTACATCCCATCAAGGTTCACACATTGTTTCTGAGTGCTGGTTTCTTGAATCTCTCCTAATACCTCTTGCCCCCAACCTCCCTTGGAAGAGATCAGGCCAGATGCCTGTACTAGATTTGTTCCACTTCCATAAATCCCACTATTTGTTTGACCCTTTCTGTTCATTAATGCCAGGACAGGCTTTTTTTTTTTTAATCTTTTTAAATGTTTTTAATTTATTTTTGAGAGACAGAGAGAGGCAGCTCAAGCAGGGAAGGGTCAGAGAGAGGGAGACACAGAATCCGAAGCAGGCTCCAGGCTCTGAGCGGTCAGCACAGAGCCCGATGTGGGGCTCGAACCCACGAACTGTGAGATCATGACCTGAGCCGAAGCCGGATGCTTAACCGACTGAGCCACCCAGGCGCCCCAGGACAGGCATTTTTGGCAAGAACACCATATTGTGGCTGTTGTGTCCTCCTTATATCACAGCAAGAGCCACAGACTATCATCCATCACTACTCTCGACAACTACAGGTTCCCCTCGCTATCCGAAAGCCATCTGTGTGAAACCTTTTGTAAGCCAAAATGGCAGAAAGTGAAGAAGCAATTACCATTAACCACGTGGAAAAGTTTTTGCGCGTCCCCACACCCCAAAAATAACCTCTCTTAAGCTTTTTCGATACCTTAGGACACGGCTTGCTGACAGATGCACAAAATAATGGAGATAAAGCGCAGATGCTCACAGAAAGAGTTCAAAGCTGAGGCGGCTTGATGCGAGATGCTGAGTCCGTCCCAGGAAGGCGCTGGGCGCGGCCCCTCGTGCTGCTCACTGCGCGCCGCCTCTACCACGGCTGGGTGGCTGTAACACAAGCCTGAACGTGATTTGTGCTTTTAGCCTTTCTTCCTAAAAGGGAACAAGCTCTTTGGATTTCTTTTAGTTAGCAAAAGCAGGCACTAATTAGGTCTTTCTGAAAACAAAGTGGGAGAATGCAGACTTTCAAAAAGAGGGATACCCGTATGCCAGGCTTGACCACTCCCCTAGGAGAGAGACCGCCAGATGTCACACTGTGACGGTGCGGTCTCCCCTTTGTACTAAAGTCACCCACGGAGGGATATTTTGAAACTGTAAGGACATCTAATTTACAGATTTTGGATCTCTGAATTGTTCTGGAGGTAGAGGTTTCATGAGTCAAATGTACCATTTTCCATCCATAGACCATGAGATAGGACTGAGAAGAAAGGGAGACATCTTCAATTGCTTTATTGTTTTATTTATTTTTATTTTAGGCAGTCACATTAAGTCTTTTTGTATTTCTTTCCCTAGGTACCATATTTTTCTCCCCCAGTTTTGGGCATGATCTATTGATTTTCACCATGGAAGAGTACTCACACATTTCCATCTACCACTATTACCACATATGTGCATCCTTTCCATCTTCCTAATACAGTATAACATGATTTTGTTTGGATTGCTATTTGGTGTTTCCATTATTATAACCATTTAAAAATCCACAGTGGCCCAATGTATCAATACTACACTGTGTATCTTCTATTTCCCATCAGATTCACTCTCCACCCTTCATTCTGCACTGTGTTTTGGGAGGCTAATATGCATGGGCTCTGTCACAGGGCTTCCTTACACTATGGTTGCCCAGTTGGCTTTGACCAACAAAGGGTACCAGCAGGATATTGGAGGGAAGACAAAATGAGGTCCTAGTATTTGTTCCCCAGATCTCCTTCCTACTAGTTTGCCATGAGTTCATTGCTTTGTTCTATAAAAGGCCTCATTTCATGTCAGGGAACACTCTATATAATGGCCCCCTAGGGCCAAGGAATGGCATGTTCTTCTTGCCTCTTCTGGCCTGGAGCGGTAATAGTCCCTATGTTGTTATTAGTCTTTCGAAAGTTTTCTTAAATCTGCCTGTACCTAAAAATTATTAGTCTCTTTATTAAAATCTCCTGAATTATGCCATCTATTTTTTTGCTGGACATATGTTATGATTATTTTCTTTTCTGTCAAACTTTTCTATTTTCTCTGGAATTAATATGTGATCTGATTTTTCTTATTAAACTTATTAATTCAACCCAAATACCTTTTACGCTTTTTCTTCTTTTTCTTTTTATGCTTTTCTAAATTTCTTCTGAAAATGTTTAGAAATATCAGAAATTTTCTCAAAAAAATTTTTTTTTAGTTTATTTATTGAGGCGGGGGAGGGTCAGTGAGAGAGAGTCCCAGGCAGGCTCTGCATCTTTAGCACAAAGCCCCACACAGGGTTTGAACTCATGAACTGTGCAATCATGACCTGACCCGAGATCAAGAGCAAGATGCTTAATTGACTGTGCCACCCAGACATCCCTCTCAAAATTCATTTTTTTAAAGACATTCTTTCCAGAGCTCTCTAAGTTTTTCCGATTTATGCTGGTCAGCCTCTAGGCCTGATGGACTGCTTTCATACAGGGACCTACCTTTCTATCATTGTGGGAATTATCTTTTCATGTGAACAGAAACCTCTTTCTGTTGGTTTAAATCTTCAATCTTGGCTTACATTCTCACTCTGTTAATGCATATCCTCTAATAGCTTCCTGAGAAGGGATACTTAGAAGGTAAATTACTTGAGACTTTTCATTTTTAGAGAGAGAGAGCACAAAAAGGGGAAGGGGGCTAAGGGGGAGAGAGAGAGAATCCTAAGCAGGCTCTACACTTAGGGCTCGCAGAGCCTGACATGGGGCTGCGTCTCAGAACCGTGAGATCATGACCTGAGCAAAATTAAGAGTTGTATGCCTAACTAACTGAGCCGCTCAGGCTTCCCTATTGAGACTTTTATGTTAGAAAATGTCTTGGGGCACTTGGGTGGCTCATTCATTTGAGCTTTTGACTTCTGCTCAGGTCATGATCTCACAGTTTGTGGGTTTGAGCCCTGTGTTGGGCTCTGTGCCAACAGTCTGGAGCCTACGTGGGACTCTGTGTCTCCCTCTTTCTCTGCACTTCCCTCTTCCCCACTCATGCTGTCTCTCTCTCTCTCTCAAAAATAAACATTAAAAAACATTTTTTTTTAAAAGAAGAAAAAGAAAATGCCTTCATTTCATCCTAATATTTTATTGCTACTTGGCTAGGTTTATATAGAATTCTATGTTAGAAATTATTTCTGAGGTGCCTGGGTGGCTCAGTTAGTTAAGTGTCTGACTCAGATCATGATCTTGTGGTCTGTGAGTTCGAGCCCTGTGTTGGGCTCTGTGCTGATACCTCAGCCTAGAGTCTGGTTTGAGTTCTGTGTCTCCCTCCCTCTCTGCCCCTCCCCCTGCTCATCCTTTCTCTCTTTCTCTCTTTTCTCTCTCTCTCTCAAAAATAAATAAACATTAAAAAAATTAAAAAAGAAATTATTTCCTTTCAGTATTTTGAAGGTATTGCTCCAGTATTCTCTAGCTTCTGGTACTTCCTTAGAGAAGCTTAAGTCATTATTGTTCCTACTCCTTTCTGTGTAATCTTTTTTCTTGGAAACTTTCTTGACCTTAGTATCCTAAAATGTCATGATGATGGACCCTTGTATATTTGTATTTATTGCTGGGCACTTGAGGAAAACTTCAAACTGAGGAAATCTCAGAAAAAAACATCAATCTGAATGATTGCCAGGAGTTGGAGAGTTACTAATCAATGACTGTAATGTTTCAGTTAAATGCATTCTAAAAATCTGTTGTACATTATTGC
The DNA here is from genome assembly GCF_006229205.1 of Suricata suricatta. Taxonomy (NCBI): domain Eukaryota; kingdom Metazoa; phylum Chordata; class Mammalia; order Carnivora; family Herpestidae; genus Suricata; species Suricata suricatta. Next base: position 118,885,017 of record NC_043704.1, on the reverse strand, counting down.
ACCCATGGTCAACAACGCTGTGTTGTACACTTAAAAACTTATAAATAAGGTGGATCTAATGCTGTGTTCTTATCACAATAAAGTAAAATAAAATGTCAATTTCACAACTTTTGTTAAGTTAAATGACAGAATGTTAAAAAGTACTTGGTCTATAAACAGAATTTACTATTTTTTAAAAAACTTTTTAAAAGTTTATTTATTTGGGGCGCCTGGGTGGCTCAGTCAGTTAAGCATCCGGCTTCGGCTCAGGTCATGATCTCCAGTTCGTGGGTTCGAGCCCCACGTCAGGCTCTGTGCTGACAGTTAGCTCAGAGCCTGGAGCTGCTTCAGATTCTGTGTCTCCCTCTCTCTCTGACCCTCCCCTGCTCACACTGTCTCTCCCTGTCTCTCAAAAAAAAAAAATTAAAAGTTTATTTATTTATTTTGAGAGAGAGAGGGTATACACACGAACAGGGGAAGAACAGAGAAAAAGAGAGAGAGGGAGAGAGAGAATCCCAAGCAGGTCCTATACTGTCAGTACAGTACAGGGCAGAGCCTGGTGTGCAGCTTGAACTCATGAACCGTGAGGTCATGACCTGAGCCAACATCAAGAGTGGGACACTTACCTGCCTGAGTCACACAGGTGCACCCCCCCTCTTTTTTTTTTAGAAGCTGGAGTGGTCTAAGGTGGGAAGCAGGGAAAATAGGGGCCGTTGCAACAGGCCAAGTCTGAGAGGAAGTGGACTTGCATTAAGGCAGTAATCATGAGGATGGAGGCAGATACGGGAGAGGACAATGCACCAGGACTAGAGAAACCAAGTGTGTGTGGTGGAGGAGGAATCAAAGATGACTCATGTGATTGTGACCTATATTCTTTGCCAGTAATAAGTGTAGAAATACCACAAGATGACATTAGAGCAAACAAAAAAAATGATTATCTTCTTCACTTAGTGGCCCTAAGGAAGTATAATTGGGAAGGCATCACCTGATTACCCCAGAGATACTGGTTAAGACTCTGCTGGTGCTTGATTATGGCAAAGTGGGGAAAGAAGCTTGTGTGTGTTGTGTCAGGAAAGATTAATTATTTAGCAGTGATGGCAGTAAAAAATAAAAAAGGAAAGTTCACAAAAACTGCATTACAAGTCTGTCTCAAAGCCAGTGCTACAGCGCATACAGATCCTGGGGTTTCAGCTCCTGGGCTTCTTGCTATGGACACGAGCATCTGTCTGATACTGCTAATTCGGACTCTGCATCCTCTCCTCTGTCAAGTCTCCTTATGAGGACTCTCTGATAGCACCCTGTAATGATTTTTCCTTTCCAGAGAGGAATAGATAAAGACGCTGAGCTGTGGCTAACATCTACCATTCTTAAGGACTGTGGGCTCCTTCTCCAGAAGAGAAAATATATTGATTTGTGGCAAAGGAAAAGAGCAAAATTCCCTGACAAAAGTCCCTCTTTGCCTGGAAATCATGCCAGCATACTTTTTAATGTTCTGATGAAAGAGAAAAGAAAGAAAATTGCTCGTTAGGGTCGTGAATGAGGAAGGAGCACTGTGTTATACATGCAGTCATTTCTATATGAAGGAAACAGTTCTTATGCTGGCTCAGCCCTAGTTTCTCTTCCCACTCCTCTGGAGTTCTTCCCTGAAAACAGGAATTTCCTGGCAGTGCCTTGCACATGGTAAGCCTTCAATGAATACATATGGAACATATTATTTCAAAGTATATCCTTTAAGTAGTGTTGGGGTTTTCCCCTCTGCCTGCCAGCCCACTAAATCTACCTCTGGTCCCTGCTGGCATGTCCTCCATTCATTTCTTGCCCTGTGCCAGAAAGCTCTCTTCTCCTAATACTATGTCACCTTTTGCTTTCTTTGTGGAAGACATTTGCCTCAGATGTGTGTGGGGAATGTCACATTGGCCTGTCTGCTCTTATGTGTCATAGGTCTAACAACACAAATCATTGGAGTGGGAACATATTCCTGGAATGAACATAACTGAAGAATCCCTACAGACAAAACTGCAAACAAAATGCTGCATGCTTAAGTTTGGCTGCAAGTTGTCAAAACCAGCTTTGAGAGAACTCTCTTTTCTTTTTCTTTTATAGTGTATTATCAAGTTGGTTTCCATATAACACCCAGTGCTCATCCCAACAAGTGCCCTCCTCCATGCCCATCACCCCCTTCCCCTTTCCTCCTCCCCCATCATCTCTCAGCTTGTTTTCAGTATTCAAGAGTCTCTCATGCTTTGCCTCTCTCCTTCTCCACAACTATTTTTCCCCTTCCCCTCCCCGCTTAAAATTTTTTTTTAATATTTATTATTATTGAAATAGAAACAAAGCATGAGTGGGGGAGGGGCAGACAGAGTGGGAGACAGAATCTGAAGCAGGCTCCAGGCTCTGAGCTGTCAACACAGAGCCTGACGTGGGGCTCGAACCCACAAACTGTGAGATCATGACCTGAGCCGAAGTGGGGCGCTTAACCGACTGAGCCACTGAGGTACCCTGAGAATTCTCTTTTTAAGACATCGTTTTATTCACTCATTTTTTGCCAAATTATATATATAAAAAAATCAGACATGGAGGGATAGAAAACCTGGCAACTTTGTACCTAGAGATCTGTACTATTATTTTAGCCTGTTCAACTACAGGTTTAGTCACAATAAGGAGCCTGACCACAAATTCCTCCAGGTCAAAGGAAATAAAGATAGGCTTACTGTTTTATATGGTGGTCACTGCCATCTTGATGCTGCAAACAGCTGCCTCAGGGCTGTCACTCCGGAGCTTTGGCCTGAATAGGGAAAGACATTGATCCACTTGGGGAAGCTGTCCACCATGATGGCTTCCTTGAAGTCAGTCTGGATTCTTTTCTTTCTTTTTTTTTTTTTTTTTTAGTCTGGATTCTTGATGGAGCTCTTTTGGTGCCTCCCACTAGAAAAGCAGGGCTTCAGGATAACATTAAAACACTTTAACATGGACTGCAATGTTCTTTATGATCTAGTGTCTACCTTCACCTCCATTTTATCCCTGACCCCCTCTAAACTGGCACCATACAATTCAGCCCTGCTCAGTTTCCTCCCTCACTTAAGTCCTTTAAGGCTCAACTGCTTCAGAAAAGAGATCCTGATACCTTCCCAGCCTGTGAGATTTCCCTTTCTTGTGGATTTGTTATACTGTTATTGTCCCTGGTGTTTACTTGTCCCTCTTTTATTGACTTTATGGATAATCAAGACTAGGTCATATTTCTATTTTTCAAAAATGTTTATTTATTTTTGAGATGGGGGAGGGGCAGAGAGAGAAGAGGACAGAGGATCTAAAGCAGGCTCCGTGCTGACAGCAGAGAGACAGATGTGGGTCTTGAACTCACGAACCATGAGATCATAACCTGAGCCGAAGTTGAACACTTAACTGAGTGAGCCACCCAGGTGCCCCATTATTCCTGTTTGTTAATGCTGTGCTTGTGCTAAGCTCTTAAAAGATACCAATAAACAGCAAATAAAATGAGAGTATATTCATAAAACTACACAGTGTTAATATGAAAACTAGATTATGAAATCTGAACCTTATAGCATAGCAAAGTGGTTAAGAGTATAGGTTTTGAACTTAGACTACTGCATAGGTAAAACCTATTTACATGATAGGGTTATGAGGATTAGAGGAGATAATCTATTAACATTGGCCTGGGATATTGGGCACTTAGTAATCGGTAGACTTATTTATTTATTGGTCCTCTATCTAGGAACTCAGTGAAACATGGCTAACACTCCCACAACTGTAGGAATCAGGGGCTCCATAAAGTTTCGGAAAATTCTAAAGGCAACCATTTTCCAAGTTGAATGAGAGCTGTTTAAAGACACATCATATAGTGAGCTTTGGTTACTGTTAAGATAAAGCCATTTTGCAGGCCTTCTTTTATGTAAAAACTGTAAGGACTGCTGACCCAGGATGTGGTTGTTGTTTAAGAGCCTGCCTTCGAGAGGTCAGTATTTCCTTGTCAACTCACAGTCCAGTAGGATTAGTGCCTCAAAATGACCTGCCCTTCCCTCCCCTCCCACTATTACAGATGAATGACCTGATCTATAAAGTCACAGAGACCACAGACCTTATAGCCCCATGGAGAGGAGACAGAGTGCACTGGAAGGAAATCACCTAAGGTTCAGCTCCTGAGGCTTGATTGTACTTCCTGAATCGTATTCTGTAAGATTGCCTCAATTTCTTGCAACAAATTTCCTTTCCTTAAGCTAGAGTGGGTTTTGGTTTGTTTAGTTTTGAAGCTCAAGTCAAAAGCTTGGTACCAAGATTGGAGGGAATCCAATGACACTATAGAGTTGGGGTGAAGAGGAGTTGTTACTACGGATCTCAATGCAAGGAGCTGGCAGTCTAGGGAGATGGAGTGGGAAAAATAGCGAAGTCTCCACTGGTAAGCATAGACCACAGGCCTCCTGCTAAATCGGGAGGTCACATACTATGTCAGAATGTGACCGCTCCTTGGTGTCTTGAGTGAAGAAGTACAAAACACTAGAGGTAGTCTGGGGTTTAACAGGCAGAACTGGGAGCAGACACAGTTGGAAGAGATGTTCTTCCCTCCCTAACCCCTTCTTTCCAATTCCTTCCCACCCATACCAAGGGAGGATTTTGGTAAAATAATGCATTGGAATTATATTGTGAGACATGACTAATATTAGCTAGATGTGTGTCTTATAGATTCCCCAGTTTTATGAGTAGAAATGAAAGCCTCTTTCTATGTAGCTCTGTAAGAGCCTTCCCTTGCATGGTAGAGAAGATAGCGGGGATCATGACAGGGAAAAAGAACAGAGAGAAGAGTCTTCCAGATGGCCAGGTGAGGCACAAGGACTCTCCAAATTGGATACTGGGGAGTGACTCAGTGGGAAAAGAATAAAGTTATTTGGCACCATTCAGAGGACTCTGTGTTTGGGATAGATCTTCATATACACAGGATAAATCCTTATTTACTAACATTTGTAATACACCTACTATGTACATAGTGCTTCATACATATTAACAATACAACACTGTTTTCTTCCTTTAGAGATGAAGAAACGGAAGCTTATACCTTACATAACTTGCCAATGCTAATATGATAATGACTTATTCGCAACTAGTAAAAAGTAGAGAAAGGATCTGAAGAGTGGCCATCTGAATCTACAGTCTTCAGACTTTTTCCACTAATCATGCTGTCTCAGTTTAGAGGACAGAAATTCAAGATACAGATATAAAAACAAAATAGGGTTTAAGTGAATACTGTAATGTTTCTACTTTTGATATTAAAGCAAATATACAAGAACAAACAGCTTATGAAATCATTCTCAAGGGTTTAATTAAAATCCATATAGCATTTAACATGTATAGATGTTTAAACTCTTTCAGTGACTCTTGTATTTTAAAATCCTTCTGGCACAACATTTTGAGACTAACTTCATGCTAGAAATCTACAAATGTACAATTTAACACAAAAATACATTCGGAGTCCATTCCAATGCAAGTTTAAAACACTTTAATTGCAGACAATGTAAAGATATTTAAAAAACAAAAACTACAAAATGAGCACGTAAAAGTCTTCCCTTTTGAATTTTAATAAAATACTGCTCTGTATAAGATCTAATGAAAAATTCCAGTTACTTATAAAATAGCTACGCGAGAAAAGAAATGAGTTAAGATACTTATGTATGAATTATACTTATCTTGTTTAAATCAACAGAATGTTGAACACTTTGATTATACAGCACACAATTTATTACTTATATATCAAAATAGATGAAAACCCTCAGAGAAGCATCTGGGTGCAAGCCAAAAAAAAAAAAAAAAAAAAAAAGAGACCTGAGGCAACAAAACAAAAAAACCAAACCCTAAAACAAAGGAAAAAGCCCCTTAGCTATGAAGGAAAAGGAATAAAATAACTTAAAGCAAATAGTGGACCAAATTCTCAGTCCTATTATTTCATGAGGAACAATATGAGAATTTGGCTTCACAATACTAAAGTATCTGTAGAAGCTTAATTATTTGGCCTAGACAATTTAATAGTATACCAACTGCTGAAATCAACAGCAATGGGTGTACTTCTAGAAAAAATGTTTACAGGTTTAACTACATAAAACTATCTACTGGAGACCAGAGTCTCCATCACAAATTGCACTTGAGATGGCTGAATGCATTGATTGAGCAAGGCATAATTGTTGGTTCACTGACATACACACAAATACAAAAGCAGCTATATTCCTGATATTCTTAACTACTAAAACTATTTATACATTTTTTCCCTCTTTCTGGAAAAAAAAAAAAAGATCAGTGCTGTCCGAGCTTTTAATTCAGTATTTTAACAGTGACACTTCCACACGCCTGCTGACTCAGCACTGATGGCTATCTGTTTCAACACCATCTATTACTGCTCCCTTGCAGAATATGGAGAGGTCTGATGGAAATATGAACCAGGTCAGTTTGAAAAATATTCATTTCTCGAGTTTTAAGCCTTATCCTCACTAGGAAAAGGAAGCTCCTGTGAAACAGACTACTACATGGATAAAGGTTACAAAATATACATAAAGAACACTACCAGTTTGAGTTCTATCACTTTGTCCAGAAAAATGATAAAGGAACTTCTGTGATTAATTTTTTAATTAATTTTTTAATGTTTATTTTTGAGAGAGAAGCTAGACATAGAGTGGGAGCAGGGGAGGGGCAGAGAGAGAGGGAGACAGAATCTGAAGCAGGTTCCAGGCTCTGAGCTGTCAGCACAGAGCCCGATGTGGGGCTTGAACCCATAAACAACGAGATCATGACCTGAGCAGAAGTCGGACACTTAACCGACTGAGCCACCCAGGCATCCCTGTGATTAATTTTTTTAAGGTAGAGAACCTTATGGTTATTTCTTTCAAATACATTAATTGTCCTCTATAGTAAAAATGTAATTTGAAAGTAAGATGATCCTATGCAAGCTCAAAAAGTTGGGAAAGTGTACACAGTTGCTTTAAAAAAGATGCTCTGAACAAAGAGACAAAGCACATTAATTAGGCGTAATTTCAATGGAGATCTGGACAGTTCTATTTACTTAATGTAAAAATTAGACAACCATTACAAAAATGTAGGATTCATTAACAGAAATAGAACAGATGATAAAAAAGTGAGTAAATAAAAAAGCCCCTACAGCTTATCTATTTCCTTGAGCTAGAAATATAGTCTGAAAATGCAGGGACTAGATATCTGATTTCACTGGTTTGCTTCTTCTAACTCCTCTTCACTGCTCCTCCCCTTAAAATAAAGAATTTAGATTAGTTTGGAAATATCAGTCTAAAACCAAAGCAAATACCTGATCAAAGAAGAGGAAATAAACAACAAAAAACATGTATTAAGAATTCTTTATCTCTCCTACCAATGGAAAAAACCCCACCTTATCTTTTCAGTTCTAAAAAAACCTTCTTATCCCTCTGAAAAGCAAGGAAGTCTTAACTTGAAATCAAGGTACACACAGAGGCAAATTTAATTTTTCATGTGCTGACTCTCTGATGTTTAAGACTTTAGTCTACATGTTGCTTAAATCAATTACATTCTGTCAAATTATAGAACTCAGGTAACGATCAGATAATGCAAAAAACAGTAACAAGAAACAATGAGACTAGAAGAATCAATCTTTAAAATTCACTTAATACACTAAAAAAAAGAAATTATTGAATAAGGATATTTAGATTTCACTGCTGTAGTATGTGGAAGCATGAAGCAATTTGGGAACTCTGCTCTGCCGTGCCCTATACAGATCACAGCTTTCACAGAATATTCACAACAAAGTCAACAAATGGGCATATTTCTGTACTTGGAGTTGGTTTGAGTCTGCCCCATCCAAAAGGGAAAACTGTAAGTTTCCTGTACTATCAATGAATCCAGTCTCCTCAAGATTATCATGAGATACAAACAGCCTCTACTTCTTACCTCCTCCACAGGGAGGCACAAATCCTGTGGATCTATTGACCCTCATGCCCACATTTGGAATAGGTCTACAAGGGGAAAGGAATAGAGATGAAGGCTTGACGACTCTCTAGTCATTACCATGCACTTTCCTATTTTAATCTCTCTTTATCCTGACATTTAGAATACTATGTTTTTTTTAAAAGGGAGGAAAGAACGAAAAGAAAACAGTTTTACTGCCTACCCATGTAGAATTATCAGCTTAGATTGCTCTAACACTGGGAAAATACCTTTATGGGTTCGGTAGCAATATGCCTGTTGATCCTTTTCTTGGGAGTTTTCAGAAGATGGCACATGCTCCTTCCTCTGTACTCTAAAAAAGATGTGGGTTGTAAACTGTTTTTAGAGGGATCACACAGCAATGATGAGTGAGAATTCTTAAATGCTGGTTTGTAAAGGTATATAAGGTGAAAAATATTACATACTTTAAAGTAGTAAGAGGTTAACATTGCTATCATAACTTTTTTTTGTATTTATTCCTGTAATAGATGTTTCCTTTGAAAACAAATAGAGAGTCTGTGAGATAATAAGGACAAACACTGAGAATGTTTTGAGCCTCATTATTTGAGATCCCATTACAGATAAACATTCCCAACAAGGAAATGCTGGAAACCAATGAACATCTGAATTTGGAAAATTAACAGAAAATAAAATCACAGAAACTCACATGGACTATAATAAATGCCAGATAATGAACATTTATCTCTTATACTAAAGGCACTACTAATATACAAATGCCCTATTAACATATAGAGAAACTCTGACTTCAGTAGTTAGAGAAAGGAATCCATTTAGTTCAATGCTAACATTTAAAAAAACAGACTAAACTCATGGCAGAGTTTTTAATTAGTTAAATGAAACTGGATAGAATAATAAGCAGCTCCATATAAACACTATGGTTCCTACTTTTAAAAAAGTATAACTTACTTCCTTAAAAATATAAGCATATCATAAAAACTAAAGGATAAATATATATATATATATATATGTATATATATATATATATAAACTCAGGCCCTGGTACCACTGAGAAATTTTCATAAATTCTAAAATAATTTTAACAGCCATAGCTTGAACAACACCCACCCACACATGACATGCAAAGACAAAATGCCAGAGTCACTTTACAGATCAGCATAAAGCTAAAAATGTGGAAACAGAATGAGACCGGCATTTGTCATATAAATTAAGTATATCACAAAGTGATTGTGCCTGTATTATATAGCACACCTTAGAATTTTTTAAAAAATTAGAATTTCATCAGTCCCAAGAAGCACTACTAGGACCAACAATGGAGCTCTCACATATGTTTAAGTAAGCACGTAAAAAGCTATACAAAAGAGTAACACAATTTATTTCAACTAACATGATTAATAGATTTCACTTTATTCTATTAGATTAATTTGTGGTCATTGTACCCTGTAGATTTTGAAATGTAATTTTATTAGAAATTACTAATGCTGGTTTTATAATCTAAAAAATTGTAATTGCTCAAATCTAGATTGCTATTTATAGTTCTAAGCAGTTAAATGAAATACTCTGATCAATATTTTAAACTTGCTTTGGTACAAAATTTAGAATAAAGCAAAACTGGCAGCACCACCACAAGTGTGATCATTTCACAGCAGGTCTAAAGGACCCTCAGAGACAACAAAACATAAGTTAAAATACTTATAAATAAGAGCCATTATCCTGACAAACTTGTTACATCATTGAAAACAGAAATAAAATCCACACTCAGTAAATTATACTTGAGGCCCAATTTTCATGCTCCATTTAATTATCCCTCAAGAGTGTAAAAATTTACTATTATTGCACTATGATGTCTAAGTCATCGTTTAGGATGCTTCTAATGATGAGGCCAACAGTTAGAGTGGTACATTTTAATGCTTAGTCCACTATTTTAACACAAGATTTAATTTAGATTTTTTCTCTTTTTTACAGCTTTATTGAGGTATAATTGATGTAAAACAAACTGCACATGTTTAAGATGCACAATTTGATATAGCATGAAAAGTGTTTGACAACAAATCAAACGTTTTTAATTGAAACATATTATTTTAAAATAGTACATTCTAATTTTTTATGAGACACAGATATGTATTTCTAAAAAGCTGGCTGGAAAGGAAGAAATTAATTTAATTCCAAATATCAAATTTATTCAGAAGGTTTAGAAACACCAAAATTGACAGCCAGTTTTCTTGATTTTCTTCTTGAAGAAGAGCCTGGTGTTGATTTGTGGTGAGACATACTGTGGCCTTGGGAGGTGCCTTCAACTTGAAAAGAAGATGCAGGTTGAGTAATTTGAGAGGACTTTAAGGAAGCTGATGAAGTCTCCTGTGGAATCACTTTGGTGGAATTGGAAGATGCTGCCTGGCTAGTCTGAAGTGGGGTAGCTAGAGAGCTCTGGGCCGCCTTACTCTCAAAGTTCTTTTTGTTTGCAACCCTCTTCTTAGTAACCTTTAAGGAACAAAACCATCATTAATTAACAATGCAGGCAGAAAAAACTAGTGTCATAAAGCATGTTGCTAATATCTGTCAATCATGCTAACTTGTGACCTCCGCTTATACTCTCCAAACCAGACTTCAGAAAATAGAAGCATTTAGTTATGAATATTTAATATTTTATTTTCTCTATAACTTAAACATAAAGAAAATTTATATTTCTGATTTTAAAATCACTTTGTGCTAGAAAAAAATGTTACTTGCTGCAATTATTATTTGTTTGAACACAAACTCAAGACAGCAGGGACCAAGTCAGATTGGTCACCACTGGTCATAATATATATTCTTTTTAAAAAATATTTTCATATTTAATTTTTTAAAAGTAATCTCTACATCCAACATGGGTCTCAAACTCATGACTCCAAAATCAGGAGTCACATGCTCTACCAATTGAGCCAAGCCAGGCATCCCGACCACTGGTAATAATATATATTCTTAGCACCCAGACTAGTACTGGACTTCTAGTTGGTATTGAATCAGTAATTATTAAATAAACATATTTTTCTCAATAGCCCTTGAGCATTAAAAAATTAACTCTCTTAAAAATATATTAATTCTCTTTACAAGTCTCACCTGTAGGGGTATGAACTGATTGTGCACACCACCAGGCATTCCCCCAGCCATCGGCATGGTCCCAGAATATGAAGCATGATGAAAAGGCTTCCCAGGAACTGGCACTGGTGGTCCCCATGGCATTGAGCCAAAGAGATGAGATGATGAAGGCATTACATTAGCTGTTAAAAATCATGGAAAAGTTCTTTTTTAGTAAAATAGTGCCATCAAAACCCTGAAATTTAAGACCTCCTTCTGCTAACCCTTTTTTGGCTTTTATCATTTTGGTAAAGGGCATACATACACTTAACTTATGATTAATCTTGCTTACATTACACCTCAGGAAACCCCCTTAGGACTGTGAGCTACTACCGAAGTCAGCTTATCGTGCTGTCTGGCCTAGAAAGGCCAATGGTCCCATATACATATATGAATTTTAGGAATATTTGTAATACTACTTAAAAATAATAAAAGGATCATGAAACTTTCCCTTGGGGGAGAAAAAAGAGAGAAATCTTAAGGATCTCACCTGCCCCCAATGCTAAGTTGCTTCCATAGTGATCCCAGCCTACAAGAAAACCAAAAAAGCTCAAGTCTTGAAATGTGATCACTTTGATATGACATGTAGATTCTTTCTTTTCCCTATTCTAATATTTGTAATTCAAGGATTTTAAAAATTACATTTTGTTTCACATTAAAATCGCACGAACCAGTGGTTTCCAAACTTGATTTCCATATCTGAGTATCTGGAGAGGTTATGAAATACAGACTCCTAGGCAAAGCCTCAGACCTAGTAAACCAGACTTGGAGGGGCCCAGGAATCTGTATTCTTTTAAGTACAGTTGACACAATATTATGTGATTTCAGCTGTACAACATATTGACTTGACATTTATATACGTTGCAAAATGCTCACCATGATAAGTGTAGTTACTACCTGTCACCTAAAGTCATTAAAATATTATTGAATATATTCCCACTGCTGTACTTTTTCATTTCCCCAACTTGTTTATTTTACAACTGAAAGTTTCTACTTTTTAGTCCCCTTCACCTCTTTTGCCCATCTCCCAACTCCCCTCTCCTCTGTCAAACATCAGTTTAATCTGTTTTCATGAGTCTGTTTCTGTTTTGCTTGTTTTTAGATTCCGCATATAAAAGAAATCATATGGTATTTGTATTTCTCTGTTTTACCTTGATGGACACTTAGGTTTCTTCCATATTTTGGCTATTGTAAGTAATACTACAATGAACAAAGGGTGCATACATCTTTCTGAATAAGTGTTTTTTGGGTTTTTTTGGGTAAATACACAGAAGTGGAATTGCTGGATCATATCGTATTTCTATTCTTAATTTTTTGAGAAACCCAAGGAGTTTGTACTGCTAATGAGCTCCACAGGTGGATTTGTATGCAGTCAGCACCAGTGCAGCATGTGGGAACTACTACTTTAAACAATGACAAGTGAGACACCAGCATATTGTCACGGAAGGAAGATATGTATTGTGTTCAAAACTTCTTTTCAGGAGCACCTGGGTGGCTCAGTCAGTTAAGCCTCCGACTTCAGCTCAGGTCATGACCTTGCGGTTTGTAAATTCAAGCCCTATGTCAGGCTCTGTGCTGACAGCTCAGAGCCTGGAGCTGCTTCAGATTCTGTGTCTCCCTCTGTCTCTGTCCCTTCTCTACTCATGCTCTGCGCCTCTTTCTCTCAAAAATGAATAATAAAACATTAAAAAACAAACAAAAAAACTTTCTTCTTTTCAGAGAAGTAAAAAGGCAGCCAGATCTGTAAAATAGTATAGTTGATAATTTAGCCACTTACAAAATTTTTGGATCAGGAGAAAAGAATAATATACTTTAGTATTTTGAATTAAACATGTACAAATTCTTGCATGAAAAAACTTTTAATATGAGAAATGCTAAAAATATTTAGAAAATTAGGCCTTGATACTACCTATAAGTGACTCCGGTATCAGTCATTATGTTAGGAAGATCTACTTAAAAGATGCTATATTATTATTATTATTATTATTATTTTTTGAGACAGAGAGAGAAGGGGAGCAGGTGTGCGAGCAGGGGAGTAGGAGAGGGAAAGGGAGAGAGAGCATCTTAAGCAGGGTCCAAGTATAGCTTAAAACCCAACTTGAGGCTTGATCCCACGACTGTGAGATCATGACTTGAGCTGAAATCAAGAGTTGGGAGCTTAACTGAATGAGCCACCCGAGTGCCCCTAAAAGATGCTACAGTAATCTTATGCATAGATCAACTCCACAATTTCCCCAATAAATCATTGTTCTAAATATAAAATATCCTTTCCAACATTTTTTTTCCATTGGGACTTTTCATATCATAGAGTAGAAATTTACAAAATAACTTTCTGATGCTTAAGTTTTTTTCTCCTGATCAACATTTAAATCTCTTGACTTTTACTTGTATCATATATTTTAATTGGACCATTGGAGAGACCTATTATATGACCAAAGAATTCTAATTATAACCTTAAAATTCTTGTTAGGTACGAATACAATATTATAAACATGACATAATAATGAACATAAATGTAATAATTAACATGAAAAAGGTAAACATATCAAGCTGTTAAATATTGATCATAAAGGGGGAAAACAATCATTCCATTTAGGTAATACATTCTCTTAACCTACATATACTAATTACATAAAATTTATATATAGTTATTGAGTTCATTTTTGAAAGTGAAAAGGCAGTCAAATTGGATTTTGCAAGTTATAGTGAACTTACTACCTGAGCTATATGAAACATCAGATTCATGTAGTTATAAAAACTTTCTGACTAAAGAAGGATTATTTATACAGGCATACAGGCAAAGGAATGCCAGTGTTGTACAGTAACAAAAGCATGGGCTTTGGAATCAGAAGGACTTGGGTTTGAATGCCAGTTATGCTACTCAGGAACTTACATTCTTAGACAAATGACATTTTCTTAAAAAGTCAGAGTAGTATACACAGTGTAGTAAAGAGGTTTCCAGTGTAATTCAGCAGACTATTCCAGGTTTAGCTGGTTTAGCGGCTTGCTTCCATCAGTGTTCAATAATTTGCTTATACTACACTGATTTCTCAGTGTTAGGCATTTTTAGATATACTGACTTCCTATTAAGATAGATCAAAACTCAGGTAGCTCAAAAATCAAAATTATTTTATACCACCCCTTACTGGGTGCTCCGTCCTTCCAATAGAAATATATCACAATATTTGTTTAAATATATAAGCAGTGTTCATGGTACATGGTTGTGTAAATATTGTCACTGCAGAGCTAGGTAGGGCACTCTGTTTCTCTTTTCTTGTAAAACTTTTTTCACTCTTTTAAAAGTAATTATCTTTTTAAAGTTCCTTAGTCTTCCTTGATGGTTTTCCAAATGCTATCCACCTGTCAGGTAAGTATCTTAGTGCCAAGAACTCCCTCTACTCTTCCAACCAGGACTAGTTATTTTCCAGACCTGCTGAGCAGCAGGCATCTTGGGACTTCCATTCATTGTATAAATATACTAGGTCTCTTGTGGTTTAGTCTTACGGTTTTGCTTTCTGTTTCTCTCTCCTCTCCTCTCCTCTCCTCTCCTCTCCTCCACTCTCCTCCCTCCTCTCCCCTCCACTCTCCTTCTTTGCTCCCATTCTCCCTCCCTCCCTCCCTTCCCCCCTTCTTTCCCTCTTAACCTTCCTTTCTTGCTTCCTTTTCTCTTTCCCTTTCTCTCTTTCTACCTCTCTCTTCCTCTTATAATGCTGGAGCATATGATCCTGCAGTTTTTAAAAAAATTCTTTTAATGTTTATTTATTTTTGACAGAGAGACGCAGAGTGTGAGCAGGGAAGGGTCAGAGAAAGAGGGAGACACAGAATCTGAAGCAGGCTCCAGGCTCTGAGCTGTTAGCACAGAGCCTGACGCAGGGCTCGAACCCACGAACTCATGAGATCATGACCTGGGCTGAAGTCGGATGCTTAACCGACTGAGCCACCCAGGCAACCCTAATCCAGCAGTCTCTTAAGAAAGGGTGCATAAGAAGTAAATTTGCATGTCTAAAATATTTTTATACTATCTTGTACTAGATTTGCAGTTTGAGTATACAGAGAAATCTAAGATAAAACTAATTCTGCCTCAGAGTTTTGATACATTCAGTTTAACTGCTTTCTAGTTCTTCAGACATTCTCTTTATCACTGCAGTTCTGAATTTCAAGGCAATCTCCATTTCTTTTCATTCATTATGCTAAGCATTTAGTGGTCCTTTCACTTTACTGATACCTGTCCTTTAGTTGAGAAAACTTTTTTTTTTAAAGTAGGTTCCATACTCAATGGGGAATGAACTCATGACCCCTGAGATTAAGAGTCAGATGGATGATGGGGTGCCTGAGTGGCTCAGTTGATTAAGCATCTTAGTTTAGCTCACAGCATGACCTAACCATTCATTAGTTTTCTAGTAAACATTAAAAAAAAAGAGTCGGATGGATACTCTCCTGATTGAGCCAGCCAGATGCCACAGAGGAAACTTTTTAAATCTTATTTCTTTGATACTTTCTTCCTTTCCATGATCTCTGGTTTATTGTTCTGGAACTCCAATTAGATGGGTACTAGATCTGTTTACTCTTCCTCTAAATCTCCCTTCTTTCTTTTTTAAACATTTACTTATTCATTTATTTGAAAGAGAGCTTGAGGTGGGAGGAGGGGCAAAGGGAGACTTAAAAAAGGTTTATTTATTATTAAGAGAGAGAGAGAGACAGAACATGCGTGAGTTGGGGAGGGGCAGAGAAAGAGAGAAGGGGAAAGAGAATCCTAAGCAGGCTCTGTACAGTCAGCTCAAACTCATGAACTCATGTGAGACCATGACCTGAGCCGAAATCCAGAGGCTGATGCTTAACTGACTGAGCTACCCAGGTACCCTGAGAGAGAATCTTAAGCAGGCATGGAGCCTGACATGGGGTCTATCTCATTATCCTGGTCTGGGATTATGACATGAGCCGAATTCAAGAGTCAGAAGCTCAACTGACTGAGACACCCAGGTGCCCCTCCCTCCTTTCTTATTTTCCACTTTTATTATTTTTTTTGCAAGTGATACATTTTAATATATTACGTCTTTCATTCAACACCATCGTGTAATTCGTGTTGAATTTTTTTTTAATTTATTGTCAAGTTAGCTAACATACCGTGCAGTCTTGGGGTAGATTTCCATGATTCATCACTTAAATACATGTGCTCATCCCAATAAGTGCCCTCCTCAAGGAGGTGTTATATATAGCACATACAGTATATGCAGTATATGTATATATGGTGGTATTTTGATTGGGATTGCATTGAATGTATAGATTGCTCTAGGCAGTATCAAATCTTGACAATATCTATTTTTTTTTTAAATTTTTAAGCGTTTATTACTGAGACAGAGCATGAGCATGGGAGGGGCAGAGAGGGGGGGAAACAATCTGAAGCAGGCTCCAGGCTTTGAGCTGTCAGCACAGAGCCTGATGTGGGGGCTCTAACTCACAAGTCTGTGAATTGTGAAATCATGACCTGAGCCAAGGTGAATGCTTCATCGACTGAACCACCCAGGTGCCCCCGCTAATTCTTAAGTGAACAAAGCATTCATTTTGAACTCATGCTCCACACTTCCCTTCTAAGTCCCTCCCATTTGAGATCTCTTCTGGAAGTTGGTATGTACAATATCTGCTTTCTTGCTTCCTAACCTTACACAAATGTATGAAGTTCCTTCCCAGTAGGACAGCATCACACACTAGAATGCCAAACGTGGACATTCTAGCACTGTCATTAGTATAAGTATTCACTGAACATACAGCTAGCAAAACCAGGCTTAAAAAAAAGGACTTCTTTGAAAGGTATTCAAATAAGTAACAACTTTAATAAGATCCTCTACATACACATTTGCTACTGAAAATTGAACTACCACATCAGAACATTTTCCCTACAATTCTGATTTTCGAAAACCAGAAAATCTAGCCTATGTACCCTGCCCTAATTATAATTACATTCTAGCCAACCACCCAATTCTCTCTATATATTCCTCCTACACAACAAGTTACTTGGCTTCTAAGACACAATCCTAAGTAGGCCCCAGGCTCCCAGCTGCCAGCACAGAACCTTACTCTCCAGAGCTGTAGTCAGAGGCTTAACCAACTGAGCCACCCAGGAGCCCCATGCTAGGTTAACCTGTCTTAATAACTTCAGGCTTCTCAACACTCAAAACCTCCTAGTGCTTCCTTGGGTCATATCAAGAAGCGGAACTAAAGTAAACTGAAGTCATTCAAATGCAAACTCCAGGATTCCTCACAAATTATGGCTATCAAGGTAGAAAATACAGAACTAATATCCTAGATTATCAAAATATTATACAGTTTGTCTTAACAGAACT
>NC_043704.1:118827149-118867530 GCF_006229205.1 Suricata suricatta | reverse complement strand
CAAAACCTCCTAGTGCTTCCTTGGGTCATATCAAGAAGCGGAACTAAAGTAAACTGAAGTCATTCAAATGCAAACTCCAGGATTCCTCACAAATTATGGCTATCAAGGTAGAAAATACAGAACTAATATCCTAGATTATCAAAATATTATACAGTTTGTCTTAACAGAACTGCTCTCCCAAGCTGCTTGCATCCTGATGCTAAAATTACTAGCAAGAAAAACAGTAGAATAAGGTTTATGTTCATAACGACTCCATGTCATAACCAATCTCCATGTCGGTATCTTCAGAAGGATCTTTATGATACAGGCAATAGTGACATCTACATCTAAACCTTTCCATTCTTGGTTCATCCTTGGAAGACTGTTTGAAGTATCGATGGTTTATAACCAACCACATTAGCCTTTCCATCCTTTCTTTCCTTGCACTTAACACCGTCCTGACTCCAGTCCTCCTCCTGTTGCTGAGTATTCAGTCCACAAGTCCCTGTGGTTTCTTCTTCCTCTCCTCTTGGGATAGATATTCTGGGAGAGGGGAAGGGAGTTTGACGGTAGGGTCGAGAGTCAACTCACGAAGGTTCTTCACTAATATTTCAGAGATAGTTCAAGAGGCAGCTGAGGCTCCCTGGGAATTTTCTTCACTGGCCATCTGAGAAGGTTCCAGGCCACAGGATGGGTAAAGCTTCGTTGATGAATCCATCTGAAGCCTAGTCACAGACAGAAGCTCCTTCTAGAATTTGGGTTCCAGTGGAAGGAGATGCTCAAAACTCAACTAGCTGCAAACTAGCCGTAAAAACCAAGATAGCCCAGAAGGAGTGAGGAAAACCGAGACTTCGACAAACTCTGGCTAGAGAAAGAACAATCCCAATATCTATTCTTTTAATCCATGAGCATGGAACATTTTTCCATTTCTTTGTGTCTTCTTCAATTTCTTTCATAAGCTTTCTATAGTTTTCAGTGTACAGATCTCTTACCTCTTTGGTTAGGTTTATTCCTAGGTATTTTATAGTTCTTGATGCAATTTAAATGGGATCTATTCCTTGATATCTCTTTCTGTTGCTTTGTTATTGGTGTACAGAAATGCAACCAATTTCTGTACACTGATTTTATATCCTGTGACTTTGCTGAATTCGTGTATCAGCTCTAGCAGGTTTTTGATGGAGTCTTTCAGGTTTTCTATGTAAAGTATCATGTCATCTGCGAAGAGTGAAAGTTTGACTTCTTCTTTGCCAATCTGGATACCTTTTGTTTTTATTTCCTACTTTTAATCTTGTTCTTCCTGAGATTTCTTTACCTTTGCTAAGGCTTTATCTATTGAAATTTAAAATTTCAACTTAACAATTTAGTTTGTATTCTCCAATTATTCCCCCCGTTCCAATTAATTCTTGTTCTTATGTTTTGGTTGTAATACTGTTTTATTTCTCTAAGAATATTAGCTATGAACTATGTTTAAAGTCTGACTTCCTACATTATCCCTATTTCTAGGTCCCTTTCATTTCTTTTTATTTTGGACTTTCTCTTTTAATTTTAGAGATTTTCCCAAAATCACAATTTAGGGTCTATTCATATTAAAGAGCAAGGCATTTACACTGTGATTAGAAGTTGTTTCTGTGTCCAGAGGGAGCAAGACTAAATGACTTGAGGGCTTCTAGGATTATCCTAGAGAGATCCACTTCTTATTGGTAGTAAGCCAGCCTTCTGGTTGAAATATCCTCCAAAAGTCACTAGGTATTTTCTTTATACTTCTGTGAATTTCTGAAAAGAACCATGTTCCAAGTTCCTATAGGAGCTATGGCTGGCTACAAACTGAGAACAGGATAAGGAAAAGGAACTTTACCTTAATCTCAGTTTTCAGCCAAATATCTGTACTCTGTGCCTGGTGTTCCCATATGTAGAGAGTGCTCTGGAGAATATACTTCCAGTGCTTTGCCTGAAGGGCCTGTGTGGGGTAGGTATCTGAGGAGTCTCATCCCTCCACATACAGACTTTGAAACAATCCCCCTCTTTTCAGCCCATGCCTTGTTGGAAGCTCTGATAGCTTCTGACACTTTCAAGTTCTGAAACTTTCAGGATTTATCAGGGATGAGCTGCTTATCCTCTCATTTGTATTATCTTCTACAGATAACTTTAGTTTGTAGCTTATCCCTGCTCTGCTAAGTTAGTTATTACTCCTTCAATTGTTTTTCTCATCATTAACTCTTTTCAAATCTCTAATCTGCTGATATTTCTTCTTTTAGCTCTCTGTTCTTATAGGTTTACACTTTAAAAATAATTTATTGTTCAGTTTCATGTAGTTTGGCAAAGAGAAGAGATAATTTGCTTAATCACCATTATTTAATTTTCTAATGTTTGTAGTGAGGATTAGATGTGTAGAGCTCCTAGACTAATGTCTCAGAAAATAAATTTTCTAAACCTGAAATAAACAAATGATTGATCTTAAAATTATAATGATTAGGATATAAAGAAACCAAATGCTATTAGAAAAAAGGCGTGATAAAAGTAATGTTTAATAAGCTTAAGATTTAGAATCATAAAATTATAAAATGGTAGTCTCAAAGAAATCCTGGACACAGTCTAGTATAAGTAAGAAAACGGATTCCCAAAGAAGTTATATGATTTTCTAGGGTGCCTGGGTGGCTCAGGTCATGATCTCACGGTTTGTGGGTTCGATCCCTGCATCAGGCTCTGTGCTGACAGCTCAGAGCCTGGAGCCTGCTTCAGATTTTGTGTCTCCTTCTCTCTCTGACCCTCCCCTGCTCACACTGTCTGTTTGTCTGTCTCTCTCCCTGTTTCTCACAAATAAATTTTAAAAACATTAAAAAAAAAAGAAGTTATAATATTTTCTCAAAGTCAGTCAGTAAAAGAGCCTGGACAAAGAGTTCTGATTCCAAAGTGACCATTTCATTCACTCAGAACATTAGGAAGATCCCAAATGGCTACCAGAAGCAGGGAGCTACCTGCTTGATAACTCAGGCTCCACATGTGAAAGAGGAAGTCAGTTACAAGAGAATATTAAAGAGATACACAGTAAACTTAGAAACTCCTCATTCTTCATTTTGAAACTTCATCATCAAGGACAGTTTCTTTCATAGCCACAGCTTCAAAGCCTTATCTGTTTTTTATTCCCTCTACCTCTGTTTTCTTTTCCACCTCTGTTCTGATGTCTAACTTAAACCTAAATTCATCTGTTGGCAGCTACTGGGGAATAAGGGACTGACCAGAACAAAGAACAGTCCTATTTTAACTATACCAGAGGCTACAGAAGGGGAATGGTATTTCTGGATAAATCTGCAATCTCTGGTTCCAGTCTTATTTCTCACAATTCCTTTTACATTCCCTAGATACTGAAATTTGTTTTTCAGTTTCTTCAAAATGATGCTTCTTAAAAGAACTTTCTAAAAATAGTAACTCAATAACAAATATTTAGAAGAGCCAAATGTCTTACCAGTAGGTTGAGGAAAAACTGGAGGAATGGTTCCGGGTGGTACAGCAGGAGGATAATTTGGAAATATTGGTGGAGGCAAAGGGAAATTCATGCCTAAGGAGCCCTAAGGAAGTATTTAAAAGTTAGAAGACAATGCAACAAAAACATCTATAGAGATTAGTTAAAAGTTTAGTAGAGAAGTCATGATTAATTCTTACCAGTTGCTGTAACGCAAAAAATGCAGCTTTTTCCTTGGCTTCATTTTCAGAATGGCACTGTGGCCCATGTACCAGTAAGCCATTAGATAATTTTACCTGGCAAATTGTCATCGTCTAAAAAAGAAAACATGAATGTCTATGAAGTTATCTGTCTAGGAGGTTGACCATCTCCTCTCAAGCCTACCCAAGTAGCATAATTTTATGTGACATTCTGTAAAAAGAATTCAAAAATTTAGAAAAGGACAATCATTTTAAGTTTTGGGTTGCCCTGTAGAAATTTTAGAATTGTTTCCTTATCTTGAAATGTTTGCAAAATAAAATGCTCTTTAACCTAGCTAAAGGATCAAGCATCCTAAATGCAAATGAAAGCCAACAAAATTTTTTACTTATACCAAGGGTTGGGAAACTAGACCTTCTGCTTATTTTTATAAGTAAGGGTTGTTTTTGCAACACAGCCAAGTCCCTTCTTTCATGTATTGCCTATGTCTGTTTTCTTTTCTTTTCTTTTTTTAATAGTTTACATTACCACCACCTCTACCATAACTGCCCAGCTGAGCAGCTGTGACAGAGACCGTATGGCCCACAAAGCCTAAAATATTTACTATCTGGCCCTTGGAAAAAAAGTTTGCCAACTCTTGCTTTATACCATCCTCCCATTAGCAGATATTTCATTAATATAAATTAACTGCCAAAATCTAAAAGACTTAGAGGTTATGACCAGTTTTATGTTCACATTTAAATTATACATTTATACATTTTTTCTTTTATAAAAAAGATTTAAAAAAATTCTTAATTCTTAAAAAATACTTTTTTAAAAGGTAGTCATTTTTATGTGATATTGTGAGTTTAAGACTGCTTTCTGTTTTAGGGGAGAATGTATTAAAAACTTGTATATAAAGAAGATCAAATAACCTTTCCTATAGTCAGTGGTTCTCAAGGTGCATTCTGGGGCCCCTGCGGGTCCTTGGGACCCTTCTATGAGGTCCTTGAGGTCAAAATTATTTTAATAATATTAAGGTGCTATCTGCCTTTTCCACTCTCAGTTTCTCACAAGTATATAGAGGGCAAAAAATTCATTGATATAGCTTTAGATTCTACATTGCAACTAACTTCTAAGAAAATACCACATTTTAATGTAGTATCAAAAAATATCCATTATCTGAAAAGACTATTAAAATTCTCTTCTTTTGTCTAACTATCAGTCTGTCTGGGGTCAGATTTTCTTCATGTATTTTAGCCAAAACATACCACAAGAGATAGATAGTGAGAAGCAGATGTGAAAATCTAGCTTATTAAGCTAGAGATGGAAATGATTTGCAAAAATGTAGAGCAGTGCCACTCACTATAATTTTTGAAAGGTTATTTTTAATAAATGATACTTTTAATTTTTTCAGTTTTAATTTCTAATGTAGTTAACATAGATATAAAACAAGTAAGCAAAAATTCTTTGGGTTCCTCAAAAAAATAAAAAAGTGGAAGTTTATTAGGCCAAAGCTTTGAGGACTGCTGCTATAGACCAAGATCCCTCACTCTATCCAACTGTCCAGGCTACATGCTGCCCGGCTTCCTCTGTGTCAGCATCTTTGAGCGCTTTGGCATAAATGTGAGTGAGCCAGAGTGGGAAGTATAAATCTATGTTGTGCAGAAAGTACAAAAAATCATCTCTATTATATTATTTTTAGCCAAAGATTTCCAGTCAATCTGTTTAAGATCAGTATTAAAGAACTCAGATAAACGGAACAATAGTATACTCTACCTGTGGTGTTCTAAGAAAGGAGAAATCAGGCGGTGGCATTCCAATGAGGGAACAAACTCGAGAAAGTTCAGTTACTGGTGTGCAAACAGGAGGGATATGGCTGGGAGCAGGCCAACACACATGGTCCATAGGCTGAACATTATGGTATTCGCTAGTACTGTGAGGATTGTTCATATAAGACGCTACCAAAAAAGAGAAAAGGATATATCTATATTAAATGATATACTGAACTATGCAGTTATTGTAGGGTTTTACACATAGCAAGCAAGAAATTGTTAAAAGGTGAGAAGAGGAATCTTTCATGAAGCAAATATAGGAACTATTTAGTACTGTCTAAAATTATCAAGAGTTCAATAAGATTTTTAGATGATTATAACTGATTAATGACACACAACAAAGATAAAAATTTTAAAACATGGTAAGTTGCTGAATGCCAAAAACTGACATCTTGAGATTAATGACTACACAGTTATTTTTGAGCAAAGCAAAATTTGAATAAGCAAATGGCTTTTTTTGAGCTAATTTACAATTAATTCTTAAGTTTTGAGGCCTTGGTTTCAGTCCTGTCAAAATTATATCCCACATTCTGAAACAAATGGATAGTTTTATTGCTACAAAATGAAGCTGCATAAAAGTTTTTCTAAAAGTAACCCTTTCAAGTGTTTTTAGAGAAGATGATTAAAACATTCTAAGAGTTCACATTCTTTATGATCAACAAACTACTAGAACAAGAGCATACGCCAGTGAAGACTGAATCTAAACCTCTGTTATAGATTTTTTGAAAAAGCTTAAGTTGCTAGCCCAAAGCCATGCAACTTGTAAACTCTGTTACTTGGGCTGTCTTCTGAGCTCTTGACTCTTAAGAGATAGATTCTTCACTATTCTGAAATAAAAGTTACTTGAGTTTTGATAGTGAGATCATCTTTTTTCCAGTTTTGTTTTAATTTTTTATTTTGTTCTATTGCAAGAGCATGTCTGTCACCATGATAGTTTCCTAATAGTTACTGGAATTTTAAATTAATTATTTATCTTATTATTCATTGGGATATAAAATAAATGAAGCTAGGCTCTGATTCTGTTTCAGATTTTGATCTTAATGAAGTCAATTCTGCTTATTTCAAACTGTTTTTTGTTTTTTTGACCTCTGAGAAACTTCCATCCTCACGTACTTTTGCATTAGTCATTCTTACTGGTAGGCTTTTGCAGATCATTATATGGACAAAATACTCAAGTACAGGAGACACAGAGAATAGAGGCAAAGATAGATGTGTACTAAAAATTTGGCTATGGGGTGCCTGAGTGGCTAAGCTGGTAAAGCGACTGACTCTTGGTTTTGGTTCAGGTCATGATCTTAAACTCTTGGGTTTGAGCCCTGCATCAGGTCTTGGTGCTGATAGTGTGGAGCCTGTTTGGGATTCTCTTTCTGCCCCTCCTGTGCTCAGTCAGTCTCTCTCTCAAAATAAACTTAAAAAAACAATCTGGCGATATATGTGCCACATGGTATGCTATTGGCTTCACAATTTTAAGGTAAGTACCCACTTTGCAGTATCTACCTCCATTAATTATTTTTAATTGATTCTGTAGCTTCTTCTATTGGCCGAGCTATTATAGCATAATGCTGTACCAATTATTCATACCTATAATATGCCAGACGCAGTGCTAGCTGCTTTGTATGTATCATTTAATTATCAAAGAGTCATTTGCAATGTTATTCTCATTTTATAAATATAAAAAAACAACCCTTAAAATCTTGGTAAAGTTACAAAGCTATTTTAAATTACTGAGGGGAAAAAAATCTTTTCTAAAAAATGTGAATGTGACAAGTTGTCTAGGTTTGGATACTACAGAATGAGTAACTGCAAAAGCACAATTTAAGTAATCACAAGAAGACATTTAGGGACTAGAGAGCTATTAGTTATATAGTTATATCATCATTTAATGACACAGTATAAATATTAAATTCTTACTGGTTACTCTTCATTATACTCTTTTAAAACTACAAGTAGTTTTATCTTCAAAAGGACATGATAAGACAACACAAATGACTGAACATCTGAAATGATACTGGTTATTAGTAATAGTACTTAGTTCACGTACTTAATTTCTTATTTTGTTGAGGCTGTGAGGAAGGTCCACATTCATCTCTTCTATTAGAGGAAACTGTGACTTCACTACCAAACCGCTTCATTTCGTTCTTATGGTCCACAGCATCAGAGCCATCAATTTTTAGTATTTCTTTAAGCATCCGAGTTCCCTTCTGTTTTTGAAAATAATTGGTATGGAGGTGGTGGGGGTAGGTGGGGAAAAGTTAACATTAGAGTCACAGAGCTTATTAACCCTTCTTTTAGTGAGTTCTACTGTTAAAAATTAAAGATGATAACTACATTCAGATAGGGAATGAGCAAAATCAACAGTCTAGAGTTGAAAAAAAAATACCCACATTTCCGGCCACAGAAATAATACTTCTCCTTTGGCTTAACTTGACCAAATTGCCTGGTAGCAATGTTTGAAAAGTAAGGGAGCTATGGTCTAAAAAAATCCAAACATACAGATAACTAAATTGCCCAGGGCAGCCTGGTTTTCCCTACAAGAGGACAATAATGATGCAACACACCAGTCCACAGGACATAAAAGTGTTGTAACAGTTGCATCAGGTATGTACACATGGGCCACAGAGTAAAATTACTTATAGTACAAAAGCTTCTACAAAACACAAACCATAGCAAATGATTGTGGTGACAAAAGTTCTTCACTTGGGGTTTCTTCAGGATGAGATGACTGTGCTTCATTTTCTTTGGAGATATTCAAGGATGCTAAAAAGTTCTCAATTCCAGGGTTAGGCTAAAAGAATAAATATTTTGTGCATGAAGATGAAAATACGAGGACACAGAAAAAGCTAAGAATTTTAGATACAAAAACAATCATTTAATCTTCACCCAATCATCTTTCCAGCTACTAAAGTTTGGGAACAGAAATTGAATAAATGGTCTTTTACCTTATCAATAGCACTTGGGTAACTAGTCACAACCTTCTGGTTTTCTGAGACTTCTGCATTTTCATTTCTCTTCAATAGCTTAATATTACATTTGGCAGCCCCTCCATATGTCTATAAAAGAGTAAGAATGAGCTTTTTGTGCAAATAGCTTGTTGTGTTATAAGTAAATTAGTGCAAACTTTTTTTGTGCCATTTTCTTTTATATCTTAAAAATGAGACTTGTAAACCTGGATGAGGAAAACCTTAAATCTTCATCTTCATTAACTTCTAAATGAAATTTAGCATTTCCTTCAATTATGAATATTCCTTCAATCAAATAACAGTAACGATTCTAATTATATTTCAATACAATTATTTTTCTTTCAAATCTTAAGTATTTTAGCATTAAGAACATTATTCTGAGAAAGAGCCCATAACAAAGTTTATAAATCCCTTCTCTAGAAGAAAGGAAATTATAGCATAAAATTTTCAGAAAAAGAGGGTCTTAAAAGTCAACCATTAATGGTATCTAAATATTAATGGGTTCCATTTGCTGAAAACCTGTTATGTGCCAAATAGTCTGCTATGATGTCTTATTTGATATATGACTAACTTACAAGAGATCGAATTTTTAAAAACTTAAAAAAAAAGAAAATACATATATGGGAAGTACATACACCATGAGTATATGTGTTCAATGTTTTTAGAGTAAAAATTTATTCTTTGATTATAAAATGCATATATTTTCCTTATCAATCAGCAGAGGCTATATAAAGGCAAACACAAATAATCTCAGCTTTCTCCCACATCAAATTACTACACAATATTAACCATTAACTTTGCTATGTTGATCCTAAATGAATCATATTTCCACATATTTTATACACACATTCAACCATCCATGTATGTAGGTATGTTTGTATGTATGTATATATAGACTAAATGTATCAAGTGAGACAACTGATCTATTTTTATTTCCATTTAATTTATCACTTATTTATTTATTTATTTTATAAAAGGAGGTTCCAAGTCCAGTGCCGAGCCCAACATGGGGATCCAACTCATGACTGTGAGATTAAGACGTGAGCTGAGATGAAGAGCTGGATGCTTAACTGACTGAACCATGCGGGCAACCCTGTCTCCATTTTTAAAAAGATGAAGAAATCAAGGGGGCACCTAGGTGGCTTAGTTGGTTCAGCGACCGACTTATGATTTTGGCTTAGGTTGTGATTCTAGGGTTGTGGGATTGAGCGCCACACTGGAGTCAGCACTAAGCATTGAGCCTGCTTAAAATTCTTTCTCTCTCCCTCTCCCTTTCTCTTCTGTTTGTGTGTTCTCTCTCTCTCTCTAAAAAAAAGATGAAGAAATTGAGTAATTGAGTCTGTAAGAGGTGTACTGAGTTGCTCAAAGCCACCCAACTATTAAATATGTATCTGTTTATGGATTTGTGTGTGTGTGTGTGTGTGTGTGTGTGTGTATAAATATCTCCAGTTTCAAATCCTGACTCTAGCTGCGTAACTTCCTATCTAAGTGACTGTCAGCAACCTTCTTGTCACAAAACTTATGGATCTGAGTGGCAAAACTGAGATGTAACATAGTTACCCCCTGGAATATAAAGCTGGACACTAGAAATTTAAGGAAGCTTACCTGCTTATTTGACATTTTTTGTGACCGACTCTCAGTTTTGGGACTCTTACATTCTTCTTTAACTAGAGACAAGAAAACAGGAATTTTGGCAAGTGAGAAGTACTATTGCAAACTGGTTAAATTACCAAATATTTACCACAGCAAGACACTGTGTTGAAAATTCACAGAATTCCAAGAAGACAAGGGCCCTGATCTTGAAAAACGTTTAATTTAGACGAGCAGGAGAAGATATACTCACAGATAACAACAAGGGAAAAGGAAAGGTGACAGGTAAATGAGCCTTGAAGTATGTAGGTTTGCAAAGGAAGGCTAAACATTTCAGGCAAAGGAAATAACAGGAGAAATAAAATGGAAGCAGAAAGCAAGGAATGTATGAAACTCTTAATAGACTAGTTCCACAGTATGTCAAGGAGTATAATGGAGCTAATCTGGTAAGCAATGGGCAACCAATGGCAAAAAGTATTTGAGAAAATAGTGATCTTATCAGAATTGGAATTTAGGAAGATTAAAATATGGCAGTGGTGTATTGAAAGACAGAAGAGTAAGAGAAAAACTAGGAAGCTATTTTAGTATCCCTGTTAAGGGAAAACTGGGAGAATGGCAGGAAAAATGAAAAGGATAGTTTAGAAGAGGAAAGAGTAAAGGAAAAAAGAGGAAAAGAGGGAGGAAGGGATAAAAAAGGAAAGAGAGGGTGAGAAAAGAAGGAAGGAGAGGGAGGGGAAGGAGGGTGAAGGGGAGATGAAGAGAGGTGGTAAAAAATGAACAAACATGGAAGACGGAACAGAAGAGGGGAAATAAAGAGGGGAGAAGAGAAAAGGGAAGTAAGGAAAAGAAGAAGGGAAGGAAGTAATCTTGCAAAAAGGAGGAAAAGAAAAAACTCGTTAACATGTATTGACATGAAGCCTTTGTTGAGACACACACAACAAAACTAACTGGCATTCCCAATAATGCAGTTACATGCATTCATGTAAATAATAATTTGAAGAAAAAAATCACAAAGTATTTCAATTAAATATAAAACCTTTAAGCTATATTTATCAGATTTATAGGGAAATCAATCTATATTTAACTTAAAAATGTAAATGAAACAATAGTTTAGTGGTTGTCAAACTGAACCAAAGTTTTAAATCCACACGAATTTTTTGAAAAGTTTTTAAGAAAAATATTTAAAAAGACCATTCTTATAATACATGTAAGAGATACATACATGAAATAATACATATATCAAATATCACAAATTAGACTCAGGAACCTGCACTTGACATTTCCTTTGCTGGAAAGCTCTTCAAACAGTTTGCATATGGCTTTTTGGCCTATATTTGGTCTCTGGCTTAGAATGTAATGTCCATTAGGCTGAAAAATTTTTCTGTCTTGTTCACGCCCTTGCACCTAAAACAGCACCTTGCACATAATAGTTCAATTGATAACAGCTGAATAAATGAATGAATAACTGAGTCATATTTTGAACATAATAACTTGCAGTAATTTGGGAATATTCTGATCAAGAGAAAAAGTAACTGTAAGATGAAAATTCTTAGCTCTGCATCTATATTCCTTACTGTGCCTGAAAACACAGTAAACACTACTGAAGGAATGAAAAAAAAAATATATATAAATTATGTTAAGAGAATACTATAACACAATATACATATTTTTTAATTAAGATTTTAGTTTTATTTATTTATTGCTTTTTAGAAAGAGAGGGCACAAGTGAGTGAGGGAGAGAGAGAATCCCACAAGGAGCAAAGAAAGAGACAGAGAGAGAAGCAGGGCTCACCCGAACCAAGGCTCAAGCTCACCTGAAACAGGGCTTGTGCTCACCAGAAGCGGGGCTGGTGGTCACCTGATGCAGGGCTTGAACTCACAAACTATGAGATCATGATCTGAGCCAAAGTCCAAAGGTTACCCAACGGGGCCACCCAGATGCCTTATACATATTTTTAGTAAAATATTGTAATATAGGTTAGAGTAATTGAATAAGCAAATGTTTATACACAGAAAAGTAACTGGATTCTGTTAAATAAAATTTATCTCAAAAAGTAGTGAGGAGACATCAGCAAAAATGTCAGAGTGAGGACTTCTAACAATTCTCTCTTCCATAAAAGCAACAAGAAAATGGGCATAAATTACCAGAATCCAACATTTCAAAGCTGTGGAAATTAATCAAAGGCTTATAGCAATCTGGAGAGTATTTATTAAAAAAAAAAAGACTGACTCAGAACAGTGAGCTTAGTGGCTTTTTAACTTGTCCTAGTCTCAATCTCCACTCTACAACTCTATGTAGGCTTGAAAAATAATAGCCAGGGGTTTTGGTGGAAACCAATAGCCTGACTGCCACCAGAGGGATAAGAATGAAACTGAGCTCTTCCAAAGTGTTATTCCTCACTTTCTGTAAGGTATTATTATCATATCAAAATCAAAGATATCACAAGAAAAGGAAATGACGAATATCTCTTATGAATACAGATGCCAAAATCCTTAACAAAGTACTAGCAAATCAAATCTTGTAGCATATAAAAAAAGGTTATACACCATGACCTGGTGGGATTTATCCCAAGAATGCAAGATTGGTTCAACATAGAGAAAACAATGAATGGAATATATCATATTAATTAAGCACCCATTCCAAGGGGTGGTGGTGGTAGTGGAAATCAACCACCTAGGAATATTAGTTCCTCAACTAATAAAGGGCATTTACCCAAACCCCACAGCTAATATTACACTTACGCTAAAAGACTAAAAGCTTACAAAGATCAAGACAAGAAAAGGGTGTTCTTTGCATAAAGATGATAAATACATCTGTGGAATAGAATTAACAGGCCAGAAATAAACCCATTCATCTATAGTCAATCAATTTTTAACAAGGATGCCAAGAAAATTCAATGGGTGCCAAAAGAATTCAATGGGAAAAGAACAGTCTTTCAGCAAATGGTGCTCAAACAACCGGATATCCACATGCAAAAGAATGAATATGGACCCCTACCTCACACCATATACAGACATTCAAAAAGGGAAAAAAGACCTACAATAAGAGTTAAAACTACCTATCTCTTAGGAGAAAAGATGAGTGTAAATCTTTGTGACCTTAGATTATACAATAGTTTCCTAGATATGACACTTAAAGCATAAGCAACCAAAGAAAAAGTAGAAAAGATAGATAAATTCAAATTAATCAAAATTACAAACTTCTGTGTCAAGGACATTATAAAGTTAAGAAGACAACCCACAGAATGACAGCACATATCTGCAAGTCAAATATCTGAATAAGCATTTAGTATATAGAGGATTTGATAAAGGACTCACACAACTCAAGAATGAAAAGTAAATCAGTTTTAAAATAGCAAAGAGGGGCGCCTGGGTGGCTCAGTTGGTTAAGCATCAGACTTTGGCTCAGGTCATGACCTTACAGTTTGAGGTTTGAGCCCCACATTGGGTTCTGTGCTGACAGCTCAGAGCCTGGAGCCTGTTTCTAATTCTGTGTCTCGCTCTCTCTCTCTCTCTCTCTCTCTGCCCCTCCCCTGCTAGGTCTCTGTCTCTCTCTGTCTCAAAAATAAATAAACAAAAAAAAAATCAGCAAAGTGGGGTGCCTGGGTGGCTCAGTCAGTTGAGTATCCAACTCTTGATTTCAGCTTAGGTCATGATCTAACAGTCGTGGGATTGAGAGCCCCATATCAGGCTCTACAATGAGCCTGTGGCTCTACATGGAGCCTGTGTGGAGTTCTCTCTCCCTCCCCAGCTTGTTTGCTCACACACACTCTCTGTCAAAATAAATAAATAAATAAATGGTAAAAAAAAAAAAATGAGCAAAGGATTTGAGTAGACATTTCTCCAAAGAGAATATACAAACCACCAATAGGGACATAAAAAGATGCTCAATTT
Source organism: Suricata suricatta (assembly GCF_006229205.1). Lineage (NCBI taxonomy): Eukaryota > Metazoa > Chordata > Mammalia > Carnivora > Herpestidae > Suricata > Suricata suricatta. The sequence goes on along the minus strand of NC_043704.1, from coordinate 118,853,635 downwards.
TATTAGTCATTAATGAATCACAAATGAAAACCACAAAAAAACTTCACTTTATACCTACCAGGATGGCTAAAATAAAAATAGATGAGCAGTAAAAAGTATTATGAAGGATGCAGAGAAACTGGACTCTCATATATTGGTGGTGGGAATATAAGTGGTATGGCCACTTTGGAAAACAGTTTGGTAGTTCCATAAAAAGTTAAACATAGAGTTAACATATGACTCAGCATTTCAGCTCAATTGGGTATATATCCAAGAGAATTGCAAACATACATTCATGTAAAAACTTGTACATGGATATTCACAGCAGCATTACTCATTTTAGCTTCAAAGTGGAAGTAACCCAACTGTCTATTATTAATGAATGATTAGATAAACAAAATGTAGTATGCATACAATGGATGATTATTCAGCCATAGAAAATAATAAAAAAATTTAAAAAAGAAAGGAATGAAGTATTTATATACACTACAACACAGATGAACCTTTGTTCATTATGCCAGGTAAAAGAAGTCAGTTACAAAAAGTCACAAATTTTATGATTCCATTATATGAAATGTCCAGACAGGTCAATCCATAGAGGAGAAAGTAAATTGATGGTTGTCATGGGCTGGAGGAAGGACTGCATAAAGGTATGGCATTTCTTTTTGGGGTGATAAAAATGTCCTACATTTAGATAGTGGCACAGGTTGTACAACTTTGTGAAAACACCAAAAAAAATCAAATAGTTCAAATAACAGAATTTTACAGTATGTAAATTATAACTCAATAAAACCATTATTAATTTAAAAAAGCAGTGAGAATCATAAGTATATTCTGAACTTTAAACTTACATTTTTTGTGAGGCTCATGTTTTCTTTGCTGACATTTAACACTGTTATCAGTAAAGCCACATTTATGATGTTGAATTACTTGACTTATTTCTTGAGGTAGAACTGCAACCTGAAAGTTAAAATTTTTATAAATGATTTAAATAAACTCTTAATATTATAACTACTTTTCCTCAAAGTAAGGTTCAAAGTGAGGCTCAAAGTACTACACAAACTGTAGAACTCAATAATAGGAGAGCTGATATTTGAGCTCTAACTCTGAAACTCATGTTCATAGTACCATTTTGGAGAAAAAAGTATGCCATAAGTTTACTTAGAAAATATTCTAGTTTTGGGTACAGTTTTTTTGGTTATTCTATTTGGTGTCTACATAAAGCTCTTTGTTACTCATATTTTGCCAATGGAGGCCTATATATTTTTCAAAGACATTTAAATTTTTATTTTTACTTATTTATATTTTTAAAGATTTTTTAAAAGCAGTTTTAGGTACAAAACAAAGTTGAGAGAAAGATAAAGAGACATTGCATATACCTTTGGTCTCCGCACATTATAGCACTCCCCATTGTCAACATCCCCAACCAGAGTGGTACATTTGTTACGACTAATGAAACTAAATTGGATACATCATTATTACTTAAAGTCCACAGTTGGGTTTTTTTGACATTTACTTATTTTTGAAAGAGAGACACAGAGTGAGTGGGGAGGGTCAGAGAGAGAGAAGGAGACACAGAATCAGAAGCAGGCTACAGGGTCTGAGCTGTCAGCACAGAGCCCAAGGCGGGGCTCGAACTCATGAACTGTGAGATCATGACCTGAGCTGAAGTAGGCGGCTTAACTGACTGAGCCACCCAGGCGCCTCTTCAAAAATTTTCTTTAAAGTAGGCTTCATGCCTACAGCGTGGGTCCAATGTGGGGCTTGAACTTGCAACTCTGAGGTCAAGACCTGAGCTGAGACCAAGAGTCAGATGCTTAACTGACTGAATGACCCAGGCACTCTGAATACTCTTTTAAAAATCATGTTGAACTGTCTAGAATTTGGTCATTAGATGAAAACCAGGCTGCTTATTAATGCTTCATGAATGTGAGTGATATACTTGGTATCTTATATTTCTTGGAAATACATTAGAGTGTTTAGCTGGTATAAATAATGAAATACCACCTAATAACGGAAACTGTGTGCAGACAATTCTGAGGAAATATAATATCAAGTGTTGAGTTCCATCTCAAGGAAAATAGGTAGTAACATGACTATTTTAGTCTATTAGTAGACTGAGATCTAGGGAAATTTTGGTCGTTGAGAGAGGAACGTGGAAGGAACAGTAAGAACATATAACTTGAAGTGGGAATTATCTACTTGTGGGAAAAGGAAGTAAACAGACCAATCTTACTTTCATTTTATCTAATATTTGGATATACTTTATATAAGAATTAGGTAGAATTAGATAATAGAAGGTCTAGAAATTAGTTTCAGTTGAGGATGAATTCCACTAGTGCTGAAGAGGGAGCCCTATACATTCTAGAATATTTGAATAATATTGTTTTAGGGCTGGAAAAGAGGTCATCTAAGTCGAGTGTCTTAATTTTACACACAAGGCCACATAGGATCAAGAAAGTTAGAGTTGCTCAATTTGAGTCACCAAATCTGATTTCCTGATTTTGAGTCCTGGTACCAGATTTATCATACCACAGTTCTCAGGGAATAAGCTGAGTTCAAACCCAGAAGCTCTTATTAATTAGATATTTTGCCCCATTATGCCACTGCACCCACACAGTTTTGTGAAAGGATCATCAGGAAAGATCATTAGGAAAGATGCATCATACAGTACTATGTAAGAAGGACTAAAAAGGAAAGAGATAAGAAGCAGGAAGTACAGACGGGAGGTTAACCTAGGCTTAGGATAACAATCTAAGGTCCAGTTGTGGGAACTGACAGGAAATAAAGTGATTTGGAGTCTCACTGCAAAAAAAAAAAGAGGAAAAAAGGAAAAAGTTTTTACTCCGTGCTTATTACATTATATGCCTGGGGAAATGGTAGTGTTAGAAATAAGGATAAGAGAAGAAACTTTAGGTGAGGTCAATTCTAAAATATCCATGAGGTTGAGATGATGGTGGGGTATCCATCTACCTGTCTTCTTGAAAGTTGGAGATATTGGCTTATATCTTGATTGAGAGTTATGGATCACATAGATTGAGTGGTAATTAGCAGTGAGGTAAGAGCTAATATCACCAAACAATAAGGCAAAACGGGGAAGAAAAAAAACTGCTGTTCAGTTTTTGGGAGCAGTGCCCAGTGAATGGCTGGACAAATAGAGGTTAATAAAGAAGTTGAACACATGGTGAAAGGCAAGAGGGGATTCAGCATAATGTTTCTTTTTAGAGTGTAATTCCTTGAAGAAATCGTTTATATTTGCTGTCTCCAATTTTTCTTCTCCCTTTCTCTCTTAAATCTATTCTTCTTCATATTTCACCCCTACCACTCTACTTGAAATTGCTCTTGCCAAAATTCCCAATGACCTCAGCTGCCAAAACTCTATGGTCAATTCTCAGTTTTCATTTTAATTGATCTATCACCAGCATTTGACACAGTTGATTATTCTACTTGACCTCCATTCTTCACTTGGTATCTAGAATACCACATCTTACTGGTTTTCTTCCTACCTCATTGGCCATTCCTTCTCAAGTCTTCTTTGTCAGGTTCACCTAATCTCTCTGACTCTTTAAGGATGGAATTCCCTAAGGCTAAGTTATTAGAACTCTTCTCTATCTACATCCACTTCCTTGGATATAGCTAAATATATAAATACATGCCAAATTTCTTTCTCTAGCTTGGACATCCTCCATAACTATCAAAGTCAATGTCCAACTCTTCATTTCCACTCAAATTTCTAACTCTTAATCTCCACTTAAATGTTTAATATAGACCTCAAATTCACCATGACCAAAACTGAACCCTAGATCTTCCACAAACCTACTTGACCTGCAATCTTACACATCTTAGGTTACTGCCCCTCTATTCTTTTAGTTACTAAGACCTTAAGAGTTACACTCTTTAGCCCACTTTTTCTTTTTTTAACCCCATATCCAGTTTGTCATAAGATGGCAATCCATTCCATATATGCCTGGAATTTGACCATTTCTCACAGGCTCCTACTGCATTGGTCCAAATCACTATCAACTATACCTTGATGATTCTAGTTGTCTCTTAACTAATCTGTTTCTATTCTGACTCTTCTACATTGTATTTTCAAGAGAACAGAAAGAATGATCCCATTGTAATATAAATCAGATGTCATTCTGTTGCTCAAAAGCCTTCAATGATTTCTTATCTCACTGAGTAAAAACCAATGTCCTTATTAATGACCCAGAGACTCTTGCATTATATTGATGTGTCACCTCTCTAATTACAGTTCCTGCAAGTCACCCTATTGACTGGGAACCATAATGGTCTTTTTTCTCATCCTTGAGTACACCTGGAATTGTCTTCCCAACAGGGCCTTTGAATGTGTCTGGAATCCTCTCCCTTCAAGTATCCATCCACATACCCTACTCCTCATTTCATTTAAATCTTTACTCAGATGTTACTTGATAATTCTATTTAAAACTGCAAAACCTTGCTTCTAACTCTCCTGCCAACATTTTCTATCCTCCTTCCCTGAACTCTTCCTGAAATATTTCTATTGAATATACCATATAATTTACTTATTTATTTATTGTCCTCTCCTCCCAAGGATACGGATATTTGAGGATCAGAATTTTTGTTTTGTTTACAGCTATATCTCATTGTATAGAACAATGCATATGATAGGCAATCAATAAATACATGCTGAATAAATCAATGAAATGAATAAATGATAATGAAGCACTTCTAAAGAATGAGTGGTTAGCAGAATCAAATAAATTAGAGAGGAAAAGAGGGTTTGAAAATCTGGATATAGATTATATTTAGGTAGAAAGTATTTACAGATGATAAGCAAAATTTGTAATAGCTATCGGCAGAGGAAACCTGTGTATTTTGTCACTCTCACTTTTTATGTTTATTTTACCATCATTTCCCTTGCTATTTTCTACTCTCTACTGTGATAAACTCTCATAATGCCACCATTATTGGAGGACATTGGAATAAAAGAGGCCTTCATGGTGTAGGCTACTGGTTTATCAACTTGAGAGAAAATTCCCTCTTGACCTAAGCTTAGAAGATAGGTCAATAACTTGGCCAAAAGTGTTGTAGAAATGTATTCCTTATATTTTCCCCTTTTTTTGGTTTGAGTCTACTTTTTTTTAGCAGAATTTCTTTTCTCTTCTTAATCTCTATCAAGGAATATGAAATTCCTTATTCATATTTAAGACAACCAACTGCCAGAATAAAGCTATACATTCAAGTGAAAATGAATAAGTTAATAAGTGCCATTAAGGCCTCTGAATTTATTAAAAAAATTTTTTTAATGCTTATTTATTTTTGAGAGAGATAGAACATGAGCGGGGAGGGGCAGAGAGAGAAGGAGACACAGAATCCAAACATGGCTCCAGGCTCTGAGCTGTCAGCACAGAGAGCCTGACACAGGGCTTGAACCCATGAACTGTGAGATCATGATCTGTGCTGAAGTTGGATGCTTAACTGACTGAGCCACCCAGGTGTCCCAAGGTCTGTGCTGAATTTAAAATACAATTATGATTTTGCAAACAACTAAAATAAGATCCAAAACTGATTTAATGAAAAATTATCTATATTCCCATTTATGAGTCCAAAAACTTTGATATATGGTTGAAGAGAATTCTGAATATTTGTGATAAAAAGCATTATTTCTATTTTATGAGATTTCAGGAGAAAACTAGTCATTACATACCCAAAAGAGAAATGTAAATTTTGTTGTTGCTGTTTTTCAAATTTTGAGAGAGAGAGAGGGAGAGCTTGATCTCATGAGAGAGGTAGAGAAAGAGAGAAAGAATCCTAAGCAGGTTCCATGCTGTCAGCGCTGAGCGCCATGTGGGACTCGATCCCATGAGCCATGAGATGATGACCTGAGTTGAAATCAAGAGTTGGTCACTTAACTGACTGAGCCACCTAGACACCCTGTTGATGTATTTTGAAAATTAAATGTCCATCAAACAAGGTACACTAACCTTCTCTTGTAGAGCTGGCTGAAAGTGCCGAGCCTTTCCAGATTCCTGTAAGGACTGCCAAATGTTGCAAAATTCATCATCATCTTTAGTAGGTACCTGGAAAAATACAAAACATTTCTTAAGGAACTGAAACACAGAAAAATTAAGATTCATATTAAAAATAAAATTAATTCATTAAAATTAATTAGTGGTAGACAGTATCTTAACTTCCATTATCTGAAATCTAAGTTCTTTTTTTCTGAAGCTCAGTAATCATAAAAATATTTATTGGAATGAAAGTGGTCTTCATCATATGTAATTGGTTTTGAATGGTTTTATTGAAAAGTAAAATGTTTATTTCCTTATTTTTGTAAAAGACAGAGCACAAGTGGGGTAGGGGCAGATAGAGAAAGGGAGACACAGAATCCAAAGCAGGCTCCAGCCTCTGAGCTGTCAGCACACAGCCTGATGCGGGACTTGAACTCACAAACTGTTAGATCATGAACTGAGCCAAAGTCAGACACTTAACCGACTGAGCCACCCAGGCATCCCAGCTGAAAAGTATTTAAAGCATGACAAATGCTATGGATTATACTAAATCAATATCCCTACCAATAGATTTTTTTTTGGTCTTCCAATGTACTGATATATTATCTCATTCAAACTAATACTTAATGATTTTATTCTTAAAATCTTCCTCTTACATAAAAATAATCTAACAGATTAAAAAAATCAGCTATTACTTATGGGGAACTGATTTTTGTGCAGATTAAGCTCTGAAAAAATATGTACCAAAATTGAATAGTGGTTACCTATGAAATTTGAGAGAATTTTTGCTTCTATTTCCTTTGCTATTATCTCCTTATCTGTATTTTCTAATTAGTTATAATGAACACATATTACTTGGATTAAAGTGAGGTTAAGATTTTTTAAAAATGTGATAAAGATTTGGAGACATGGAATACGGTTAAGTATCTCTCACAAAACAATTCAACTTTTGTCTCCAGAAAGATAAAGGAAATCACCCATGAGTTGTATAGTAGAAATCTGAAAATGGCTTTTGATAAATGTAATTCTCTCCGTTAATCTTTCAAATTCATGTTATTTCATAGCAGATATAATACAACATCTGAGTTATATAAGAAAAAATGGAAATGTTAGCTTCATAAGTAAATATATGAAAACAAAACAGACATTATCAAGCTCATATTTGAAAAATGTGTTTCTTCTTTAACGTAACTGATTTTATAACAGAGTAGAATGCCATCAGTAGCTCTCTTTAGTAATCTTTTAACTTTATCAGTCTATAAACTTAAAACAAATTCATTTGAGCCAAAACGTTTTAAAAAACGAAGTCAAATTATGTTTTCACTTACAAAATCTGTCTGTGATTTGTAAGGGGGCAGAAAGAAACAAAAGACGACGCGCCTTACTTGAGTAGGAACAAAAAGTGATTGGGGGGAATGGTTCAGGCCTCCCAGATGCCCAGATGAAATTGATGAATTTGAGCTATAGTGATTCACAGCTGGCTGTGGTTTCACAATGGCTGTCAACTTCTGATTTCCAGTTTCAGAGCGACTCCCATGAGAAAGATTCACCAAGGCACTTGTTGGCAGCCGATAACCTCTACCAGGTGAGCACCTAAAAGTAAACAATTATTTCAGGAGGAAATAATACTAAATGTGTTAGGGTACAGAAGAATCAAATTATTTTTGGGTAGACAGTCAGTCCATTATCTGAATTCATAAACATTGCTCTTAAATTCAGTAGAGGAATCTGAAACCAAAGAAAGATCTTAATTTATAAGATGATACATTTCTGAAAAGTTTCTGAATAGACTACTTAGTGTTACCAAGTGGGGGAAACACATCTTCGACAAGTGTGCTTGTGTGCAAGGGATGTGTGTGTGTGTTAGTTTGCTCTCAGAAGGCTGGCAACAAAATATCTAAGTTCTAAAAATTCATGAATTAAATGTGAAGCCTCTTTTAAAAACTAGGTTGTAGTTTGGTTTAAGAAGGACCAGGAGCTAACCAAATGTGGCATCGTTCTCAGTGCAGCTCTCCCTACACAATAGGGCAAATGTTAACTTTGATCACATTTGTGTCCTGGTCAATTTCTGAGTGTAGGCCTTTTTTATCCTCACCTTCCCATCTTAAAGTTATGGATCCAGGAAGGCTTAACAGAGAAGTATGTGTGATTTCCTTCCTTCCTAGTCATGCCAAAAATATTAGATATTAAAATAAGTCTTGTCAAAGTTTTAACTCTATTACAACTTTTCCTAAGAATATAATCTTCTTATATTATGAGATGATGGAGAAGTAGAATTCTTTTATGACAAGCCTTCATATGATTTGTAGAAAATATGTTCATGAGAACTATACTTAAAGATTCTAATTATAGAAATGAATATACAAGTAATCTTTTATATAGTTCTCTATTAGTAAAGAAATCCAGTGCCTCTGAAAAAAAAGAATAAAAAGTTAATTATCTTAAAAATGTATCCTCAAAGTTATTGGGCTAAGATAACTGGTGAGCCAACATTTTCATGAAAAATAAAATCAGATATAAGATCCAGACTCTGCTGCTGCATTTGAAGTTTGCAGAAAGTAAAGTCTTTCAGAAACAGGCACATTTGAGTTGCAAAACAACAACAAATAGCATTCTAAGGGTTACTTGGAAAAGGACCGACAATTGTGATTTTATGCAGAGAGACTAAACAAGGGGCTCCTGGGTGGCTCAGTTGGTTAAGTGTCCAACTCTTGATCTCAGCTCAAATCTCAGGGTCATGGATTCAAGCCCTGCATTGGGCTCCATGCATGGAGCCTACTTAAAAACAAGAGGCCAAACAAGAGTAATAATTTTTTATTTAATTAGTCACTAATTAGTCAAAATAGAGGAGAAAAAGAAACTAAGCTAAATTCAGTTCAGTTTTCCAGCTAGTTTCTAGAAGGGAGACAGGAAAATGTATGTATCTTCATTATAAATGAAGGAATTGAGGGTCAGAATGCTTTTAACTACCTACTCAAGGTAACATAAAGGTTAAGTGAGAGAACCCATTCCATATGCCTTTCATTCTATCATAATCCTTTTTCCCATATATTTTTCTATCAGTGCTACCCCAAAATAAATAAAACTCATGCATATTGATTTAAACAAAAAAAAAAACCCAGTCCTCTTCCTTTAAACCTGCTAACCTCTAATTATCTTTTCTATCCTTCATGGTCAAACTTCTCAAGGGTCAGCTCAATATCCTGCTTCCTCAAACCACCTCAGTCTGCCTTGAGCACCCACAATTCCACTAAAATACAAATCTGATTATGTCATAGCTCTGATTTTGATAACTTCACATTACTTTAAGGATGAAGACCAAGATACGAAAATCTTAACATGTCCTCAAAGTTGGCTTATAAGTTCCTGCAGTGTGGTTCTTGGCTTTTCTCTCTTACTCTAATCCTGAAGTTCAGACACACTTCCATTTTTTTTTTTTGAATGACTGAATAGGTCCTTTGTTGCATGTGTTATTTCTTCTTCCTGATCATTTGTCAGCACTTTACACATTTTAATTAAATAATTAATATTATAATCAGTTACACAATTATCTCCCCCCATAAAATGAAAGCTCTATGAAAGTAGAAATCATGTCTATCTTACTGTTGCCTTCTCTGGTAGCAAGTATGATGTCTTGCACATAAGAGGAATTCAAAATGTTTACAAATAAACAAGTATAGTAAAGTCCACTGGCCACATAGACATATTAAAAAGTATAATTATCATCATGAAATACAAACCTTATTGTTAAGCCTCCAGGAAATTCTTCATCAAATAATACTTCAAATAGTACATCAGCTTCTCTATTAGCTGTTAAAAAAAAGAGATTTAAAAATCATATAATGAAAAATCAGCATATAAGTTTCTGAACTCTGAGAAACATTAATTACAATTATCAAAAAATAGTGCAGGGGAATACACTATATAAAAAATAAATAAATTCACAGATTATCTTACTGGTATTAATTTAAAGTAAAATAATATTTTAAATTTGATGCTTTGGGGAGATTATGTTTTTCTTTCTGTTTTTGTCTGTTTGAAATTATTCATAATAAGGGGAGGGGCCAACAAGGCAGAGAAGTAGGGTGATCCAAAGTTCCCTCCTCTCTCAAACAAAACAGTGTTGAAGCTAAAGGACTTTGAACTCCGAGAGTCTAGGAAGCAAAGAGATAGTCGCTTCCAGGGACCCACCTGATGGGCCACAGGCACGTGAATGCGAACTGGGAGAGAGAAAACGAATGAGGGGAGTGATCCCCTTCTGCAGAGAGACAAAAGAAGAGAAAGAGATGCTGGGGAAGCATAGGACTGTATCTGGACAGGAGAATATCCACTGACCAGGATGGAGAAAGATCAAATCTCTAACTGAGGGCCTTTCTCTGGTCCGGGGAGGCTGCCCTGGATTGCACACCTGGGGAAGAGAGGCGCCAGCCCCGGGCTCGGTGGCTAGGTCAGGGCACAACTGGCAGTAGGAGAAAGCAATTTTCTCTCTGGAGTGCTGTGGGATAGGACAAAGCCTGCCTGTGACCGCCAGTCAGAGAGTGGCATTCCCCCAGGATCAGGGCGCACAGAACGGGAGTTTGAATCCCAGCCAAGTGCCAGGGCAAGGAGTTGATGGACTGGGACAAACCACCTCGTTTGTGCCCTTGGCACAATGAGGACGCCTTGAACAGAGTGGTTTGGGACACCTGGTCTGTGTAAGAGAGAATGGGGTGTCACTATTTTTCTCCCCATCACTAAGGTGGGGCCTCAGGGATGGGACAGCGGAGCCCGCAGGGAAGGCAGGACCTGCCTGGACCAAACCACGCCCCTCCATGCCTGGTAACTGCGTATTTCTGGAGCGGGATTGACAATAACAGACCAGACAGACTTTCCTCCAGACCAGTGCTGTTGGACTGCCTGTTTTAATTCTCGACAATTCTTTTTTTTTACCCCCAGGTAATTCTTACTATAGAGACATATTCTTCCTTCCTTTTCTCCTTCTTTTCTCTTCCCTCATCTAGTCCAGTAAGTCTGGTTGTTTGTTTAAGAAGGCATATTTAATCCATTCTCTTGATACAAGTTCCACATCATCTTATTTTCCTTTTTTCTCTCTCTGTATTAAGCCATATAGTTACTCTGCCTGGTCAACTGTTATTTTTTCTTTTTCTCTACCCCTGTTATTTCTCTCTTTGTATGGGATAAAGGCTCTTCCATCAGCACTGCCTCCACCCTGTTGTTTACTTCTAGCTGGTATTTCCGGTTTTTTGTTTTTGAGGTTTTCTTTGGTGTGTGTGTTTGTGTGTTTTTGTTTTCTGTTTGTTTTCTTTTCCAGGGCTACTTCAACAAACAAATCAAAGCACACCTAGTGCAGGGTTGAAAACATCACTATGAGTAGGGAGATAAAGTGACCAAAGTAACAACAACAGAGAGCAAGTAACACACTCCAAAAAACACTTCCTAAAGGGCCAGGCCCTGGACACTGTATGACTCCTCATTAATATAATAGTGCTTGCAGGTGCAGGGCACATAACAAGCTTTTAAAACACATAAGGGGCAGAAAACTAGTGAAAATGATGAAATGGGAGAATTCTCCTCAAAACAAATTCCAAGAAGAAATGACAGCTAAAGACTTGCTTGAAAAAGATATAAACAATATAATTGAACAAGAATTTAGAATAGTAGTCATAAGATTAATTGCTGGACTTGTTATTGGGGCAGAGATCAAGAAACTGAAAAATAGTCATGATGAATTATAAAATGCTGTAAATGAGGTGCAAAATAAACCAGAGGTGGTGACAGTGAGAACTGAAGAGGCAGAGGGGAAAATAGGTGAAGACAAAATTATGGGAAAAGATGAAGCTTTTCTTTTGAAAAAGAGAGATTAAAAAATTCTGGATCACGAAGAGAATTAGAGAACTAAGTGATTCAACGAAATGGAACAATATCCATATCATAGGAGTTATGGAAGAAGAAAGGAGACAGAAAGGGGCCAAAAGTGTTTGAACAAATCATAGCTGAGAACTTCCCCAATCTGGGGAAAGAAACAGACATTGAAATCCAAGAAGCACAGAGCAGAGAACTTCCTTGAGATATTAGCTTGAGTTGATCTTCTGCATGACAGATCATAGTGAAACTGGCAAAATGCAAAGATAAAGAGAGAATTCTGAAAGCAGCTAGGAATAAACAGGCCTTACCCCACAAGGGTAGACACACAAGGGTAGTAACAGACCTATCTACGGAAATTTGGCAGGCCAGAAGGGAGTGGCAGGCAATTTTCAATATGATGAATAAAAAAAATACGCAGCCAAGAATCCTTTATTCAGCAAGCCTGTGGTTCAGAATAGAAGGAGAGATAAAGATTTCCCCAGACAAACAAAAACGGAAGGAATTCTTCACCACTAAACCAGCCTTACAAGAGATCCTAATGGGGACTCTGTGAGCATTGCAAAGACCACAGAGGCCCACAGATATCACTACAAGCATGAAACCTACAGATAACTCAATTACTCTAAACTCATATCATTCAATAATAACACTGAATGTAATGGACTAAATGCTCCAATCAAAAGACATAGGGTATCAGAATGGATAAACAAAACAAAACAAAACCCATCTATTTGCTGTCTACAAGAGACTGATTTTAGATCTGAGGACACCTTAGATTGAAAGTGAGGGGATGGAGAGCCATCTATCATGCTACTGGAAGTCAATAGAAAGCTGGAGTAACCATACTTAAATCAGACAAACTAGTTTTTAAACTAAAGACTGTAACAAGAGATGACGAAGGGCATTATATAATAATTAAGGAGTCTATCCATCAGGGAAGAGGTAACAATTATAAATGTTTATGCACCAAATTCTGCAGCACCCAAATATATAAAACAATTAATCACAAGCCTAAACAATCTTATTGATAATGTGATAATTGGAGGGGACTTTAATACTCCACTTACAGCAATGGACACATCATCTAGACAGAATATCAATACAGAAATAATGGCCCTGAAAGATACACTGGACCAGATGGACCTGACAGATATATTTAAAATTTTTCATACTAAAGCAGCAGAATATACATTCTTCTCGAGTGTGCATGGAATATTCTTGAAGATAGAGCACATACTGGATCAAAAAACAGTCCTCAATAAATAGAAAAAAATTGATAATAATAAATATAAAAAAATTGCACACTTTCAGATCAAAATGCTATGAAACTTGAAATCAACCACAGGAAAAAGTCTGGAAAACCTCCAAATGCATGGAGGTTAAAGAACATCCTAAAGAACAAATGGGTCAACCAGGCAATTAAAGAAGAAATTTAAAGATATATGGAAACAAATGAAAATGAAAACACAACAATCCAAACCCTTCGGGATGCAGCAAAGGTAGTCTTAAGAGGAAAATACACTGCAATCCAGGCCTATCTCAAGAAACAAGAAAAATCCCAAGTACAAAATCTAACAGCATACCTGAAGGAACTAGAAGCAGAACAACAAAGAAACCACAAACTCAGCAGAAGAAGAGAAATAATAAAGAGCAGAGCAGAAACGAACAATAAAGCTAGAATCTCCCCAAAAAACAACAGAACAGACCAATGACTAAGAGTTGGTTTTTTGAAAAAAATAAACAAAATTGATAACCCTCTAGCCAGACTTCTCAAGAAGAAAAGAGGACTTAAATAGATAAAATCACGAATGAAAATGGATTATCATAACCAATCCCTCAGAAATATAAGCAATTATTAGAAAATACTATGAAAAATTACATGCCAACAAACAGGACATCCTGGAAGAAATGGAAAAGTTCTTAGACACCCACATGCTGTCAAAACACAAACAGGAAGAAATAGAATATTTGAACAGACCCATAACTAGTAAAGAAATTGAATTAGTTATCAAAAATATCCCAACAAATGAGTCCTGGACCAGATGGCTTGCCTGAGGAATTCTACTAGACATTTAAAGCAGGGTTAATATTTATCCTTCTAAAGCTGTTCCAAAAAAGAGAAATGAAAGTAAAACTTCCGGACTCATTCTATGAAGCCAGAATTACCTTGATTCCTAAACCAGACAGAGACCCCACAAAAAAGGAGAACAACAGGCCAACATCCCTGATGAACATGATGCAACAAGATACTAGCAAATCAATTTCAACAGCGTATAAAAAGAATTATTCACCATGACCAAGTGGGATTCATTCCTGGGCTGCAGGGCTGGTTCAATATGTGCAAATCAATGTGATACATCACATTAACCAAAGAAAGGATAATAACCATATGAGCAATAGATGCAGAAAAAGTATTTGACAAAATACATCTTTCCTTAATAAAAAGCCTCAAGAAAGTTGGGATACAAGGAACATCATAAAACATCATAAAAGCCATACGTGAAAAGCCCACAGCTAATATCATCCTCAATGGGGAACAACTGAGAGCTTCCCCCTGAGATCAGGAACACGACAGGGATGTCCACTCTCACCACTGTTGTTTAACAAAGGGCTGCAAGTCCTAGCATCAGCAATCAGATAACAAAAGGAAATAAAAGACATCCAAATTGACAAAGAAGTCAAACTTTCACTTTTTGCAGATGACATGGAAAACCAGATTCCATCAAAAGGCTACTAGGACTGATACATGAATTCAGCAAAGTCGCAGGGTACAAAATCAGTGTACAGAAATTAGTTGCATTTTTATACACCAATAATGAAGCAACATAAAGAGAAATCAAGAAACTGATCTCATTTGCAATTGCCCTAAGAACCATAAAATACCTAGGAATAAACCTAACCAAAGATGTGAAAGATCTGTATGCTGAAAACTATAGAAACTTTATGGAAGAAATTGAAGAAGACACAAAGAAATGGAAAAACACTCCATGCTCATGGATTGGAAGAATAAATATTGTTAAAATGTCAATGCTGCCCAAAGCAATTTACACATTCAATGCGATCCCAATTAAAATTGTACCTGCATTCTTCTCAAAGCTTGAACAAACAATCCTAAAGTTTTTATGGAACCAGAGAATACCCCCAAATAGCCAAAGTAATATTGAAAAAGAAAACCAAAGCAGGAAGCATCACAATCCCAGACTTTAGTCTCTGCTACAAAGCTGTAATCATCAAGACAGTATGGTATTGGCACAAAAACAGACACATAGACCAATGGAATACATAGAGAACCCAGAATGGGATGCACAAATGTATGGCCAATTAACCTTTGACAAAGCAGGAAAAAGTATCCAATGGAAAAAAGACTGCCTCTTTGACAGATGGTTCTGGGAGAACTGGACAGCAACATGCAGAAGAATGAAACTAGACCACTTTCTTACACCATACACAAAAATAAATTCAAAATGGATGAAAGACCTGAATGTGAGACAGGAAACCATCAAAACCCTCGAGGAGAAAGCAGGCAACAATCTCTTTGACCTCAGCTGCAGCAATTTCTTACTCGATACATCTCCAAAGGCAAGGGAATTAAAAGCAAAATGAACTACTGAGACCTCATCAAGATAAAAAGTTTTTGCACTGCAAAGGAAATGATCAAGAAAACTAGTAGGCAACCGACAGAATGGGAAAAGATATTTGCAAATGATATATTGGCTAAATGGCTAATATCAAAAATCTATAAAGATCTCACCAAGCTCCACACCCAAAAAATAAATAATCCAGTGAAGAAATGGGCAGAAGACATGAAAAAACACTTTTCCAAAGAGGACATCCAGATGGTCAACAGACACACGGAATGATGCTCAACGTCACTCATCATCAGGAAAATACAAATCAAAGCCACACCGAGATATCACCTCACGCCAGTCAGAGTGGCTAAAATGAACAAATCGTGAACTATAGATGGTGGCGAGGATGTAAAGAAACTGGACCCCTCTTGCACTATTGGTGGGAATGTAAACTGGTATGGCTGCTCTGGAAAACAGTGTGGAGGTTCATCAAAAAATTGAAAACAGAATTACCCTATGACCCAGCAATAACACTACTAGGAATTTACACAAGGGATACAGGAGTACTGATGCATAGGGGCACATGTACTCCAATGTTTATGGTGGCACTTTCAGTAATAGCCAAATCATGGAAAGAGCCTAAATATCCATCAACTGATGAATGGATAAAGAGGATGTGGTTTATATATACAATGGAATACTACTTGGCAATGATTAAGAATGAAATCATGCCATTTTCAGCAACGTGGATGGAACTGGAAGGTATTATGCTGAGTGAAATAAGTCAGTCAGAGAAGGAAAGATATCATATGTTTTCACTTATATGTGGATCTTGAAAAATTTAAAAGAAGACCATGGGGGAAGGGAAGGGGAAAAAATAGAGAGGGAGAAAGGCAAACAAAAAGAGACTCTTAAATACAGAGAACAAACTGAGGGTTGATGGGAGTTAGGGGAAAGTGGATGATGGGCATTGAGGACGACACTTGTTGGGATGAGCACTGGGTGTTGTATGTAAGCCAATGAGCACTGGGTGTTGTATGTAAGCCAATTTGACAACAAATTATATTCATAAATAAAAAAAGAGATTATTCATAATGAGGTAATAAAAGAGGTAACTTTGCAGTTTGCAGTTTTCAAGGTCTTGCAATAAGACAAAAAATCATGAAGATCTGAAAACATGGTAGTTTATTTAATAAAGGGAACAGAATGTAGAGAACAGAAATATTATTAGATAGAAGTCTGTGACCTGTGTAAGTAAAAGGATGGAGATGCCAAAGATGACTCCAAGGCTCTGGCTGAGATTGACTTGGTAGATTATGGATGTCACACCAAGATATGAGGAAGACAGTACAATAAATTTAGATAGAGACAGAGAAGCTAATGATCTATATCTGACAAGATTAAATTTATCCAAAATGCCAAAGTAGGGTGAAATAATTAGCTATGATAACGTTTTGAATTCTAACTACAAATTAATGAGTCTATTATATTACTTGAGAACTGACTAACCCTCCCTCTCTTTCCCTCACTCTGTCTCTTCCTCGCCATTTCTTTTTTTCTCTCCACCCTTCCTCTACCCCTTTCCACTTTATTGGTTCTGTTTCTCTGGAAAACCCTAACATAATATCTGATGATATGCTACCCTTTGGTAGGAGTGGAGGGATGTTTGTCCCCCATCCCTAGTTCTTCACTGCCCAGCTAAAACCAAGTCTTCAGAGCTCATCCAGTCTCCAACATCCAGCTGTACCTTCTAACCTGAAACTTTTACTTGAAAGATCAACTCAAGAAAGTGAGGCTCAGTAAGAAGCAAGAGCCTCTTCTGAAGGCTTAAAGCTCACCTTCTAGGTTCCTATTCCCCATCTGAGGGAGGGGCCATTTCCTCAAAAGATTATTAAGATTATAAAAGGTAAGAGGATTGTTCCCTTTAGGGAAGATGACTATGGAGATGGGGTCTCAGCTGAGGACAGTAATGACAAATATTCCTCTTTGTATTCCATGTTCATGGCAGACATGGTTGATCAATGACAGGGCTCTTTCCCACTCAGCATAGATATAGTTTTAAAATCCTTCTCAAGACAAAATCCCAAGCAGTCACTATTACTGATAGGAGTTATCAGAAGAAAGGAACCTGCTACTTTATCAGAGTCCCAAGACAACTTGACTAGAATGCAATCCAATAAACTCAGTATTTGAACAGCTGATGCAGGGGGCTGAGCAGAGAGCAGCAGGGGGGTTGCTGTTTCATCACACCCATCTGACCCTTACCCTTCCTCACCCAAACAATCAGACAAAGGTTGAGTGCCTGAGATAAGAAAGGACAGTCCTGCCAACACTCTGACCCCTTGGCACCCAATATGCTCCTTCATGCTAGTTTGACTTTTTTGGGAATCTATGCTGCAAAGCAGCTCATGCCGGGCATCCCTCTGAGGCATCATTTAGATCCTTAGCTGCTTCTCTTCTTTTCCCTCCATTTTTTCATATACTTTTCTTTTTTTTAATAAAAAATACATGACATAAAATTTGCCATCTGAATCATTTTTAAGTGTGCAGTACTGTTAACTATATGTACACTGTTGCTCTCTGCTTAGATATAAGACACTGAATTGTGTTTTTGTTGTTTTTTTACTTTACAATATAGATGCAGTTGAAGATACACCAAGTACTGAGATATTACCCCCTTTAATTCCTATGATGGTGCCCCGAAGGCCAACTGGAACTGAAAAGTTCTCTCTCACATTTACCACACGGTCAAAGAGACGAAATTCTGCATCTCGATCAGGAATGACTCCATGTTGCTGTTCTAAAGGCTGAAGAGAAGAAAGTTTTAATTATTATTAACTCTAATTTGAAATAGTTTTTCTATTACTATAACAAAAACATTGTGTTCTTTCTACACTTTCAAAGTAAAAACAACTTTGAATTCTTTGATAGGAAACTTACTCTGTACAGCAAATGGGGCTTCACTGTCACTCGTACCTTCTTATTATTCTTTCTTTGCTGAAGAAAAAAAATGTTTAAATATTTAAACTTTGCTTTTCGAGTATTGTGTTAGCACAACATCATTCTGATAAAAAGGCAAATGTGTGGAAAATAAAATCAAAAGTTAAAAAAAGGAGTATAAGACATAAATTAGAATCACTGAGTTCATGTTTTATTTGGCTCAAACATGAATGAATTATTTGTAGAATGATATATAGTCTGTTTAACTTCAAATCTCATCAATCATCTTGGTTACTGAAAATTAGTACCTTGCACTTTTCGACTTCTTCCTCAATTTTCTCAACAATAGCTGCATCCAGAATTTGTAAATCACAAGACGAACGAGACAAAGTACTGACAGGATGTCCCTTTAGCCAAGTAATAATTTCTTGAACTTTCTCAGCCCTAAGTTAAAAACAATAATTTTTTCACATTGATTAAAACCTTCTGAGGGTTTATGCAAAGGGCCTAATATATATTTTCTGAAGGCTGTGAATTATAAAAGACATCAAATATATAAATAATGATCACTAAACTTAATTGGGACTATAAGTCTAATATAAATATGGACATAATTACTTCTCAGTAATTTAAAAAAAAAACAATATTGGGGCATCTGCCTGGCTCAGTCGGGAGAGCATGCAACTCTTGATCTCAGGGTTGTGAGTTTGAACCCCACATTAGGTATGGAGACTACTTAAATAAATAAAACTTAAAGTGAAATAAAATAACAAAATTATTTTAAAAGTACTTTACTGATATAAGGGATATAAAAATATATGAAGATCTTAAAACAAACAAAAATATACCTATAAATATAAAATCCTTCCCACAAAAGTAATAAAATTTTTGATAAACTAGCTACTATACATTTCACTAGAGCCACTAATTTGAACTATGAGGCAAATTTTGCTTACCCATTCTCATTTTCTCCAGGCCAAATATCATCTTCATAGAACACATCCTCTTGGCTGTTTTTGGCTATATAACTAAATAGTTCTGGAGCTCTAGCCAAACAAAGAAAAATACTGTTTAGAATATATATATATAGCTAACTTCACATAAACTTCCTATCAAATGATTTTGGATCCTAAGGGGAGTTATAAAATATATCAAGGACTGATTATTACCCAGATATTAACAAGGGATAGAGAACTAAGTAATTTGAAAATATTCATAGGCCCTCAAAAAACTCTCAGTAGTTGAGGGAGAAGTGATTCAATTCATAAACTGTAATAAACTTTAGTTACTTATAAACTTCAATTACCAACTCTAATTGCTCCCAAATCATACTGACAGATGATAAATGGACAAAAAAATCTATAGGTTTATTTTCTAATTTTCATAATAAAGCTGAAGCATCCTATAACAAGAAAATTAAAATACATTAAAAGTTTCTTCTGATATTCCTCAAAATGTCTTTGCTTTCTGAATAGTTCAGGAATTTTATATACACATACCAGATTGAATACATGTGCTTAATTTTTGCTCGCTTCCCTACATACTACAAGAAGAGTAAAGTATAAAGAAAGACACAGACCCAGAAAGGTATGAAAAAGGGAAGTAGAGAGTCTGATGGCATATATGAATTGTTAACAAAATTTTAGAAACTGGAAACTGGATGGGTTAAGTATTAACTGGTCTGAAACAAAGGAAAAAGTGTACCTTAAACCACCAGCTGGGAAGTCAAAAAGCAAGATGATTTAAACTGTGCAAGTCTGCAAAAGCTCAGAAATTATGGGCTCTAGGCATATCGTAATGGTGTAGTATGGGCAGGGTGAAGTTTAGTAGGCTTTTAGGTAAATATTTTGTATAATAAGCAGTTAGATGATTATGTGATTACTCACCTTCACCCCAGCATAAGACCTTTTTGTAGTTTGTTGTTCAGAGAGGCTGAACAGGAGGTGCTCTAGTTTTAGATATATAAGGCACAGGGAGATGGATGGGTGGGTGGGGCATGAAGAGATGAAAGGGAATTAACAGAAGTGTAACTACTACACAATGTGTTGCTAGAAAGTAGGCTAGGGAGTGTAACTTCTTTAAGAAGCAGACCCTGAGACTGGAACTAAGCATGCACAAAGTTTATCACAGAGTTCTTGTGAAATCAACATATGTAGAAGGGAAGGAAAAAAGGAACGAAGCAGCATGGGGTACAGGGAAAAGTTGGGCTGTGATCCATCATTAAAAAACTCCTTGGTCAGTCCTACAGAGATCTTGAACTAGGATGGCCCTTTAGACTTGTCCTGAACTGGGGCAATCAGGTTGGCTGCGTCTTTACACCTCCTTGTAGATCAGGTGTTAGATCTGTGGGTGTTGTGGGAAGGAGACATAACTTCTCTTCTGCAAGGCAATTCCTGAAGAAAGCTCATAGCTGAGAGCTGTCAGACAGCAGCATTCCAGATGTAGTATCTACTACATAATAAGATCCCTTTTCCCTGGTTAATTTCCAAACACTGGAAGTCAGTTTTGTTCTTCACATTTGTTCTCCAAGGAAAAGGCTGGAGGATACTTCTCTAGGAAAAGTAGCCAGCCTAAGAGAAAAGATGCACATAAAGGTAGTGATATTTGGAAGTCTGCTGCAGAAATGGCAACGTCCCACCTGAGAAAGCCCACCAAAGCACATTACATTTGCAATCACCTTTTTGGTGCCTCATTCTTAAATATGATTAGACATCAAAGAACCACTGAACAAATTAAAAAAAGACAAAACAAAAACAAAACCTTTAACCTGAAAGGAACAATCAAATGAAACAGAAAAAAAAAAAAAGCAATTCAGAGAAAACAGAAAATACAGAGAATATAAGCAAAACTGAAATTATCAGCTTCACAGAAATCAAACATTTCATTCATTATAAGAATAAGATACTATAAAAAAGGAATGTCTGAGAATAAGGATGAAATTTTAGATGATATAAATGATATAAGACAAAGTTGAAGAAATCTCCCACAGAGTGGAACAGAAGTATAACAATAAAGAAAATGGGTGAGAAGGGAGAAGAAAATTAAGAAGATTAACCCAGAGATCTATCATCTAACAGAAGTCTCAGAAAGACAGAACAGAAAAAATGGAAAGGAGGCAATTATTAAATAAATATAAAAAATTTTCTTAGAATAGAAGATGCATATCAAGGCACACATTAAAATTTTTTTTCATATTTATTTATTGAGAGTGAGAGGGAGCGAGTACACACATAAGCAAGTACGAGAGGGACAGAGAGAGAGAGGGAGATAGAATCCCAAGAGGTTCCACACTGTCAGTGCAGAGCCTGACGCAGGGTTCAAACTCATGAACTGTGAGATCATGACTTGTGCTGAAATCAAGAGTCAGTTGCTCAACTGACTGAGCCACTCGGGTGCCTCAACACATCATCACATTATTAAAACAGCACTGGTAAAGGGAAGATTCTTAAAAGATTTCAGAAACTGAAAATAGATCACACACACAGATTCAGAATCAGAATGGCACAGGACTTCTCACCAGCAGAGAAAACAAGAAGAGAATAGGGAAGTGCTTTTCAAATTCGGAGGAAAAATGATCTCCCATCTAGGATTCCACATGCAGGCCAGTTATTAATCAAGTCTGTTCAGGGAAGAATAAAGACATTTTCAGATGTGCAAGCTTTCTCAGGAAGCTATTAGAATAAGTGCTCCATTAAAATGGAGACACAAACCAGAAAAAGTAAGATATGAAAGCCAGGAAATCAAGGGAAATTCCTAGGATGGCAGTAAAGAGAAACTCTGGAACAAGAGCTGTGTGATGGCCCTAGAAACAATTAGTTTACATTGAGGCAGGAAGACAGAAGGTTTTAGGAGTAAGTCTACAAAAAGAAAAATGGAACCGAGAGATCTCCTGATCTGTCTGACCATATGAAGTTTTCCAGCTATGACACAGAGTTTAGGGCTGAATTAGTTATAAGAACACAGATAATAAGCAAATGATTAAACAAGATATAGAAACCAAAATGTGTACAAGGAAATGCAACCATAATACTCTAAAGGCCCAGCTGTGACCATTTACCACACCTTAAAGTAAACCATAAATACAGATTTATTAAACTATAGTGAAAGGGGAAAGAAATATTATGTGTAGGGAGGTGAGCAAATAGAAAGGGGAGGCAGTAAAAGAGCTAAAGCTTCATCTTTCATGGTAGGAAATCAATGCATATGTTAAGTTGAAAATCATGAAAAAGTAGGGCAAATACAACATTTTAAAGAAATACAGAAGTGAACAGAAGAAATAACTAAATTTTCAGATGGTAATCTGAGATTGAATTGTGCTCCCTTCCAAAAAAGCTAGATTCAAGTACCACTCCTACTACCTTCAGAATGTGACTTTGTTTGAAAACAGGGTTTTTATAGAGGTTATAGAATAAAAATGAGGTCTTTAGGGTGGGCTCTAATCCAACATGACGGTGTCTCTATGAAAAGGGGAATTTGGTCACAGGGACAGACACGCACAGAGGAAAGATGACGTGAAGACGTACAGGGAGAAGACATGTGAAGATGGAGGACTGGAATCATGCACCTACAAGTTAAGACCAAATGTTACAAGAAGCTAGCAGAGAGGCACTGAATGGTTCTTTTCCTAGCATCTTCAGATGAAGCATGGCCTTACCAAACATCTTGATTTTGGACTTCTGGTCTTCAGAACCATGAGACAATAAATTTCTGTCGTTTTAATCCACCCAGATTGTGATACTTTGTTATGGCAGCCCTAGTAAACTACTATGAGGATCCTTACTTAAATACAAGTTTAAAAACTGGTGGAACAATGGAAAGAACATTCAAATGGGAATCAGAAGTAAAGGTATTTCCTCAAAATCTTTGTGACTGAGTAATTCACTTAAACTTGGCATACAGTTTTGTCATTTTTATAACGAGGAGCTGAGATTTATTGATTTCTTAGACCCTTTCAGCATACAATTCTATAATTTTAGGATGATAATCTATTACTGAAGTTTTAAGACTCAGGAAAATCCACTGTATGAAGAGCTGTTTTATTTACCCATACCAATCTTCTTATTACTAACACAGATATGCAAAGTAGTGAATAATTTGTGACAGCAAATTAAGGAAAATTTTAATTAACGGGAGGCCAATGGGCACCTTGCTGGCTCAGTTGGTCGAGTGTACAACTCTTGATCTTGTAGGTTTCAGCCCCATGTTGGGTATAGAGATTACGTAAAATAATCTTTAAAAATAGAAAAATAAAAATAAATAAAAGAAAGCCAATTCTCATTGTTTTTCATTTTAAATAACATACAGTATTTTTTAGCTAATAGCTATGGTGCTCCATGATACAAAATTAGGTTTATATGTAACATATGTCCTATCTTACTGAAGGAAATATTTTTAGTTTAAAATTCACATCAGAAAGGCAAACAGTTATTACATTCTCACATTTTGGGAAGCCTAATAGGACCTTATTAGGCACTTACCTCTCTAAGTACTCTGCAAGAAGTTGTTCTGCGGCAGATGAATACATCCATTCACTTCCAACTTTCTTAGTATATCCAGGTACCTCCTCATTTTTTTTGTTGAATTTGAGATTCAAACCCACATTTGCTTTATGGTCTCCATGAGGGCTGAATTTAAACCACACACACACACACACACACACACACACAAAGAGTTTTAAAATTTTGTTCAAAGAATACAAAGTTTTGCTTTCAATTCTTAGAAAAACTTAGTTTTGATTGTTCTATAGTTTTCATGGTTATTTCCAAAGTAGCAGTAATTGAAAAACTAGAGGGAAAGCTTCAAAACCCAAGTTAACAAAGCATATAAGTAGATTACATAATTAGAGAAGAGAATGAAATAAGAAAATGCAGGGAAATAAATTATTGAGATTCACACACACCTTCTGATACCTTTTTTCAAGGTTCAATTTGTTAGTTGCTAAAAATAAGAACTGTCTTTCCAAACACCTAAAACATGTGCCATTTAGATGAAAGATCACCATCAGAGGAATTTATGCATAATTTTTAAAGAAAATTCAGAGCAATTAATAAAAGAAAATAAATACTAAAATAATCAGTTTATCTTTATCATTTAGTTTTTTTCTGCCACTTTAAGTAAATTTCTCTAACATAAACTTACTTTCTCCTAGATCCTCTTCCAATAAAAATACTTCCTGTAAACCTTGAAACAAGGTATCCACTCACTCCAAGACGACTGGCCAATACATATCCTGGGTTGTACTTTATAGAATATTTCTTTAAATATAAAAACAAAAAGGTCAATTATGGAAACACAAAGCATCAAATGTTATTTCTTTACCTTTAAAATCTGGAGATAATCAAGACATCACTAACCATTGGAATGTGGCAATATAAGGATTCTCAAAAGTAAGTGATCCACTTCCCTTTTTTTTTTTTTTGAAAGGATTTGTAGGCAGAATTTTTCTGCTCCTCTGTCTCCTTAAAGGACAGAATTCCCAAGGATGAATGAAAGGGGGAGGAAATATACAATTTGTGAAACTGTCTCAAGAAATAAACTCTACTGTAAATAGACTCTACTGCAAATTCTGCAGGCAGGAACTACTTCTTAAATATTAATTTTCATATTCCAAGCAAGTAGGGTCTAGTTAAGTACCTGGGACATAAAGCATTGATGATTATTACATTGAACTAAAACATGAGCATGTCATCAAAATAGTTGCTACTGAGCAAAATTTAAAATATCCTTCATGTATGGACATAAGTAATATTCACTTCCCCTAATACTTACTATCATATGAAAATAAGATGTATAGATTTATAGCTAATACAGTCAATGAAGGTAACCTTAACTTGTGTACTTAAGGAAAGAAACTATGAAGATTATCAAATTAAAAAAAGTATTGGATCATTAAATTTTTAACCAGGAAGCAAATTACCAGTACCAACTAGGGTAAACTACCATATAATCCTAACATAATGTACATAATAATAACACATATTTTACACAGATTATATATGCTATATTCATATGAATTATATTCATATTTTATATGTCTATAAGAGCCCCCAAATGGATAAATGTTTTAGTTGTATGAATAATATAAATTCATTATTAAAATATGTTAACATGCTGGTA
The DNA here is from genome assembly GCF_006229205.1 of Suricata suricatta. Classification (NCBI taxonomy): domain Eukaryota; kingdom Metazoa; phylum Chordata; class Mammalia; order Carnivora; family Herpestidae; genus Suricata; species Suricata suricatta. The sequence goes on along the minus strand of NC_043704.1, from coordinate 118,828,170 downwards.
AAGAACACAATATAGTTTTTCCATCAAGAGCATTATTAAGTTTAGAAATAATATAGACAAATCAAGTATGCTTCCTAAAATAGGAAGAGTTAGGGTAGTGGTTCTCTATCACAGGTAGTATAACTTCTTTTTCTTTTTTTTTCTTTTTTAATTTTTTATTGCTTACTTATTTTTGAGAGAGAGACAGAGACAGAGCATGAGTGGTGGAGGGGCAGAGAGAGAGAGGGAGACACAGAATCTGAAGCAGGCTCCAGGCTGTGAGCTGGCAGCACAGAGCCCAACATGGGGCTTGAACTCACAAGCTGTGAGATTGTGACCTGAGCCAAAGTCAGAAGCTCAATCAACTAAGCCACCCAGGCACCCCCACTTATTTTTCTTAGAAGCATTTGGAAATGTACAGGGGCATTCAGTTATAGTAACTGGCACAGGCTACTAGCACTTAGTGTCTAAGGGGCAAAAGTGTCAACTATGCTGTCATATACAGGACAGTCCTATTTTACACAAACTTGTCCCATCTAAAATACCAATAGTACTTCTTTTGAGAAATATTCAGTTATGGTACAATTGAAATTGATGAAGATCATCACAAATATTATAGAAAATAAAAACTAAAAAGCAAAGAGAGGTCTGGTGGGCTCAGTTGGGGGGCATCCAACTCTTGGTTCGGCACAGGTTGTGATCTCACATTTCGTGGGTTTTAGCCTCACGTTGGACTCTGTGCTGACAGCGTGGAGGCTGCTTGGGATTTTCTCTCTGCTCCTTCCCTGCTCATGCTCTCTCTCTCTCAAAATAAACAAACATTGAAATAAAAAAAGGAAAAGAACATTCGAGTAGAGAAAGAAGAAAGCTTGAGTAAAAGTTTAAAAAGCATGTAAAGAGTACATGTGCTCCTATGCATCAGCATTTCTGTATCTCTTGGGTAAATCCCTAGCAGGGCTATTGCTGGTTCATAGGGGAGTTCTATGGATAGTTTTTTGAGGAACCTCCACACTGTTTTCCAGAGCGGCTGCACCAGTTTACA
>NC_043704.1:118670498-118827049 GCF_006229205.1 Suricata suricatta | reverse complement strand
TAAGTCTAATTACATGAAATAGAAGTTGGGGTTTTGATTTTTTACTTTGCTTTTCTGTTTGGAGTGTCATTGTAACTACTGTATTGTAAACGATGGAAAATAATTGCATATGTTAAAAAAATAAATTGTGTTATATTAAAAAAAAAAGTATGTAAAGAGAAAGAGACCACAGTAGAGAAGGTTTGCCTAGCAACACTGTATACGAGAAGTGGCCAGGCTCATTCATTTCTAGAAAAAGCTAGGGATAAAGGAAAATAGATGTTCTTCCACTAAGTCCCAGAACAGAGACCTACAGCATCTTTATCAAATGGGCCACTCTCCTGGTTTCCTGATAGTGCTTTCTGAATTCTTTCTCCAAAAGAGACCGGATGATAGATTTGTTCGCCTTCTGTAATGCTTTTTCAGTGTATGCTGATCCCCAATGCCTTGAATTCATTTTATAGGCTATAAAGCTTTAGAATTTACTATTAGAGAAAAATAAAAGTGTAATTAGCAATAGCTGACTGATTATGAATTAATTTCAGTCAAGTTAATTATCCAGTGAATCAATAAGAATACAAGACAGATTATCGGGACCCTTCTCCCATTGTACCAGGGAAAAATAAAAGGAGGCCAGTGCATCTCTTTGGAGAAAAAGGTCCTGAAATAAGTGCTGTGAATTTAAATGCAGTTTCCCAATTTTCTCTAGTGACTGCAGTAAGACCATTTGTCACTTGTAACTAAAAATGTAGGCTTTGATTAATTTGAAAAGTTAAAAAAAAAATCTAGGGCTATTCCCAGAGGTATGCTAAAAAACATGCCCCTTTATAACTTTTTAAACACTTTTACACTTTTAAATTTCATCAATTGTAAATTAAACAATATGGACTACAGTACTCACATGCTGGTTTTGTATTAAAGCGTCAAGATTGGGCTCACATGGGATGCTGAAAACCACACGTATCCTACCTTCTGTAATCACATCCCCTGAATCCTGAACCTTGGAGGGGAAAAAAAAATCACAGAATGTTTTAGTCTCTTTCATTATATTTGACTTACTTATTTTTCTACTTATTCGAAGTATTTATTATTTCTGAAATACAGTAAAACAGTAAAGTTGGCTATTGGAGATTCTCTTAGAATGTGTAAATGAATGTGATTACATTGTAAATTTGACTCATTGTACCTTGCTTTAATAGTGGTTAGTCTTTTTTTTCTTTAAATTAACTTTTTATTTGCAAATGACTTTAAACTACCAAAAAGTTGCAAAAATAAAAACGGGTCACTGATCACTTGTAAAACATTTTACCTAGATTCATCTAATGTTAACATTTTACTCTGCTTTAACATTTGTGCTCTGTGTGCAGTTACATACACATAATTATTTTTCTGAACTTTTTGCAAGTATATTATATATGATGTCCCTTACCCCTAAGAAGGATATTTTACTATATAACTATAGTGCAGTTACTAAGTACATTCATTTATATTGATACAATACTTAAATCTACTGTCCATATTCCAATTTTGTCACCACTGACCTAAAAATGTCCTTTTTAATAAAGAAAACCCTTTTCTTCCTCTACTACAGAATCCAGGCTAGATCAGATACTGCATTTTGTTGTCGTCTCTCTTTAGCCTCCTTTAATCAGGACTATATCCAAAGCCTTTGTCTTTTATAACACTGACACTTTGAAGAATAGGATAATTCTTCCTTCTCTATCCTGGCTTTAATAACAAAAGTTCCTTATTTGGATTTGTCTGGTGCTTCTGTGTGATTAGGTTAGGCCTTATATATTCTCAGCCAGAATAGTGCATGGGTGATGTTTCTTTCTTAGGGTATCACATATCGAGGTACATGATGTTCATCTGTCCCTCACTGTGATATTAACTTTGATCATACCAAAGATATTGTTCAATTTCTTCACTGTCCAATTACAGATTTTTTCTTCCTCTTGCAACTAATTGTCTGTGGGATGATATTTTCTAAGACCATGAAAATAGTTTCATGAAAATATTTTCATGGCTTTAGAAAATATCCTACTCAGATAAAAAATTCCCCCTAGATTTAGTTTCCAGTGATGATTGTTGCCACATTTAATCTTTACCATAATGCTTATAAAATGATAGTTTTCCAACTCTAGCCCTCTCTCCATGTTTACTCTTGACATGATAATAAGCAAGAACCCTTCTATTCCCTATTTATTATTGTTGTGGAATCATTAATTCTCATTTTCCCAACCTATTATTTTGGTTCTCAAACTGTCCCAGATTTGGCCAGGAGGAGCCCCCTGAACCTGGTTCCTGTGTTTATGTGATATGCTCTCAACAGTCTTTTTAAGCACTTCCTTACTTCCTGGCCTAACAAGTGGTTCCAGGTTCATCTTGTACCTACCTAGCCCTAGCTCTGTAATGGGCCATTTCTTTGAAAAGCTTTTGATGGGTTAAGTTATTAGAGCTCAAAACCTGGAGATTACATGTGTTTACTGTTACCAGGGTGTCTTTGCTTCTTATCCTTTTGAGCAAACAGAGCTAGAAAATACATGTATGTATAGGCATACATATATGCATTCATACACATACAAATATACATACATATATATATCCATATACATGTGCCTATCGACATACACACATATATGCACTTTAAAAATCATGAGTTCACATTAATACCTCCAAGTCTAACCTCTCCCCAAAAGTTCTTTCTTGCATTCTTCCATTCATATTTGCATATATCTTTTTCCACGTCAGAACTGGAGCTCCTCAAACATCAACACATTTACAAGCTCATCAACCCAATAATACACCTAAAGTAATCTCAGATTTGCTTTACGCACACCACCACAATGAATAAACCTGATTTGTAAGAGATTAGGATTTGAATTCTTTTCCCTGCCTCCTGAACCCAACCTGCTTCAGACTAAAGATATAAAGCCAAACAGCTGTGTTTCTAAGTTAGCAAATGAATTCTTTTTTCCTCCTTCAGTATTACATTTTATTTTATACCTAAAGAGAGTTAAATAACCGTATTAATTTGAATCTAGAAAGAAATGTAATTAGTAACAGTAACAGGAACTAACTTCTCCAGTGCAGCCATAATAGGGGATTCCCAGCATAAAGACCATACTTCGAGGAGGAAACAAGTCATCCAATGTTTTGATACTGGAGTAACGAGAGTCAAAAGCTCGGATGTCCTATTTAGAATGAAATATAAAAGTAAATTATTACAGTCTAAGTTTCTGTGTATTGCACATCAAGTTTTTCTTCCTATGGAGTTAGGACTATGCTGTTTACAAATGTGAAATGTAAAGATTTTCTGTGTAACAATACTAGTAGTTAAAAGGTATTGACTTTATATGCCACTCTTCTAGGTATTTCACACATTTATCAGTTCATTTCATTTTCAAGACAACACTATGTAGCACAGATTATTTAGCTTACTTTATACCTGAGGAAACTAAGGCACAGAAAGGGGGTAAAATCTTGCCTAAGATACTGTTTTCCAAAATTACAGTATCAATACATTCTTTAAAAAATTTTTGTCTCAGGGCGTCTTGGTGGCTCAGTCAGTTAAGTGTCTGACTCCTAATTTCAGCTCAGGTCATGATCTCATGGGTTCCTGAATTTAAGCCCCACTTCAGAAGTCTTTGTGCCGACAAGGCAGAGCCTGCTTCTAATTCTCTCTCCCTTTCTGTTTGCCCCTTCCCCATTCTCTCTCTCTCTCAAAATAAATAAAACTTAAAAATATTTTTTTTGTCTTAACACACCAAGATTACAAACACAAAAGCAAATGCCTTCCCCCCCCCGCCCCCATTAATTTATTTAAAGCAAACACTTTTTGGAGAATAAAACTTTTTTTTAACTTAAAACTGTGTTAAGCTAATGCTGGGATTTTTCATTAGAGATGAAGTTTAAAAAAACATAAATAAGTAAGATAAGCTCCCTAATCATACATACAGTGAGTGAACACAATCCTATAGAGACTATAGTTTTTGAGGTGGTTCAAGATGGCAGCATAGAAGATCCTGAACTCATCTCCTCCCATGGACATAGCAAATCTTCAGGTACATATGGAACAATTAGTTCCTTCTGAAAAAGACTTGAAAACCAGCCCAGCTCCTCCACAACAAAAGATAAAAGATACATATCAATCAATAAGGATAAGAGAGGCAGAGACATATTGTTGCCAAAAACCTCAGCCCTGATGTGGAGACCCACAATCAGGAGTGATCTCACAAATGATGGAGCTTCTTCCTAAGGAGGTGCTATACTGGCACCCCAATTTTGGGGAACTACACTAGAGAGGTAGGCCCCCAAAATGTCTGGCTTGCAAACCAATGGGGCTTATGTACAAAAGACCCAAAGGGCTTTAGGGAACTGAGATACTGCTCTTAAAAGGCTTGTGTGCAGATCCACTTGCCTTGAGACCCAGGGGCAAAACGGCAATTTGAAAGCACCTAGACCATATAGGGAAATGATTCATTTGCTAATCTTAAAGTGTCTGCAAGAGGGGCAGGGGCCTGTTGGGACTTCTGGGAACAGAAGGGCTGGCAGGTGTGCCTACAGCCTTGCTAAAGCTGGCAGGGACACCTCACCCCCATGTATATATGTGGTCTTTCTCTACAAATATATACCCCCCTCCCCAACACAGGAATACTACTCAGCCATAAAAAAAGAATGAAAATCTTGCCATTTGTAACAACATGGATGGACCATGAGGGTATTATACTAAGTGAAAGAAGTAAGACAAAGAAAGACAAATACCATATGACTTCACTTAATATGGAATCTAAAAAACAAAACAAACAAAACACAACATAACACAACTAACAGAATACAGAGAACAGACTGGTGGTTGCCAGAGGGAAGGGGTTATACGGGGATGGGTGAAATGGGTAAAGGTGCTTATATATAGTCAATAATGCACTGCATAACTTGAAAGTTGCTAAAATAGTATATCTTAAAAGTTCTCATGAGAAAAAAATTTTTGTAACTTTATAACAAAAACTTTATGACAGACGGTAATGAAACTTATACTGGTGATCATTTGGCAGTGTATACAAATATTCATTCCTTTTATACACCTAAAACCAATATAATGTTATATGTCAATTATACCTAAATAAAAAAGTACAGTTTTTTCAAATTATATTAAATAATAATCTCCATACTGTTTTCCAGTATGGAGGTTCCTAAAAAAATTAAAAACACAACTACTGTATGACCTAGCAATTGCACTATTAGATATTTACCCAAAGGACACAAAAATGCTGATTCAAAGGGGCACATGTACCCCAGTGTTTACAGCAGCACTATCAACAATAGCCAAATTATGAAAAGAGTCCAAATATTTATCAACTGATGAATGGATAAAGATGTGGTATATGCATACAATGGAGTATTACTCAGTGATCAAAAAGAATGAAATCTTGCCATTTGCAACAATGTGGACGGAACTAGAGGGTATTATGCTAACAAATAAGTCAGAAATAAGAGAAAGACAAATACATGATTTCACTCATATGTGGAATTTAAGAGACAAAACAGATGAACACAGGGGAAGGGAAGGAAAAATAAGATAAAAAGAGAGAGGGAGGCAAACAATAAGAGACTCTTAAATATAGAGAATAAAATGAGGGTTTCTGGAGGGGTTTAGGGTTGGGGGAATGGGCTAAATGGGTGATGGGCATTAAGAAGGGCACCTGTTGGGATAAGCACTCGGTGTTATATGTACGTGATGAATCACTAAATTCTACTCTTGAAATCATTATTACACTATATGTTAACTAACTTGGTTTAAAATAAAATTTAAAAATTATAAAAGAATAATCTCTATTACACACTGCTGCATTATCTTTTATTTATAAATAAAATACTCTTTTCTTTATACAGTGTGAAATGATGTACTTTAAGATACATCCGAGAACTGATAGAGACTTACCTTGACAATAGTTTGATAAACAAAAGGAAGAACTTGTTTTGACCACTGTTTCTCAAGACGAACTTCACCATTTTGATTTATTTGGAATTTACGACCTGTAAGTAACTGAACATATACAACTGCAGATGTTTCATTTATTATTATTCCTTTTCTTCTTAGGTAGCTAAAAGGAAGAGTAAGAAAGAAATGTAGATATGAATGAGTGGGTATGTATTCCACGATGATAATACAACTACCAACTCATAATCAACTGCTTAAAAAAACTTCAAATAAATATGCTAGCAGTTCTGAGCACCTAACTTAAGATTTTTTTGCATTCGTTTTTTTACTCTATGGATACCTCTTCCAGTATCTGTGTGATTAAATCAGAACTCACTTAAGATGTGTAAGAAATTCTTGTATTTCATAATCACCAGGAAGGGAAAGAAAAAAAAGTGAAAATAGCAAGTGTTGGAAACGATAAGAAAAAACTAGAACACTTGTAGATTGCTAGTGGGAATGTAAAATGGTACAGACACTGTGAAAAACAGTTGGACAGTTCTTCAGAAAGTCTAGCAATTCCACTTGCAGGTAAAAACACAAAGGACTGGAAAGGTACTCAAGTAAGTATTTATAAATGAATGCACAGCAGCAGCATTACTCACTATAGCAAAAAGATGGCAAGAATCCAAATGTCCTCCAACGGAGGACTAACAAAAGGTGGTATATCCATACAATAAAATATATGGCTATAAAAAGAAAAAACAGTACTGATATATGCTACAATGTGTATGAACTTAAAAAACTATGCTAAGTGTAAGAAGTTAGACACAAAAGGCCACATATTATATATGTTCCATTTTTGCAAAACAGCCAGGATAGGTAAATCTAGAAAGACAGAAGGAGGTTGACCAAGGCATTCAGTGGACTTTTTCAATTTAAAATAGAGGTTGGCAAACTATAGTCATGAGTGAAATCCAGACTGCCTTTAGTTCTGGTAAATAAAATTTTACTGATACATAGTCATCTATTTATTTACTGTCTATGATAGCTTTTGTGTTACAACAGCATAGTTGAGTAGTTGTGACAAACACTATAAGGTCTACAAAGCCTAAAATATTTACTCTCTGGCCTTGACAGAAAAAATTTCCTGACCTCTGATCTAACAATACAATCATTCTTCATCCAAGATATTTTCCTATCTCCTCTCCATTTCCTCTTTCTAGAACTCCTATCAGAAAAATATTTTAAAAAGAAGAAAAAAAAAGGAAATTCTCAATGAATATATGTTCTCAATGGTAGGGTTGGTCTGAAATAAGCAATGCCATGTTAAAGAAGTTTTCCAACAAATTTTTGAAATGTAGCATCCTGCTACCATTTTCTAAAAATTCAGCAGGATTTTTTTCCTACTACTTCACTCAAAAGTTATTTAGCCAGTAATCTTGCTACCAAAATGGCATGGGTATCACAAGAAAGGAAAATTATCCACCAATCTCTCTCATGAAAATAAACGCAAAAATCCTAAACATAATGTAACAAATTGAATCCAGTTACATATAAAAAGGATATATATACCATAGTCTAAGGGGATTTACTCCAGGAATTCAGGGATAGATTTGTATTTTAAATTCAGTTAATAGAGGGGCGCCTGGGTAGCTCAGTTGGTTAAGCATCTGACTTTGGCTCAGGTCATGATTTTGCAGCCCATGGGTTTGAGACCCACTACAGGCTCTGTGCTGACAGCGCAGAGCCTGGATTCTGCTTTAGATTCTATGCCTCTCTCTCTCTCTGTCCCTCCACGCTCTGCCAAAAATTAAATAACAAAAATCTCCAAAAAAAAACCATTAAAAAATTAAAAAAAAATAAATTCAATCAATATAACTAACTCACTGGACTAAAATTTAAAAAATCATATGATCATTTTGACAGATGCAGGAAAAAAATTCATAAAATTGGAACCAATTGATATAAAATCTCAAATAACTAGTAACAGAAGGAAATTTCTTTTATCTGATGAAGAATATTGATTTAAAAACCTCTACAGCAACCATCATATTTAACAGTGAATCATTTAAGGCTTCCCTGAAATTGAGAATAATACCACAAATCTGTGACAAAAATTTCAAATATGAGAAGGTAATCAACTCAGTCAGAAAAAGAGCAAAATATATGAACAGGGGGCACGTGGGTGGCTCAGTTGGCTAAGGGTCCAACTTTGGCTCAGGTCATGATCTCACAGTTTGAGAGTTTGAGCCCTGCACTGGGCTGTGTGCTGTCAGCACAGAGTCTGCTTCAGATCCTCTGTTGCCCCAACTATCTTTCTGTCCCTCCCCAACTCATGTTTTTTCTACCGCTCTCTCTCTCTGAAAAATAAAATAAACATTAAAAAAAATCTGAACAGGCACTGCACAAAAGAACACATTCAAATGGCTGACAAATATGAAGCAGTCATCAGGGAAATGCAAATTAAACCAAAATGAAATATCACTATATTAGAATGGCTAAAATGGAAGAGACACTAATAAGTATTGATGAGGGTAGAGTTAAAAGAAATTCTTATAAATTGCTGGAAGAGAGTAAATTGATACAATCACCTTATTATTTTTAAAAAAATTTTAAATGTTTATTGCATTTTAGAGAGGTGGTGGGGAAGAGGGACATAGCATGAATGGGGAAGGGGCAGACAGAGAGAGGGAGACACAGAATCCAAAGCAGGCTCCAGGCTCTGAGTTGTTAGCACAGAGCCTGATGCGGGGCTTGAACTCATGAACCATGATATCATGACCTGAGCCAAAGTCAGCACTTAACTGACTGAGCCAACCAGGTGCCTCAATACAATCACTTTTTAAAAAATTTACTTTTTAAAGTTTATTTATTTTGACAGAGTGAGCATTGTTTCATGTGCCTGTAGGCCATCTGAATGCCCTCTTTGGAGAAGTGTCTCTTCATGTCTTCTGCCCATTTCTTCACTGAGTTGTTTGTTTTTCGGGTGTGGAGTTTGGTGAGTTCCTTGTAGATTTTGGATACTAGCCCTTTATCTGATATGTCATTTGCAACTGTCTTTTCCCATTCTGTCGGTTGCCTATTAGTTTTCTTGATTGTTTCCTTTGCAGTGCAGAAGCTTTTTATCTTGATGTGGTCCCAATAGTTCATTTTTTGCTTTCATTTCCCTTGCCTTTGGGGATGTGTTGAGTAGGAAATTGCTGTGGTTGAGGTCAAGGAGGTGTTTCCTACTCTTTACTCGAGGGTTTTGATGGTTTCCTGTCTCACATTTAGGTCCTTCAGCCATTTTGAGTTTATTTTTGTGTATGGTGTAAGAGAGTGTCCAAGTTTCATTCTTCTGCAAGTTGCTGTCGACTCCTCCCAGCGCCACCTGCTAAAGAGACTGTCTTTTTTCCATTGGATACTCTTTCCTGCTTTGTCAAAAATTAATTCACTGTACATTTGTGGGCCTAGTTCTGGGTTCTCTATTCTATTCCATTGGTCTGTGTCTGTTTTTGTGCCATGGTCTAGATTTTCAAATTGCTGCTTTTACCCTATCTGGGTCCTAGGGTAAGTGAGTCTGTGTATAATCTCTTTAAGAGGAGAATCTTAGGGGCACTTGGTGGCTCAATAGGTTAAAAGGCTGGTTTTGGCTCAGGTCATAATCTTACAGCTTTTGAGTTTGAGCCCTCCACCAGGCTCTGTGCTGTCAGCTCAGAGACTGCAGCCTGCTTCAGATTCTGTGTCTCCCTCTTTCTCTGCTTCTCCCTTGTTCATATTCTCTCTCTCTTTCCCCTTCAAAAATAAACACTAAAAAAATAACAAATAAATTAAAAAAGAGGAGGATCTCCATTTCCTACAGCCCTATATTTCTCCTGGACACAAGCCCCATTGTTTTTCAAAGCCAGATGTTTTGGGGCTAGTCTCTCTAGTTCAGGTTCTGAGGGTTAAGGTAAGTGACATGGGGCATTAAATTTTTTAAAATACTTAATATATTTGTTCTAAGTTATAAATAAAACTATGTTCTTTCCTTCCTTCTCTTTCTTTTATAAAACTATGTTTTCTTCCTCCCTCCCTCCCTCCCTACCTCCCTCCCTTCCTTTCTTTTTTTAAGAGAGAGGGCATGAATAAGCAAGAGGCAGAAAGAGAGGGAGAAAGAGAATCCCACACAGGCTCCACAGAGTCAGTGTGGAGGCTGAAGTAGGGCTTGTACTCACCCAAAGTGGGGCTTGAGCTCACAAACTGTGAGATCATGACTTGAGCAGAAGTTGAAGGCTTAACCAACTGAGCCACCCAGGTGACCCGACAAAACTATCTTTTAACTTTTTCTTATGTAAGATGAAAATTAGTACTTAAAAATTAGTTCTATATTTTAATAACTTATTAACAATTGTTTATCACCAAGCCTTTGGTAACACCACATTTTTTTGGTTGATTCATCTCTTGCTTGTTTGAGGTACAAGGTTTTGCAACTCTTCTCCAAATCTTCCAAGTACATCATCTTCTCCAAAGCATCCCATAAAGAATGTCCTTGTTCTTTTCTTCCTTCTGTCCTTCTCCAATTCCTAATCCTTTTCACTCCATTATATTGTCAATACTCACCTATTTAACTGAAGGTATCATCAGTTCCCTACATAGCCCTCTCAAATAGTAGCAGATATTTATTTTCATATTGGAATTCTCTTTACAACCACGTGACATCCTTCATAGTATACTACCCTATTCTTCCATTCTACCCTTATGTCTACCATTATCCAGAGTGTCCTCAATGTTTACATAATAATCTACCCAAGACCACAGATATTCTGTTTCACAATTTCCTTATTTCCAATAAAATTCTCTTCCATTCCAGTTCAGCCATCTACTCCAATGGCTATGACTTGGGTCATGATATCACCCATAATGGTTTCACCTCTAAAATCATTAATCCCAATAGCTTATTGTCTAAAAACTTCTCCATCCAACTTTGTTGTTCAACTACTTTATGATTAACTTAATTTGAGATCTCCAATCCACTGATCCTTCTACTTTCAAACTATTAATCTACTTTCTTTTTCTATCCCACTTAGATTCCATTGTCCACTATTTCAGTAACATTCCTACTAACATCCTAAACTTCCTTGCCTCTTTGGCATTTCATTGTATCCATCTGGCAAAATTCAATGCTGGTTTTTCTAGGCCTGTAACTCACCATCTGAGCTCTACTACCAAAAGATAGGGCAGATTGTTACCTTATAAATTCATGACACTGAACTTTAAAATGGGCCCTCAATATTGCTTTATAGTTTGACTATGTTTTTCTGATCAACTGATACTCTTCCATTTTCCACAAGGACTGTTTTCAAACCTCTTCTACTTTACTCAAATTTAAGACCAACCTCCCCATTCCCATCTCCATCATCAATAGCTAAATTCAACATTTACTTTGCAAAGAAAATAGTAGGCATCCAATGAGAGCTCTCATCTGTCCCCATGCTAAACACAAACCAACCTATAGTTGTAAAGCACATTGTTAAAATAGAGGAGCTATCTTTTATCCTTTTTAAGGATCTTCACATAGATTGTTTTCTTTCTTTTAAAAATTGCACCTCTCTTCTCATTTATTTTTATACATGATCGTATCTTTCTGAATCAACCAAAAACCAAATCCACTCAATTCTATATCCTCCCTCTGATATGTTTTTTTAATTATTTATTTTTTAATGTTTATTCATTTTTCAGAGAGAGAGAGAGAGAGAGAGACAGAGAGAGACAGAGAGAGACAGAGAGACAGAGAGACCGAGCATGAGCAGGGGAGGAGCAGAGAGAGAGAGGGAGACACAGAATCTGAAGCAGGTTCCAGGCTCTGAGCTGTCAGCACAAAGCCCAATGCGGGGCTCAAACCCACGAACTGTGAGATCATGGCGTGAACCAAAGTCAGACGCTAAACCGACTGAGCCACCCAGGCGCCCCTCCTCAGATATGTCTTAATAGTAGTCTTCATTAGAAAGGACGTGTATTACACAAAAATACAGAAATGTTTAAGTCATGTCATATGCACTTAGTAGGTTTCTAAAAATAAAATCATATATTTTGGTACTCATGGAAATATTTCATGTGTTATATTCACACACACACAAAAGGATGTACTGAATTTAGGAGAACATGTCTTGGATATATGGAGCTATATGTGAAGTAAGTGTTAGGGTCTACATTCTTGCTGTATAAATCTTAGGGCTAAGAATGGTCTGTACAAACATTACTCCTAATCGTTAGAGTCATGATATTTTCATGCTGATATAGTGTGCAAAACCACAAGTAAGTGAGGTAAACCCTCAAGGGCAGAGTATGAGTGGCCTTATGAATTTCAATTCAAAAGACAGATTATGGAAGACTTTGGAATGTCTGGGAGGAGGGGACAAAATGTAAGGTGATATGAGGGAGGAATATGGTAGTAAAAAAAAGTAGTCTAAGAAAATTGTGACCAGAATAAATAAACCTAAGTGCTTATGAATCCACATAGCCTGTCTACCCTAATTGGTTAACCAAAGATCCTGAACTGGCAGGCACTAAAAATCATTCTCTTGTGTGAACCAGCATACAATTGCCATCAACTTTGGTAGTCTGTTGCCTTGATTGTTCTTTCTGCTCTTTGCTGCCATCATAGAAGATCAAGTCCATCCATATAGGAAAGAATACGTAGAACAAGGGGTCAAGAGCTTTTGGTTTACTTCACAAATAAAGTTTTTGAAGGTGTTTATTCCTATTAAGTTTCCATTTCTGTTACTGTCCATCATTCCTTACTAGTCTGGCTTGCAGCCCCATTGCTCAACCAAAATAGCTTTTACTTACTTCATTAAGGAGGGCACTTTTCAGGATGAGCAGTGGGTATCACATGTAAGAGATCAATCACTGGATTCTACCCCTGAAGCCAAGACTATGCTGTATGTTAACTAATTTGAATTTAAATTTTTTTAAAAAAGCTCTTTTTTTAAAAAGTATTTTTTTAAAAGTTTATTTGTTTATCTTTGAGAGAGAGAGAAAAAGTGGAAGAGGGGCAGAGAGAGAGAGAGAGGGAGACAGAGGATCCAAAGATCTGTGCTGATAGCAGAGAGCTCAATGTGGGGCTTCAACTCATGAACCATTAGATCATGGCCTGGGCTGAAGTCGGACACTTAACCAACTGAGCCATCCAGGTGCCCCCTACCAAAAAAAATGGGTCATACTTAATCTTCTTTATTACATCTGACATAGCTTACTCCCTTATTCTTGAAACATTCTTTTTTCTTTGATTTGCATGATATAACACTCTTCTGGTTGTTTTCCTACCTGTTAGATTGCCTTGTTCTTTTTCCTTTGTTGCCTCATCTTCCTCATTTAGGGTTCCTTCTTGATTCCAACACTCCACCCACACTGGCCATTATCATTAATGTTATATATACTACTTTTTCTGCCACAGGGACTTTGTATGTACCTTTTACCTCATCTTAAAACTTACTCCCTTTTCATTCTTTGCATAACTCCTACCCCACATTCATATACCACTTTAATCAATATTTTCCTTAGGAAAGTTTTTCTGACTAAGGCAAATGCCTCCTTACCTAGGTCAAATGCCTCTATTATGTAGTCTCAGAGCACTACTCCTTCAAAGCAAGTATCATTATTGCAATTTGATCAAAAGTTTACAGAAGACAATAATGTCTATCTCTCATCTACCAGCTATAAGTTTCATGAGTATAGGGGCTATGATTTTATTCACTATGATATATGCAATGCTAACTAAACTACTATACCTAGCAGGTGTCAGTAAATAATTGTTGAATACATAAACAAATAGCTAAACTCTTATAATATTTTGAATGCCTTTTTTTCAATCAAAGGGGTTGAACAAAACAATTTCTATTCATACAAACTAACATTTATTGACTACCTACGGCATTAGCCAAAAAATGAGAATAGTGATAAAAAAAAAAAACAGATGTGTTCCCTACCCTCACAGAGCATAATATCCAGGGAAAAAGTCATTACAGTAATCACACAAATAAATTTATTGTTGTGATTTATGCCCTGTAAAATAAAATTCAGTACGGTATGAACCAAGACAGGAGTATCTAATTACTGTCAGAAGGCAAAAATACACTCTACCTTCTGAGAGCTATCTCCTTCTTTGACACTGGGATGGCTTTTTATACTCTTTTTACATCTTCCCTGTTTATGCCTCTTTTAATAAGAATATTATGAGGGCGCCTGGGTGGCTCAGTCGGTTAAGCCTCTGACTTCGGCTCAGGTCAGATCTCACGTTCTTGGGTTCGAGCCCCACGTCAGGCTCTTTGCTGACAGCTAGCTCAGAGCCTGGAGCCTGGTTCTGGTTCTGTGTCTCCTTGTCTCTCTGCCTCTCATGCTCTGTCTCTCTCTGTATCAAAAATAAATAAAAAAACATTACAAAAAAATTAAAAAAAAAAAAAGAATATTGTGGCCTGCTATTCACTCCAAAATTGTATAAGAGGTGTCTCTTCAAATTTCCCACCTATCAATGGATGCTATTATAGTTTTAATAGGAAGGGTGATGGATATGCATTTATAAAACCATTCCATGTGCCACTGCCAGTCTCTATTATTCTGTTTTGGTTTAGAGAATTTTAGTACTTAGATGAAGAAAAGGAAGTATTGTTATGGTAGGATCATGGAGGAAAGCCAGCTCCTTAGTTATTTGGTTGGTATAGACCTTGCATTTCTAAATTCAGGGGCATATGGGACTTGGGTGTAGGAAGGGTAGGAGGTGAGCAGAGAGTACGGGTGAGGAACAAGGGAAAACTTTCCTTCCTATTGTCATTACTACATGTGGCCAAGAAATTCAATGGCCTTATTGATTAGTAAAAATAACTCTCAAATTCAGGCAACCATAACTATTATTCCCAATATTAATCTGATTCTGTCTTTTCTTTTTTTGTACATCATGAAGTATTTTAGTGACAGGCTAGGCAAGGCTGTAAGTGCTGCTTACCAGGTATTTTTTAAACTAGAACTCAGTATTTTCTTCAGAACATAAAATTAAAATGTAGTCAGTATTCAGAGTTCAGAGTAATTACTATGTTAAGCAGGAAATAAGTCAGAGGACAAGTGCATTAAATCACATTCCACTTTTATGACATTAAATACATTTTATCACACTCACTATTCTGAAATTCCTTGTACTTCTTTTGTCCAGTTAGATTGTTCTTTTTCTCCAAGATGGGCCACTTTAGATGGTGGGACAGTTCTTCCTAAATAAAGCTTCTGTGTTCCTGGAGGTTCTTCCAAGTAAAATCTTAAAAATTAAAATAAAATTGTATTACTCCCAATTTTCTTGTTTTAATATAGTGTTCTAGCAGTAGGAGTCTTCAAAATGAAAAGGTTTCTATATGATTATAATAGGAAAAAACCAAGCCTCCATTTTTTTTAACTGTAATATAAATTTCAGGACATGGTCTTGTAAAAATTTTCAACCAAAATATAAGAATTATTATTCTTTCTCTTTAAAAAAAACTAAATATACGGGCAACTGTGTGGTTCAGTCGGTTGAGTGTCTGACTTTGGCTCAGGTCATGATCTTGCAGTTCGTGAGTTTAAGCCCTGTGTTGTGCTCTGTGCAAACAGCTCAGAGCCTAGAGCCTGACTTGGATTCTGTGTCTCCCTCTCTTTCTACCCCTTCCCCATTCACATTGTCGCTCTCAAAAATAAACATTAAAAAAATTTAAAAAACCTAAAAACCTAATAAAGTATAAATATTTATAGAATTTAAAAACACTCTCAAATTCAATAAAGTATTTTTAATAAAAAGCTTGATGCTGATCAAGCCACTATACTTAACTACTAGTTGACAGGAAATACATGGGATGGAAGACCAACTTAAATGACACTATGAGGAGACAAGTAAATTCAGAATTTTACAAAATAATTGACCTAGACTCTTCAAGAAAACAGTCAAGGAAATTAGTTTAGCCAGATTCAAGAATATAAAATCAACACATAGAAATCAGTCATATTTCTAGATATTGCCTGGAGAAAGTGAAATTTAAAACATAAATATCATTTACAGTTGCTCCAAAATAATTTAAAGAGTGATTCCTTCTGCCTTATTTAAATAAAAAATGTTTATTTATTTATTTTAGGGAGGGGGAGAGAGAATTTCAAGAAGGCTCCGAGCTGTCAGCACAGAGCCCAATTCAAATGCATCGTGAGATCATGATCTGAGCCAAAATCAAGAGTGAGATCACTTAAGCATCTGAGCCACCCAGGTGTCTCCCTTCTGTGTCATTTTTATTTTTCACAGTTATTTTAGTTATTTTTGTTCTTTGCCTTTCCATACAAATTTTAGAATATACTGTTCTACATCTATAAAAATCTGGGAGAGATTTTGATAGGAATTGCTTTAAACCTATAAATTAACTTTGGGAGATTTAGTATCTTTACTATGTTGTGTCTTCAAATCCAAATGGATCTCCATTTATTTCAATCTTTGATTTCTTTCATCAGTGCTTTTTGCTTTTTTCAGCATACAGATCCTATATATAAATTTGTTAGATTTATAGCCAAGGTTAAGACTTACTATATAGCTATAGTAACAAGACAGTGTGGTACTGGCATAAAAACAGACATACAGATAAATGGACCAAAATGGAAAACCCAGAAATAGACCTGCACAAATGTGCTCACCTGATTTTTGACAAAGGTGTAAAGGCAATCTAATGGAGGAAGGCCATCTTTTCAACAAATGGTGCCAGAGCAACTGAATATTCATTCATATTTCTGTGGACAGGTCTGCTGCTAACCTTATGTATCTACCCTAACCTCATGTATCTACCCTTTAGTCCTAGCTGCTTTCAGAATTCTCTTTATGTTTTGCAAGTTTCACTATGATATGACCTGTTTTTGTTGATTTTGAGGGGAGTTTTCTGTGCTTCGTGGACCTGAATGCCTATTTCCTTTCCCAAGTTGGGGAAGTTCTCAGCTATAATTTGTTCAAATAAACCTTTTGTAGGGGAAGGGAAGGAAAAAATAAATTAAGATAAAAAACAGAGGGTGGCAAATCATAAAAGACTATTAACTATAGAGAACAAACAGAACCGCTGGAGGGGAGGTGGGAGGGGGATGGCTAAGTGGGTGATGGGCATTGATGAGGGCACTTGTTGGGATGAGCGCTGGGTGCTGTATGTAAGGGATGAACCACTAAATTCTACTCCTGAAACCAATACTACACTACGTGTTAACTAACTTGAACTGAAATAAAATCTGGGAAGGAAAATAAAAAGTATATGGCACTTCCATATGCTTCCATACAAATGTTTGCAAACACTTCCATATTTATGAAAGAAGGAAAAAAAAGAATATTTATTCATGACAAATATATGAACTTTGATCTAAACCTCATCTCATATACAAAACTTAATTCACAGTGGATCATAGATTTAAACATAAAAGGATGAGGTAAAATTACAAAACTTTTTGAAGAAAATACAGGAGAAAATCTCTGGGATCTAGAGCTAGGTAAGGAGTTCTTAGACTAAAACCATAATCAGTAAAAGAAAAAACTGATAAACTGGACTCCATCAGAGAGGCAGGGCAACTAATGATGATTAAAAGAATCCTCAAGATTTCTTGAATCCTCAATAAAAGCAAATACCCACAAAGGAAAAAAATTCACACTGGCATTGACCTCTTATCAACAAAATTATATGACAGAACACAACTGAAGTATGTTTTCAGAGAACTAAGAAAAAAAGGATTAGGTTTCCATTTCCTAAACCTAAGTGTGAGGAAAACAAAAATAATCTTTTGGATATGTATTAACTCAGAAAATGTTACACTTTCTCTGAAAAAAAAAAATGTTTGAAAGTTTTAGATGTATGAAAATAACACTGATCAAATTTACATGAAATAAAGATAAATGATGATAAAGAATAACTAAATAATCACTGATAAAATGATTGTGAACTTGAGTAAAATAAGAAATTACACTTTAAATAGAAGATCTGGATTTTTAAAAATTAATGTATTATTTAAATAAAACCTGGGAGGGGCATGGTAAAGGGAAGGTTATATATGCTATTCATTCTTGTCAGAGAAATACATTTACTAAATAATATATAACTGCTAGCAAAAATTAGGATGTAGAACTCTAAAGTTATTAAAAGAAAAAGCAAAAGAGAAAAAATAATAAATGTATCTAAAATATCTCAGGGATGTATTATGATTAAACATTAAGATGTGATTAGAAGACTAGAGTGTAAATACTTTTATAATAGTTATATCAGCTTTTAAAAGGATCAATAAAAGCCATCAAGTAAGCAAAACAAATATAAATCTGTAAAGTATACATCAAATTTTACTTACTTAGTTTCTCCATCTGATACACCAACAACTCTACCTTCTTCAAGATGAGGCCAATTAACAAAGACAGACTTTCCAAGCACTGATGAAGCTATATTTTCTATACTCTGAAAGTAAAAGCAGAAAAGTTCAACTTATGTTTCAGGTCCAGGAGAAAATTTTACAAAGGCAAATTTAATAATTAAAAACTGGCTTGCATTTATAACTATCTTTAAAATCAATAAAGACTCACCTTAATAATTAAATCAGATATCAAATACCTTTTACTCACTTAAAGCCATTTATTCCCTACAGTACTTGCTCTTTTCAACTTTTCCACTTACTTGAATTCAGTTAGTTCTCTTAATTTGTCTCCTCTAAGTTGTATCTTTATTGCTAACTACTCTTTTTCTTTCTAGTACATTTCCAGGATATCTGTTTAGAGTTTTAGGTTTTTTTCCCTTTCCTTTATTTTAAAATATATTTTTCAATTGTTTTTACCCATCTGCCTTTCTTTACTCTTTATTCTTTTTACCCTTTGTTTTAGTATGAATCTATTAAAGGTGACCAAGTTTATATCCAGCTTTGCCAATCTCTTCTTATTAGAGAGGCACTGTGACCAACTTAAAGTACTTTTCTGCAGAATAAACGTTAGGACACCAGGAAGCTTGTTTCCTCATTTTCTCAACAGCAATGGCAGTTACTAGTAAATTTTAATTTTAATCCTGAATGAAATTACTTGGTGAGAAAATAGATTTCAGTGAAATTAAAGAGAAGAGCACTAACCTATAATGTATTACTGTCCATAATAATGGTCAACATTATTAGAAGTAATGTTTAGCAAGAAATCTAAGTTCTTAGGTCTGCTAACGGTTCCTTTTCTAATCTCCATTTAAGTTTCTTAATTTGTAAAAGTAATGAGTTGGAATAGATGCTTTATAAAATTCTATCTAGTTGTAAAATTCTATTATTCCCATGATAATAATATCATGTAGAATTCCATGATTTTCTCATGGAAACTAAGAAAAGTGAAAAGAATAGCAGAAAAGGGCTATTATTGTTTTATAACATATAATCAGATAACAGAATCTAAGAAATCTGACTTCATTTCAGTTTATAGTTAGTGTAATGAAATAAGACTGCTAGACTTAAAATTAGGAATCATTAGTCCAAATTTGGGTGCTAACTCTTTCCAGCTATAGAATCTTAGGCAAATTATTTAAACCCTACCGAGACATAGCTTTCTTTTTGAGAGTAAGAAATAATATCTACCTCACAATGTTTATTTGGTGACAAAATAATATACACAAACTCTCCTATAAACTATAAAATGCTATATAAATATTCTGTATGAAATATATGTTACGTAAAATTCTAACTTTAAAAGTAAATACTATTATTATTATTGAACAACTACTTGTTGTAGAAAATGAAGTTTAAATAAAAATTTTCATTCAGTTCTTTTCTGTTTATTATGCTTAATTATTATTAGCAAATGTTTCTTTAACAATTAGAGATGACTATTTTTAGACTTTTGCAGCAACTTTTAATTATATTCAGGCATTTCTTAATGTGAACATATATAACAAAAGAATGACCCTTCTGATAAGTAAACAAGTTTTAACTTTAAAATTAGGATTCTGTAATTATCTTTTTCCCCTCTATACATCTATTTCTACTTTCATTCTCCCATCTCTCTCCTTTAGTTTTTGAGGGAAAAGCTGTCATTTCTCAGGTTAATCCTTTCACGTAAGCCCAAAATGAGATCCCTTAATACCTCACATGGGGTCTTATCATAAACATCCCTTCCCTCTACAGTATCTTTAAGACCTCCTTTCTCCTTTAGCCCTACCTCTCTTCTTTTGTACGGATTTAGTTTGTTAAGCTGCAGTTATGTTTCTAGACCTCTTTTCAGTGATCATCTTCTTAATTGAGGGCCTAATTTATGCTACCTCTACTTTCCACCTACCTAGTCCCAGGACTAGTCCCTAGGAGTTAGGAATGAAATCTACTGGAATGAAATCCTCAAAGGCCAATAATGATGCCTGAAGGACAAATTCACAGACCTTGTTTTAGTTTTTATTCTTCTGGCACCATATGTAGTATCTACTCCATATTTCTGTGATATTACTTGGAAATCATTCTCTCTCAACTCTATGAATGCTACTGTCATTTTCACTGGTTTCCTTTTCTACTGTTTATAACTATGGGTATTTCTTTGTGCTCAGATATTGAACCCTCAGAGTCCATTTTCTTCAGGAAAATGAGCCCCAAGGCCTCAGCTATCACCTCCTTGCTGATGACTTTATATCCTTAACTCCTTCCAAGCTACAGCTCCAGGTATTAAATTGTAGCCTTTCTCGACAGAGGTTTATTTCACCTGAACCACAGAATACAAAAAATAATTTGACTACTTTCTCAATTCTCCGATGGATGGTACACAACTAGTCCCACTCTAAATGTACAGAAGATAAGTTAATCTATTACATTCAGATGTAGGGCATTAGGGCTTAAGTCTCTTATAGAACTCTTATTGAGAAAGACTGGCAGGGCCACTCCAGTTAAATGTCCTAGCATCGCCTTAAAATGTCATCATTATTTATCATTAATCCCCTCAAACAAGAGACTTCCTACTTTAACTTCTTTATTTTAGTAAACAGCAATTATTTTCTAGTTAATTAGGCTGGAAATCTCAGTCATATTTAGTATTGTCTTCCTCTTTTCATTCCCTATGTTATATGAACAAATGGTGAAATTTGTCAATTTTATTAGTCTTATTCATCCAGATCTTTCACAGTTTTTGTCCTTATCACCTAACGTTTCTGTAATCACAACCTCTGGACTTGCAGCCTTTTATGTTTTCTTCCATTTCTCTGTTGTGCAAGTTAGTCTATTATATTGCCACCAAATTAATCTATATGAACATATGATTTCAAGATAACAATTATGGGGGAGAAAAGTCCAAACTCCTTTTAGCCTGGTATTCAAGGTCTTCCATAATCTGGCTTCAATCTGTTTTTTCAACCTTATCTTTTACTATTTCCCAATACAAATCCTCTGCTTCAGTCACGGATACCTAGTTTTTCTCCTCAAATACACCACATACAAAAAGTTTAAAAAGAATATGATAATGTATCACACATTTACTTTCGACCACAATTTCCAGCTTATGTTATTCCTTTTAAATGGAATACCCTTTGCCTCCTTTTCTTCTCTCTGTGACTATTCTTAGCACCCAGCTCAAGCCTAGTCCCATCCATAAGCCTGTACTTAGCTCACACAGCTTATCTCCTTATCAAAATTTGTGGAACATTTTTTGTTCATTAGCTCACAGTTATACATGTCCTTTAAACTGTCTAAAGGTTTCTTTATCCTTATTTACTATGAACTTCTGAAGCCACTCCATGTTATACCTCTTTGTTAAACACACTGAAATTAGAACAGTTTTGTGCATAAGAAGCACCTAATAAATATACAATAAAGAAAATACTTACAAGTTCATCTGATTCTTCATTCACTAAGATTTCTAACATCATGTTTTCTCCACGACTACATTGCTGGAATACTTGAACCCCATTTTTCTTCAAAAAAAACTTTAAAAGAATTCAGAGAACTTAATTTTAATTCTTTCTCCATAATCACTTTACATTCAATAAGGTGAAAAAATTCTGAACTAAACAGTCACTGACTTTGTGTTTGATGTGTTTCAGAGTAGGAAATCCACAGAAATATAATGCCTTCTGGTCAACCCTGGTTATTTTGTTCTTGCTTATGTCTACACGCCAAGCATCTAATGATATTATTTTATACCTAGAAAATAAATCAAGGCATTTAACATTCAAACAAATTACAAACAATCACAGTTTTTCAGTATTCCCTTGAATATTTTGCAAGAGTCATCCTTGCTTTCAACAAACAAAAACAATTTGTCTTTTAAGACAAGGAAAATACAGAGCAGAACAACCCAGATTCTTTGTTACTATTCATCCAGACCTAAATATGCCTATAGATTACCGAATAGAGGTTTTTCCCATTAACTTGAAACAAAACATTCATATGTATTTAATTTAGAAGTAAAGGGACATATTAGGTACATTACAAATTTCCATATCTTCCATGTTCTAAACCCAGATGGAAAAGAAACATTTCATCATGTCTATTTCATCTTTCTCTTTGCTTTAACAAAAGGGAAAAGTGCTTTCCATGCCAGCAGTGCTCTTGCAATCATGGTGAACATTCCTAAAACCTGCCGGGCTTTCTGCAAGAAGTGTGGCAAGCACCAACCCCACAAAATGACACACTACAAGAAAGGCAAAGATTCTCTTTATACCCATGGAAAGTGGTGTTATGACAAGAAGTAGAGAGGCTATAGTGGGAAAACTAAGCTGATTTTCCAGAAAAAGGTTAAAACTATAAAGAAAACTGTGCTGAGGCTTGAATGTGTTGAGCTCAATTGCAAATCTAAGACACTGCTGAATACGAAGAGATACAAGCATTTTTTAAAGTTTGTTTATTTATTTTAGGTGAGATGGGGCATGGTGGGGGTTGGGGAAGAGAGAACGTGTGTGCCAACAGGGAAGGGGAAGAGAAAAATAGATAGAGAGAGAATGGTAAGCAGGTTCCATGCTCTCAGTGAAGTGCCCAACATGGGGTTCAAATCCACAAACCATGAGATCATGACCTGAGCTTAAGTCAAGAATCAGATGCTTAACTGACTAAGCCACCCAAGTGCCCCTAAGAGATGCAAGTATTTTGAACTGGAAGAAGATAAGAAGAAAAAGGGCCAAACTGATCCAGTTTTAAGCTTCATATTATGTTACATTATGAAGACAATAAAATCTTGAGGTTATGTTCCCCCCAAAAAAAAAAAAAAAAGGGAAAAACATAACTATGAGATAGTTACTTTGGCTGCCATCAGGGTAAATTATTTGCAGGGAAAAGGAGAGAAAAAAACCAATAAAGACATTCTAATGAGGAAGAAAAAGAAAAAATGAGTTTCAGGCAAGAAAATATAGGCACGTTTTATTATTTTTCTCTTCTTTCCAGTTGGGTGGTTGGGAATATAAGAGGCAAAGTCATATCACATCAAAGTAGACACTGACAGTGGAAACAAAAATTCATATTTCCTCTTGAGGGTGATACAGATAAATACTAGGGAGGAAAAATTAAAACAAAAAACACCAAAAATCCTCAAGTTTAACAGAAGACAAAGAGAGAAGCAGAATCTGACCATTGTATGATCTTTGGCAATTTGGGTGTAACTCATTATCAATTAACTTTAACTATCATAAATTATTTGTTATTCTCCAAATAGATATTCAAAAGCTTCCCCCACCCCAGAGGGAGGTCCTTGCTGTTGTTGAAAAATTACCAAACAACATTACCTTGTGCAACAACGTTCTATGGCAGGGAACTTTTCTGGCCATGGTGAGGGGTAGGTGAACTCTGTGTTTCTATCATACCAGCACATTAGGCACTCACTATGTTGGTTTCTTTTCCTCTCTTCCTTTTTGAGGGAGTGGTTACATGTTTCCATAGCTTCCAACAATCGCTTCTAAATTTAAAGATTGAAGACAAGGGTTAAAAGTATAAAAATTCTATAATCTCAACATACAGAATAGATCTTTTCCTGCATTAAACAGATTCATTATTTGTGTTCTTGAAAAACAAAAATCTTAACTCTCTCAAAAAATAAAATAAAACAAATAAAATAAATAATGGGGTTGTCACACTACTTATCCAGATGGAAGAAAAAGCACATAACATTCACAACTTCCTACCATACACCATATGTATTAGAGTAATAAGACAATAAAAGTATTAGAAGAAAATCTGGGAAAGTATCAGTAATTTGAGGTGATAAAGTAAGACTGGAGAAAACCTAACAGTCTTAAGGGAAAAGACATTTGTTTTAATTTAAAAAATAATTTTTTAAATGTTTATTTTTGAGAGAGAGAGTGAGCACGTGTGCACACATGAGCGAGTGAGAAGCAGAGAGAGAGGGGGACAGAGGATCCAAGTAGGCTCTGTGGGGACAGAAGAGAGCCTACATGAGGCTCAAACTCATGAACCACGAGAGGGAGACACAGAATCCGAAACAGGCTCCAGGCTCTGAGCTGTCAGCACAGAGCCCGATGCGGAGCTTGAACTCAGAAGCTGTGAGATCATGACCTGAGTCGAAGTTGGACCGTCAACCGACTGAGCCACCCAGGCGCCTAAAGACATTTTTAAACAATACATAATGTATGTGACAGAAGGTTCACCAGCAAATCAAGACACAAATGCCATGTTGGAAAAGAATATTACTAACATACAAAGAATTGATAAAAATCAAGAAAGGAAAATGAGGGTAAGGATAAAAACAGGCAACTTACAGAAGGAAAAATGCAAAGGGAAAGTACACAAATAAAAATATATACAAATTAGGGTTCAGAGAAAAGCAAATTTGAATAACAATAAAATGGCAGCCACCATCAAAAGATTGGCTAAAAATTAACTGAAGCAATAATAACCAGGTCCGGAGAGGTAGAGAAGTAGGGACTAAATATTGGGTGAATTACACCAGTCTTTCTGAAAAAGAATATACAAAAAAATAAAAATACACATTCCCATTAACCAAGCTATCTTGCTTTGGAGACTCTATATTAAAAAAGATAAAATCTCTAGCACATAAGATCGCACAGACAAACAAAATACATAAATACACAGGTACTTTCATCAGTAGCAACATGTATAGTGGCAAAAAGATAAAGATTCATAAGTTGCAAAATTAGTAGTGTTCCCTTGTACCTTTCATCCAGCTTTTCCCAATGATAACCTCATACACATAGCTTCAAGTACATTATCAAAACCAGGATAATGACATTAATACAACACTTTTAACTAAAGACTTACTCAGATTTCACTGATTTTTGTATGTGAATTTTTTATGTGTACAGTGCTATGAAATTTTTATCATATGTATAGATTCATATAACCACCACTAAAACTGGAATACACAACTGTTACATCATCATAAAGAAACTCCTTGTTATTCCTTTATTATCATATCCTAACTCCAATCTTAACCCCTAGCAACCGCTGCATGTTTTACATTGCAGTAATTTTATCATTTCAAGATTACAGGCAAAGAGTCTTTCCTGTGCTGCCCTGCCTGGGTGGCTCCCTTCTGGTGTATTCAGTAAACTTCTATCTTCATAGGAAAAAAAGAATATTATATAAACACAACCATATATAATACATAATATTCTGATTTTGACTTTTTTCACTCCAGTGAATTGTTTTCACCCAAGTTGTTTGTATCAATAGCTCTTTATATTGCTAAGTAACATTCACTACATGGATACACTACCTTTTATTTATCTACTAACTCATTAAAGGGAATTTGAAATTCTCCCAATATAGGTTATTACAAATAAGTTGCTCTGAATATTTGTGCGCAGGTTTTTGTGTGAACATAACTTTCATTTTTCTAGGATAAATATCCAGGAGTGTGACTGCTGGGTTGAATAGTAAATGTATGTTTAACTCTCTAAGAAACCACTTAACTATTTTCCAGAGTGGCCTCCTAGACTTTTAGTCCAATAAATGTCTATCATTTTCAAAGCAGTTACAGAAAAAGTGTTATCAAGAGGAAAGAAGTAGCAAAGTCTGTAAAAGATTATAAAATAAAAAATTTAAAGATGAAATTCTTGACTTTGAGTCTAATGTGTAATGAGATGAGAATTCTGGGAGAGGTCAGTGTGTTTTGTATTTGGACAGGATGTGACTTTTTGCCCAGGGGTAAACTATACCAGACTGGTATACCCAGTTTGGGCATCTGGGTTATGCTGGTCTAAACAAGTATATTAAAATGGGCACCTGGCTGGCTCAGTCAGTCGAGTATATGACACTTGATCTTGGGTCATGAGTTTGACTTGATGTTGGGTATAGAGCTTACTTAAAAAAGAAAAACAAAGATGGCAAAAAAAAAATACAGTGCCTTATTTAAAATATATCGGAGAGCGATACTTCCTCTTCTGTTTTGCCAAAGTTTGTGTAAAAGTGATTTTATTTCTTCCTTTAATGTTTGCTAGAATTCACAAGTAAACATATCTGAGCTGAGAATTTTCTCTGTGG
Source organism: Suricata suricatta (assembly GCF_006229205.1). Lineage (NCBI taxonomy): Eukaryota > Metazoa > Chordata > Mammalia > Carnivora > Herpestidae > Suricata > Suricata suricatta. The sequence continues at coordinate 118,800,723 of NC_043704.1, read as the reverse complement.
GAAGGTTTTAAATTATGAATTAAATGTCTTTAAAAGATATAGGATTATTCAGATTTAAAATTTTTTTGTTAGTTTTGCTAAATTGTGTCTTCAAAGAAATGTGTCCATTTCATCAAGGTTATTGAATGTGCTCACATAATATGTTCACAATATTCTTTAACTGTCCTTTTAATGTATGTAATATCTTCCATTCCTAATATTGGCAATTTATCTGATATCTCCCTCCCTCCTCTTGTCACCCCACTTGCCCCCCGCCTCACCACATCTTGGTCAGTCTAGCTAGGATTTTATCAATTTTATTAATCTTTTTAAAGAACGCAGCTTTTGTTTCTACTCATTTTTCTCTATTGCTTGTTTATTTTCCATTGATTTCTATCACTATGTTTATTGTTTCCTTCATTTTGTTTAGTCTGGGTTTAATTTCTCATTTTTCTGAAAGCTTAGATAATTTATTGTAAAACTTTTTCCTTTTCTTTCTTTTTTTTTTTTGGTAATGACATAGATGGAGCTAGAGAATATTATACTAAGCAAAATAAGTCAGAGAAAGACAAATACTGTATGATTTCACTCATATGTGGAATTTAAGAAACAAAACAAATGAACAAAGGAGGAATAAAAAAGAGGCAAACCAAGAAAAAGAGTATTAATGATCGAGAACAAACCGATGGTTACTGGAGGGGAGGTGGGTCGAGTGGGGGAGGGGGCAGTGTGGAGAGGAGTTAAACAGGTGATGGGGATTAAGGAGGAGCACCAGGTATTGTATGTAAGTGATGAGTCACTAAATTATGCATCTGAAACTAATTTTACATTGTATGTTAACTACCTGGAATTTAAACAAAAACTTGGAAGGGGGAAAAGAAAAAGAATATATATGCCTATATATAACTATTTCATGCACTGACCTCATCAATAAAAGGGATTAGGACCACCGCTTCCCATTCCTGTTGTTTCCCATTTAGGTCAGTTTTAAAATCAGGTGGATAATATTCTATAATTGGTGAGTCTTCACTGGTCATCAAGTGCTATGGAAAGATAAAATAGAAATAAAAGAATATCAATATAACTTTTTGTTAATATATTTACAATATTTGCTCATGTTTAAAATTCCTAAGCAAAGCAAAACTAAATTTTTACACTTTAGAAATATTGCAATATACTTTCTATATTTTGATTTTCAACTATGAGACTTCTAATTTCACTGCTACTCATCACTTTGCCATTCCAGTGATCTAGATATATAGTAAAACCATATTTACTCTGAATTTCAACTTTACCATTTCTATCTTTTGTTGTCTTATCACCTTACAAGGCTCACTTAAATTCTATTTTCAGACTTCATTTCACAGGCTTCCAATAGTACTCCATTTTTAACCTTAAACTATTTATTTTTGTGTCCTAATCAATTGATTTTGTTAAGTAATATAAGAACTGTATCTAAGATAATTTAAAAAAATCCTAAAATCTAAGAATCTCTTCACCACCGGTAGCAAAGATAAAAAGTCCAATAAAAAGATGTTTTTATTAGAGATTTTATAACAGAGGTAGATGAAAGAAGCATAAGGATACCTTCTAGGAAATGAATATGAAAGATCATGGTGTAACATTTCTTAAAGAGATAAAGTACATATTTCTCAGAGTAATACTCTAAATATTTAATAACCAGTATGGCATGGGCACAGAACAATCAACAGATGTGGCCATAAAACACCTGCATGATTAAACTGGTCAAGAATAGCTGAATATCAATCCTTCATTTATCTGAAGGTAGGGAGGGTAGGGAAAAAAAGAGGAGAGGGAGGCCAGAGCCCTGGATGAAGAACAGATTATGTTTTAGAAAGATTAAGAATGGACCCTGACGGTCAAACAACAAAAGGTATGTGTGTGTGTGCGCGCGTGTGTGTGTGTATGCACTCTAGTTCTTGTATGCATGTGTATCTATGTGTGTGTATTCTAATTCTTGGGACCAGACCACAGAATTAGAATAAAAGATTGATGTCCTAAAAGAACTAAAAGAAGTTTGCTGTCAGAATCAGTGTAGTAGGCTTAGTGTAATTTTGGTGACCCAATCACTCCTGAAATATCTTCCTCCCGTTATGTAAACTACATTAACCATAGAAAAGCCTTTCCTTCCACAATGTGATAAAAGAAATGCTTAAAACCTAAATATAAACTGAGATAGTACTTCTGTTGAAATAAATGACTCAGTAGAACCATCCCTATTCTAACAGGTAAAGGGTAAAAGAACAGGAATGAATCCATAATTGTTTGGACAAAGTAAATGGCTTCAGATTTTGCTTGTCATGGTTTATGTTCATCAGTGCAGAGACAAACTGAAAATGTGCTTCAAGGTGCTGAAAATAAAGAAGCCATGCTCTGAATGGTTTATGAAGTTTGTATGCATTTTTAAAACAAAGCTAATTTTGCTTTAAGCCAGCTTTAAATTAAGGGGTTACTTTTCAAAACATCTGTGTAAGAAATACTATATTTGAAACTGTCAATCAATGTATTTAGCTATTAAAGAAGTTTGGGAGCTCCTAAGTATCAAAAGAAACATAAAAACATTTAAACCCACCTGGTAGCATGCAGGAAGTAAATTTTTGCTAGCTGCTGGAAGTACAGCAAGAAGCTGTTCAAATGGCTTAAAAGGTTTTCCTAGTTCAAAATGGATTTTGAGTGTACTGATGTTGCGGATATCAGACAGGAAAGGTGCATAATGGTAGGGATAATACCTATAAAACAAAACTGAGTTTTAAACAATTGGCAGCTTTAGGAAACAGGTCAATATATTAAATATATACTTTTCCTTATTTAACAACACAGCAATAACTCTAAAGGAAAAAAATTATCACCCATAATTCTATCACTTGATTTAAGAAATCAGCAGTTAGAAAATTTAGATCATGTGGTAGCAACAAATGTTTTATTTCCTTAATTTTCAAAGTATAATTTTACATTTCCAAAATTGGGATGTATCATCTAATAGATGATATATACATAGTATATACTACATATACTTTATATATATAAATAAATAAATATATAAGTGTTCTTTTAGCTTCCAGGATATTGAGCGTAAAACATTCTTGGAATGAAGTAATGAGGCAGTCAGAAGACTTTCATTTTAGTTATATCACACATGAGATGGAGCCTCTCTCAAAAGCATAGAGAGAACAAGGAGTCTGAGCTCATGTGGCTGTTACTAGTTAGCCCTAACAACTTTTATCTTTGAATTGGTATATATATTATTTTGTTTGTGATAAAATTGAACCATTTATCAATCATACATGCTATTTTTAATTAGAGGCATAAATATTTTTACCAACCCTTGAACATACAATTAAAAAAAAATTACAAAGTTCTTAATGTTTGACTAAGTATAGTAAAAAAAATAAATATTTTTATATTCCACAACTATGACATAATTCAAAAGGATGAAGGTTTAGAAAGCAGAATGGCACTGAGAATAGAAAATGTATAGATGTTGGAATCAGACAGGCTTAGACTGGATTCTTGGGTATAGGCTTTTAAAAGATTACTTTCTAGGGGTGCCTGGTGGTTCCGTTGGTTAAGCATTCGACTTCGGCTCAGGTCATGATCTCTGAGTTTGTGAATTCAAGCCCTGTGTCAGGCTCTGTGCTGACAGCTTAGAGCCTGGAGCCTGCTTCAGATTCTGTGTCTCTCTCTCTGCCCCTCCCCTGCTTGTGTTATCTCTCTCTCTCAAAAATAAAATACTAAAAAATGAAAGATTACCTCCTAAAGTACTAAAGATAACTCAATGTCATCTGTAAAAGTCAGACAATAATACTTTATACAGTGATGAGGATTATATGAGAACATGCTTTTCAAGTGTCTGGCCTTAATGTCTGATAAATAATAGGAATAGCTTACACTCACCCTATTAAAAATGGCAATCCAAGGATTTTTAATAATTAGAATTCTCTTCAGAGAGGCCCTGAGAATTAAGTTAGTTATTGCAAAAAATTTTTAAAAAGGTTATTAAGTGAAATCATAATTAACAAACATAATGTACATTGGTTTGTTTTGCTGTGTGGTGCTTTAAAACAAAGCCTAGCAAAAGTGCTATCAAAACAAAACAAACTATCTCACCACCTAAAAGTCTCTACTTTTCCCTGGGGTTGTTATTTTTCTATTTTGGATGGTTTAGAAATGTAGATGGAACTTGCTGGTAGAGGAAGCATGATTATTACTATTTCCAGGAAAAGCAAACAATTCCTTTTTCCTTTCTTTTTTACCCTTCCCAGTCTAACACTGAAATAACCCATTCTTTACTATTCACTCAATAGAAGAAGTTTTTCAAACATACAATAATGTAGCAAAGAATATAATAACCCTTTCTTTGTAACTGTCACTCAGACCCAATAATTACCAAGACTCTGTCACAGTCAATTCATCATGAGAGAGAATTTTAAATCCTTAGATTTAAAGAGCTTTCATTATTGGTCATCTGCTAGGGATGGAAATATCTACGTTACACAAAGGTCTTTAAAAAGTATTTTCATTTAAGAAAAGATTACCGGTATTTCATTTAAACTTGGCCATCTATGTCTTTAAAAATGCCACCACAAGTAGAAATAAAAAGAAAAGAGAACCCCAAATGAGATTATAGTAGAGTGAGTTATTATTTAAAAAAAATAAAACATTTTATTTTTGTTTTATTCCCTCACCAGCTCCAGGACTGAACTCCATGATAGTAATAGTGCAAAATCCACTGTATTGCTTGAACATAACATGCAGCTTGATCAGCCAGAAAGTCACTAAAAATAAAAAATAATATTTTCATTATAATAACAATTTTTGAAAACAGATCATTTATCTTTAGAGCATATCTTCTGATTCACTCTGCTGCTCATATGTTTTATATAATCAATGAATAAGTTACAAACTGTAATCAGAAAAATTCCAAAATATTATTTACAACAAATTCATCCTATCAGATTAAAGTTCTGCCATATAGTTTTCCTAAAGTGACTATTAGAAGACTTAAACCTACTGTGCATATTTATTCAGTCAACGTACTAAACTGTGATTTAAAATTTGAGGATATGACCAATGATGCCTTCTAAAAAGTGGCACTACCACTCCTAAACAGGGTGTGATGGGAGACAGGGGTGGAAAACTGTCAGGGAGGACGAATCCAGGAGAAAATCGGGACGACTGTAGAATTTGGTTACAGTAGCTAGAACACAAGTTGAGAAGTGCTACTATACCCACTGACCAAAATTCTAATTCTAATCGTTTCTTTCTCAAAGACCATCATTTAAGGCAAATACATCTACACACAGACACATACACACACAAACAGACACACACACACACACACACACACACACACACACCCACCCACCCACCCACCCACCCAAGCCTTGGGCTAAAACCAAAAAGTAGCCATAAACCTATGAGTGTCTGTTACCAAAAATCAGGTAGCGACACAATCAGAAATTCCAGCTCTCAGTATTTCTGGGATGTACACTTTTGAAAGTGAAAATTTTCTCATTATTAATGAAGAAAAGCATTTTTATCACCTAACAGTAATTACTATTACATTTGGTGTATTTCTTTTCAGTCTTTTTTCTGTACCCAGGTTTCTTTTTTTTTCTTTTAATACTAATGAGAGTATACTGTATATATGATTTTGTGTCCTGCTTTTGAAATCTGTATTTAGTAATATACTATAAGTGTCTTTCTAAATTATTATGAACTTTTATAAGTACCAGCATAGTAGTTCTACAGATTCTGGACACAAGTTGGTGACTGTGACAAAGAGGAGATGGACATGATTATGATGACATGCAGGTAATTTCTAATGCTGTACTATTATAAAAAAACTTTGTAATAAACACCTTGTGTATAAGGATCTTCTGTGTTTAAGTTTATATTTTTAAATAGATTAATAATTAGAACTGTAGAGTCAAAGGAATAAATATTTTAAAACTTCTTGGATATGTACTTTCCAAATAATTTTACCAATTTATATTCCCACCGGTAATTAAGGAAGAACACTACCATCACTCCTGGACAAAAATCAAATATAACAATTTTAAAAGACTTGCTTATTTGTTAGGGAAATAAATGGTATCACATTTTCATGACTCTATAGTTTAATATATAAAAGAAAAGGGAAATAAAAAAGATTTGTTAACTATCAAATTGAGCATTTAGTGTCAATAGCAGGTATTGTAGCACTATAAAACTGTAATCAAGAAAATATAAGGACTAAATAAAGGATTAGAAGCACAACTATTTTAAATATTTTATTTCTCAAGTCTCAAAAGTCTTACATGCTAATAGTACCGGACAAAGCTTCAAATGATTTGGTGACTTGTACTAGAATTCCTCTACCTCTCATTACTGGAGGTCAGTATGAATATAGACCAGAAAGACTATGTCTAGACTAGAAACAGTCTGAGAGTACATAAATCACCATCTGAAAAGTTTGGGTCTATCTCTGGGCAGACTCTAGAAAAGATCTAGTATTTAGTACTTAATTATAATAATAATCGTATAGAAAATATCTAAGTATAATATGTGAGCATGAAAAAGGATACATGGCATTTCATGAAGCTCTTATTTCACTTATAGAGAACCAGCCTCATCTAGTGGTCAAGAGTATAAACTCTGGGGGTGCCTGGCTACTCAGTCGGAAAAGCATGTGACTCTTGATCTCAGGATGTCAGTTTGAGCTCCATGTTGGGTACAGAGATTAATTTAAAAAAAAATAAACATTTTAGGAAAAAAAGGAGAGAGAATATTAAATCTGGAACCAGACTGCCTGTGTTCAAATCCTGCCAACTTACTGACTGTGTCACCTCAGACAAGTCATTTTAAGCCTCTCAATTCCCTGGGGTGTCTGGCTGGCTCAATCAGTAGAGCATGTGACTTTTGATCTTCAGGTTCTAAGTTCGAGCTCCATATTGGGTGCAGAAGTTACTTAAAAATAAACTCTCTAAAGAACAAATGAATCCACTTAAAAAAAAAGAGAAGTCCCTCAATTCCTTAATTTCTTCTATTGTAAAATAGTAATAATTTACTTATCATAAAGAATTGTGAGAATTAAATAAGTCCATATTTTAAAAATGCTTAGAATAGCACCTGGGACTTGGTAAGCACTTTGTGAGATTTTGTTAATTAAATAAAACACAAACATATGTAGTTCATATTGTGCGCTGCAGTTTAAAAGTGTGAAAGCCACCATTCTAGAGGTCAAGTTCTTAAGGAACTTTTGGATTAGGTAGTAGCCTGGGACCAAGTGAGTGAGCCTTAGAGGTAAGTGTGATGTGCGTTTGGAAAATGAAAAGCAAAAACAAAACTAACCATTTTCTACTTGGTAATTTTTATCACAGGAATATAACACATCCCAATAATATCACCTCCAAACCCATGGTAGTTGAAACATAGGCACTACAATAATTTACATAACCAAAAAATTCTCCTCTCCCACTACATTAACTATCAAAATTGTGCTTTTTTCTGAAGAAATGCAAAATCTGACTTTTTTCTATTTTAAAGTAAAAACATTGGCAAAAACGTACTCAGATACTACATCAACTCCCATCTTCGTCATGTAGTATGTTCTTTTATATTGTCTAAACTCAGTTTCAAATAGGTCATCATCTTCAGTCTCATCTTCTAAATTATCTGGAAAAAAGGCCAGAAAGATAGTGGCTGACAATTACGAATATTCTATTTTTCCACCTAATGCTTTGATAAATACATATCAAAGGAGATGCTTATATATACCACAGAAATCTGTTCTATCCAATATTACTGAATTAGTACTTACTAAGGAAAGATATAATAACCATTCTGTCAAAAAAATAACATATATTGAATACAGAAGCTGTGCTCACCCTTAGAAGTTACCACTTCTCCATTTTTGTCTAAAGCAGCCCAACATATGGAGGAGTTTTCCTGGCCCTACAAAAATTATAAATCAATATAAAATTAATGGCAAGATATATTTCAAAGTAAAACATTTAACAGGGAGATTTAAAAAATACTAAAAAGAACTGAATGACTCTTTAATGATACACTGGAAAAGTTCACTTAAAAAATAATCCTTGGGATGCCTAGGTGGCTCAGTTGGCTAAGTGTCCAACTCTTGATTTCAGCTCAGGTCATGATCTCTCACCTTTGTGAGATCAAGCCATGCTTTGGGCTCTGTGCTGGACGTGGAGCCTGATTATGATTCTCTCTCTCCCTCTGCCCCTCACCCGCTGGTGCATATTTACATGTGCAGGTGCTCTCTCTCAAAATAAATAAATAAAAATCCTCAAATACTGTGTAATGTTTTTTTGTTTTATATCACTTGTTCTTTAAATCTTTATTATGTAGAACTTATCATTCAGGCCTCTCGAAAATATGTAATAGATAATTCTCATCTATTGTGTTAACATAATCTATTCACTTATAATTGATTCTAATGATTACATATAGTACATATTTTCTGTATCCCTGGATTCTGTCATTCTTTTTTTCTTTTAATGTTTATTTATTTATTTATTGACAGAGCACAAGCCGGGTAGGAGCAAAGAGGGAGACAGAATCTGAAGCAGGCTTTGAGCTATCAGCATGGAGCCCAATGTGAAACTGTAACTCACAAACCGTGAGATCATGACCTGAGCCAAAGTCAGACGCTTAACCAACTGAGCCACTCAGGTGCCCTCTGGATTCGTCATTTTTATGACTCTCTTAACTATTCTCTATTCTCCACTTCCAAATTTTTTTCTCATGCAACTCATTTGCTTTTCTATCGTTCTCTCATCTCATCACATCCTGCCCATCTGTTTTTCCTCCATTATGATCTCAACTTCTCTTTCCTTTATTTTCTGACAGCCTATCTACTGCCAGTGACTCGAATTAGCGCTCCCTTAGCCCCATTCCCTTTTGTTTATCCAAACTAGGGACTCTGCTAACTTCCTGGGCTTGGGTTTTTCTTCAAGGTCCTCTCATTTTGCCAGTGTCTTTAATGTTAACTACATATGCCTGAAGACTTGGGAAGCTTAAGGGAGAAGCCGAAACGGGTAGAGCTAGAGATTAATCAAGTGTAATATTTTGAGTACAGGTTCCCAAAAAGTTGTTGAGCCTGTTTTCTTAAGAGAAATAGTAGAATGCAAACTAACTGTTCCTAAGTTCCAATAAGAAAAGCCCACCAATTAGGACTACACTAGAGAAAATCAGGGTAATTGCTCTTTCTGGAGCAAGAGTTACTAAACTTTTACCTAAATAGAACCAGTACAGAAAAGAGACGGCAGGAGACTCCTCAATTTTATCAGAACCCAAAAACTTCTGAAGTTCAGAAAACTTCAGAAGAGGTTTATTTTCCATGCTAATACATATAAGGCCTTCTTTAGAGTTTATTAGTGATGTTTTTAGGGTATTAGCATATACTAAATGATTTAATTATTCATTTATTGAGCACCTAACATATATTAGATATTGTGTTATAATTTCTCCTAATCTAGTCTATGGTTATATTTTATATATAAATTATTTCTATAGAAAAACCATTGATCTCAATATTAAATGTTACATAAATACCTACATTTTACAAAAGATAACTAATTTTCTAGGCACTTATATTTAGAAGTTTCACTACACTTACTAATAGAATGGATGAGCAAAGAAAACAGAATGTTCTTCCTCAAGGGTAAAAATAAGAAGTTGACTTTTAGGGGCGCCTGGGTGGCTCAGTTGGTTAAGAGTCTGACTTTGGCTCTGGTCATGATATCACAGTTCGTGGGTTCGAGCCCTGTGTCGGGCTCTGTGTCTCAGATTCTGTGTCTCCCCCTCTCTCTGCCCCTCCCCTGCTCATGCTCCCTCTCTCTCTAAGAAATAAAATAAACATTTAAAAAAAAGTTGAGTTTTAAAGATCAGATTTAAATGATAGGATTTAATAGAGAAGAAACCAGTTTTTTAAATCTTCCAGAGAAGAAAATAAGAAATGAAATGAGGCAACTCCAAACATAAGAAGAAAAGTGAGAAGCATGGAATTTCAGTTTTACTTTTAACAGCTAAAAACATGAGAGGACACCTAAAAAGCATAGATACCTTTGATTTTTTCTTTTCCTTGTAGTTCTTGGCTTCTTCTGCTGCGACACCTGCTGCTTCATTGAGATACTTGTTACCAACTTTGCTTTCAAACCACTTTAGGTCCACAAAAACTTCACTGAAGTGTTCCCGATCAAACTGTACAAAAATATTTAAATTCATTTAAAAATAACTAAAGTATGTCTGAAAGAATACAAATGAAACTTTTAACAGTTGCTACTTATGGGGCACAGGAAATCAAAGAATGTTACTTTTTTATGCACATAGGGAAGTCATCTACTATAAATTAAAATCAAAAAGCAAATAAAAATAAAAATAATTTAGGTGAAATTATACAAAATGATCAATTGGAGTAGAAGTACCAAAACTTTTTCTTTAAGTATTATGTAATTGGTTTCTGACCATTTATAGCTACCCTGGGACAGGAAAACAATATCTTGTTACTTACGTCTGATAGTTTCACAAGGTATTTCTCAAATCGAGGTAAGTTGAGATACCCATTTTCATTAATATAACCTAAAAGGGACAAAAACTAAATTTGTACTAAAAGCTGAGATTAAACAATTCTACAAAATTCTTTTTACAAAATGTTGAATGTTGACATTCTACTAATTAAGAAAAACACTCAAGTGTTGGGCAATATAACTAGTGCTAGTTTCTATGAGCTTCGTGTTAATATAAAATATGTAAGAATTAAAGCAAAATAAATTTCAGGTTCATATAATAATAATCCTACATTTCCAACATTTGGTAAATTAAATATGTTCTAGAATCTATCCAGATTAGTCATTTGATATGTTAGTTGAGAAGAACTAATGCCCTGCTATTAGTTAGATATTAATAATTGAGGCTGCTTAACTCTTGTCATTTTCTTTGCTTGTGAACCACTAAAAATTACAACCTCAGAGCTTACTTAGTGCCTCAGACCATAAGAAATCCCAATTTTTTTTCCTACTTTAGCTGTGCATGCGATAATCTAATAAACTGAGTGACATTTTTAGGGTTAGCTGAGTGATAAATTAAAGTAGCCTCAAAAAAAAGATTACACTTTTCTTACCACCAAGTTCTGGCAGGATGGTAATATACGTTCCATAAAGTAGAGGCAGTGCATCATGATTAATATGTAAATGAGGTAGATGAGGGATAAAATCATTGCCAACAAGAAATCCCATCAAAATCCAATCATCTATTATCCTTTCAATATCATATTTAAATGTGATCTTGTCCTATAGCAAAATGGAGAAAAGTCAACTTGTATGGAAATTCCTGCTTACACATTTTCTTTGTACCACAGCTATATTAATACTTACTTTCAATACTGAAAACTCATAGTCAATATACTCTCTCATTAAAGATAAGTGTAGGAGGTGAAATGTGGTTTCTTCTGGTGCGCATACCCTGTAATTAGATGATCAACACAGAGTTAGTTATGGCTTTAAGGTTCAAGTTTAAAAATGCAGTAAAGCTTAAAATAAAGAAGATAATTAATTCTTATAATCCAGGCATGTAATTTATATGAAAGCTACAGGGTAGCTAAAGCTAAAAGATAAAAGTATATTTATAATAGCTATAACATAAAGCCTAAAATAATTCATCTGCATGATGCTTTCTGTGGAAAGATTCTCAGAATTAAGAAAGCCTAAATAACAGAATACTGATTTAAGAAACCAGTAGGATCTGGCCCAGTTAAGGCTGGCCATGAGCAGAAAGCATAGATATAAGTGAGTATACATACTTTTCTGCCTACTGTAGTACAGACTAAGGCTTCAATGATGAGACTCCATCACGTCTTTCTTCTTATCTTTCCCGGGCTTGGAACAGGGGCCTATATTCCTAGCTATTGGCCAGTACTTCAGGCTTAACCAGAAGAATATAAACTGACAGTAGCCTTTAAAAAATTTTTTAATGTTTATTTTTTTTTGAGAAAGAAAAAGACAAGAGTGCGAGCAGAGGAGGGATAGAGAGGGAGACACAGAAGCCGAAGGAGGCTCCAGACTCTGAGCTGTCAGCACAGAGACTGACATGGGGCTTGAACCCACAAACTGGGAGATCATGACCCAAGCTGAAGTCTGATGTTTAACCAACTGAGCCAACCAGGCGTCCCTATACTGACAATAGTGTTTTAAAAGGATTATGTATCATGACCAAGTGGCTCAATGTAAGAAAATAAATTGATGTAATAGATCACATTAATAAACCAAAGAAAAAACACCATACAATTAACTAGCAAAGAAAATATTTGTCAAATTCAATACTCTTCCATGATAAAAGTACTTAGCCAAGTAAGAATAGAAGGGAACTTCCTAAACATGAAAAAATGAATTATGAAAACCACACATCTAATATCATACTGAATGGTAGAAGACTGAAAGCTTTCCTCCTAAGATCAGAAAAAGACAAAGATGCCCTTTTTCACTATAGCTCTTCAACACTATACAGGAAGTCTTAGCCAGGCAATTAGGCAGGCAAAGAAATAAGAGGCAATACAAACTGAAAAAGAAGTAAAACTATCTCTATTTACAGATGCCATGATTCCATATACAGAAAATCCCACAGAATCCACAAAAATTGTAGGATACAAGATCAATACATAAAAATCAGCTGTGTTTCTACATACCAGCAACAAACAATTCAAAAAAGAAATTAAGAAACAGTTCTATTTAGAATACCACTGAGAAGAGTAAAAAACTTAGGAATAAACTTGACCAAGGAGGCAAAAAACAAACAAACAAACAAACAAAAACCAGAGGCAAAAAAATGAATTCATAGATATAGAAGACAGATGGTTCTCAAAGGTGGAGGAGTGAGGGCTGGGCAAAATCAGTGAACATGGATAAAAAGTGAAAACTTTCCAATTATAAGATAAATAAATCCTGGAGATGTAATGTACAGAATGGTAACTATATAAAAAAAATTTTTTTTAATAAAAGGAAAAACAAATTAAAAAAAAACAGCAAAAGACTTAACACACTAACACCACAAAATGCTGCCAAAAGAAATTAAAGAAGACACAATAATTGGAAAACACTCTGTACTGATGAACTGGAAGACTTACTATCAAACTGTAAATAGTACCCCAAAGGCTGTACAGACTCAATGCCATCCCAATTACACTTTTCACACAAAGAAAAATCCCAATGACGTTTTTTACACAAACAAAAATATCTATCCTAAAATTATTAATCTCATGAGATCCCAGTCAAAATAATCCTGAAAAAGGTGAACAAAGCTGGAGATTTCACCCTTTCTGATTTCAAAACTTACTACAAAACTTCAGTAGTCAAAATATCGTGGTAATGGCATAAAAAAAAACAGAGATCAACTGAATAGAATACAGAGCCCAGGAAGAAACCCTTGTATATTTGGTCAAGTGATTTTCGACCACGGTGCCAAGACCACTCAATGGGGAAAAGACAGTCTTTTCAACAAATGATTTTGGAAAATCCTGATATCCACATGCAGAAGAATGAAGTCGACCCTTACCTTATATGAAATATCATAATTAACAACATGGATCAAAGCCCTAAATATAAGGGCTACAACTACAAAACTCTTAAAATGGGGAAACACTTTATGACATTAGACTTGGCAATTTCTTGGATATTATACTAAAACTACAAGCAACAAAGGAAAAAACAGAATGGACATTGTCACAATTAAAAATTTTGTGCATCGAATGACACTATCAGCAGAATAAAAATGAATGGGAGAAAATCTTTACAAATCATTTATCTGTTAAATGGTCACTATTCTTAACTTAATTGCTCTTCTTTCTTCTAACATATATGCAGTATGATTTACCTTTGCGTCTTTTTGCCACCAAACCGAACCTCTTCTCTTAAAAGAGAGAAATGTGCCTCATGACTTGTTAATCCAAGCATAATCTGTTGAAAAATGATTAAAAAATGTTTCTATTCTCTCATTTTTTATAGTATCAGGTTCATAAAAGCAATTAAATAAAAAACATTTCTATGTATAAAAAAGACGCTTATTTAATACAATAGCACATTATATAAATATCAAAATTTGATCCACTCATAAGTTACGAATGGGGGAAAATGAATGTACTTTTCTAAGAAAAAATGTTTACCTTAGACTGACATCACCGTTGTAACTGCCACTCTTCCCACGACCCCCCACAATCCCCAAAACCTTCTTTAGGTTTTCACACCTTTCCATCTGCCATGGGGGAAATGGGTAAGAAATTAGAGGCTGTAGTTTTTTCATGATAGAGAAATGTAAGACTCTTCTGGAGGCCAGAATACCTCTACTATGTTAAAAAAAAAAAAACGAACAAACAAACTAGAAAAGATTATTTTCATTTAATTTTCTCATATAGTATTCCTTTCTTTCCTTTCCTTTTCTATTTTAGAGAAAGAATGTGCATATAATGTGGGTAGGGACAGAGTTAGGGAGAGTGAGAATCTTAAGCAGACTCTGTGCAAGCACTGAGCCACTGTGGGTTCAATCTCACAACAATGAGATCACGACCTGAGTCAAAATCAAGATGGAAGGCTGAACCCAATAAGTCACCCAGGTGTCCCTCTCATATAGTATTCTAATGTCCAAAGTAAGTCATTCAAATAGTCTAGTGAGACATATCAACCAATTGTAACATATATTGTTTATTTCAATTCTGATTCATACAAAATGAGGTTAAACAATTCTGAAGCAATCAGGAAAATGTGAATCCTATATGGTTATTTGTATATTAAACAGTGATTGTTAACTTTTGTCTTATGTAAGATAAGGGCATTATGATTATTTATTTTAAACAACCCTTCTCCTTTAGAGAAAAATTAAATGATATAATGCCTGGGATACACTTCAAGAGTCAAGGGAAGTAAGAGAAAGGAGATAGATGGCTAGGGATAAAAAAAGGAAAATTATTTAATATTTAAGGTAGAATATTTATTTTAGGTTGAAAATTATTTAAGGTGGATAAAGGGTATAGGAAGTTTCATTATATTATCTTCTCTACTTTATGTTTGAAATTTTCCATAATAAAAAGTTTAAACAAAAAAAGTACTGTAAAGTTATTTCAGATCAGGTATTTTGTTTTTGTTTTTTTAGATCAGGTATTATTAAGTTATGCATCAAGCCTGAGGTTAAAAAGCCCCCTTTATCCTGATCATGGCAGAGGACTCACAGCACTATGATCAGCCAAATGTGAACACTAACTATAGTGACCTGCTGATCATAAATTATGGCAAAAGAGGGTTATTTTCATTTTATTTATGTATTTTGAGAGAGAGCATGCATACGAGTGGGGGAGAGGTAGAGAGAGGTAGAGAGAGAGCATCCTAAGCAGGTCTGCACTGTCAGTGTGGGGCCTGCTGTGAGACTTGAACTCTTGAACTGTGGAATCATGACCTAACCCAAAACCAGGAGTTGGACACTTAATTGACTGAGCTATCCAGGTGCCCCAAGAGAGTTCATTTTCTATTTGTTTTGAACTTTGCTAATGGCAGAAGTAGCAATCATTATTATGTCTCCAATATTTGTTTCTATAGCCAAAAAGCTTCTTATAGAAGTCTCTTAGATATTTAACTACAATAGCATAAGGTTATAATAAAAGTAAATGTTATACCTACCAAGTCAGCATCTAAACCATAAAGACAATGTCTGGTGTTTGGATCATGATCAGGCTTTGCTTTCTCAGATCTGATAAATTCCATGATTTTATGTTCTCCTTCTCCGGGAGTCTAAATATATGGTAAAAAAAAAATGTGGTAATATGCTATGCATTAGAATATTAAATTTTAAAATATCTTTAAATAAGAAAAGATAATAACCTCATGGCCTGAGAAGTAGATGGTAACTCCTTGCCACGACTTATCTGTAGAAATTTTCATATTTACAAAATACTTCAGGTGTTCATGTAACATGGCCATGAATTCAGTCCCTATAAATAAAAAGTTTAAAAAAGTTTAATATGAAAAAAATAAAAATAAAATGTTTAACCTGAGAGAGATATAAAAAAGAGTGAGTTCCCAGAAACAACATGAAATTAGATCTGAGTATCCAGGATCTACCTAGGTATTCCTCCAAAGGAAAAGCCCTCATGCTTATCTTTAAAAGCAAGTAATTTTATCCCTTTTGCCCTAGAAAATATTACAACTGATTCTCATTTCACTGCTCACCCTAAAATGAAGTTAATTTCATGTAGGTAAGTCAAGAAATGTTACTACTGCCTCTTCTTCACACAAGGGCAGAGTTTCAACTCTCTAGTGAGCCTCAATCTTCTCCTTCCTCTGCTGGCTTCTGAATGTGTTTTTAAGGCCTGTAGCATTAATCAGATTGCTATCAACAACAACTACAACTATTATTATTATTACTGTTTACCTGGAAAATTATTATTCTGGAAACTGAATTTACAGTGATTATGTTTCAGGAAAAGTCCAAAGGGTCAACAGTCAAAGGCAACACAGTCTTAAACCACATCAGGATAAAACTGGTTAAATCAAGTAACGTATAAGAACACTTAAATGGAAGACAAAATTACCATAGTTAGTAGTCATGAGAAAATCAGATTTTAAGATTTTTTCAAAGTAAAAGAATACAATGTGTTAGACAAAGCTCTAATAAGTACAGAGTATGTTGTTGCATATAAAGGTAAATTAAACTTAGAATATTGATAAATTCATTTATTCTTAAAGCCACAGAATTTCTAACTGCCTTTAAGAAATACGATAGATAGTAAGTGCTCTGGACTAGGAAAGTGGGTTACTTATCCTGAACATAACAAGACAGCTCCATGAATGTGACTCAACCTCACTGGGTCAGTTTTCTTACAAACAAATGGTGGGAGTAGGATGGATCTTGCAAGATCCTTCTAGGTTTGGAAGGAGTGTTCATCTGGAAGAGTCCTGTCCAAAGTTGCTTTTTATCAACATTTGTAAATCCCTACCATGACTCTTCAGAGAAGCACTTAATATCAAGGGGATCAAGATATCTCACGAGGAGATACAACTGGGAAAATTGCAAATGGAATCTAAAGGACAAAATAGAGACTAGAAAAAAAACACATCTGAAAAAAAACATTTAAATCTCTTAGAATTTTTCTCTCAGTGAATTTACCTGGTGTTATACAGTTGGAATCAAATCTGGCCTCTGTAGGAAGAGTTTCTCCTTTTTCTAATGCCTTCTTTATTTTGTCTTCTGCCTCTTTTGCTGACCTTAAATGTTAAAGGAAAAAATAACTTAAGGTTTTTGGGGAAAAGTACAGATCTTTACATAAAGAAAGCTGTTATTTAGCACTTTTGTAACTAAAATATTAATTAACCAATTTGAGGTTCAAAACATAACACAAGTTTTGAAATGAGTATAATTGATAAAGATGAGCCTCAGAATTTTTTGTTTTTATTTACTTAAAGAATTGAGGGGGTGCCTGGATGGCTCAGTTGGTTAAGCATCCGACTTCAGTCCAGGTCATGATCCCACACTGTGAGTTTGAGTCTTGCGTCAGATTCTGTGCTGACAGCTCAGAGCCTGGAGCCTGCTTCAGATTCTGTGTCTCCCTCTCTCTCTGCTCCTCCCCTGCTTGCACTCTGTCTCCCAAAAATAAATAAGCATTAAAAGAAAATGAGTTTTTTCAGATAACTATAGAAGGAGAACATTACAACAGTATAAAATTGACACAGAAAATTACAAATACTTATAAAGTAATTATTAAAAATCTTTAAAAAATGTTTATTCATGAAAGAGAGAGCAAGTGAGCATGAGCGGGAGAGGAGCAGAATGAGAGAGGGACACAGAATCTGGAGGCACCAGGTTCTGAGCTGTCAGCACAGAGCCCTATGTGGGGCTCGAAATCACAAGCCATGAGATCATGACCTGAGTCAAAGTCGGACGCTTAAGCAACTGCGCCATTCTGGTGCCCCAGAGTAATTCTCTTTATTTATTTTTTTTTTCCTTGTTTTTTATTTCTTTTTGAGAGACAGAGAGAGACAGCATGAGCAGGGAAGGGTCAGAGAGAGAGGGAGACACAGAATCCAAAGACAGTCTCCAGGCTCTGAACTGTCAGCACAGAGCCCGATACGGGGCTCAAACTCACGAACCGTGAGATCATGACCTAAGCTGAAGCTGGATGCTTAACTGACTGAGCCTCCCAGGTGCCCCCAAAGTAATTCTTTTGAAACTGACCCAGAACAATACAAATACTTATAAAATAATTCTTTTCTTAACATAACTCATAAATATACAAATAAACTCAAAAGTAGAGCATTAAGCATACATTACATATACATTCTACATTGAATAATAGTATCAATGTAGGTATGATATTAAAGAAGTACATTATTAAAATGATCTCTATAAATATTACATAAAAATAATTATAAAATTGTAATTGCAATTGGGTACAATTTGGGTTTCCTCATCGAAAAACATTTAAAACCAAAGTCTAATAACATTAATGACATCATGACTTGCCAAAATTGTCTCATTTTTGAGGCAACAGGATTTACTAGAAAGAAACATGGGCTTTGGAGTCAGAGGAACCTAGGTTTGAAAATAGCATCCCAATTCCTGTCCTGCTTTTCCTGTAACCTGTGGCACACTGTATACCATGTGGCACTTATGTTAGGAAGCTCTGCTTTATGTACTTGCTACCACCACTATCTACTGTGCCCTGCAGAACTGTCTTTCTGTGATAAACAAACTCTTCTTCATATGTAACTTCTCTCTCTTACTAACCCCCTCAAGATAACAAACGCTCTGAAGATATCAATGTATTTGTAATTTCTCCAACAGAAGCCATTCTTTGCTCTTTTCTCTCCTTCTTCCTTTGATTGAACAAATAATTATTCAATGTTACTATGTGACAAGTTTTGGGGATATAACAGCAAGGATACCTATTTTCACAGAGTGTATACTCTAGCTGGGAGACAGAAAACTTAACAGCCATAATGTTTAATGTGGCTGCATTACAGAGAATGAGTGAGACAGGGACAAGGAAAGACTATTGAAGCAACCTCCTAGGTGGAAGATTATGGTAGCCTAGGCTGAGATAGTAGCAGTCAAGATGAAAACAAGTAAACATATGAAAAATTTAAGAGACCGGATAAACAGGAGTTAGGTATGGAGAATGAGGATGCTCTTGGGACGTTCTGGTTGACCAGTTATTTGCATGGTGTTATCATTCATTCACTGAAACAGGAAAGAGAAGGAAGGCAGTTTTGAAGGAAGGCAGAGTTAAGTTCTGAACATGTTAAGCCTGAAATGTATCTGTGGTATCTAAAAGGATGTATTTACAAAACACTTGAATATATAGGAGTTCTAGAGAGAGATATCCACCAGGAAGATAAATTAGGAGTTATCAGTATAGACACGGTAATTAAAACCATTGGATAGGATCACTCAGGACCAAGGACAGAACCTTAAGAAAAATCAGTATTTACGAACAAGGCAGAGGAAGCGAAGATAACAGGGAGACCAAGAAGGTGCAGTCAGAGAGTGTGGTTACATAAAGGTCAAGGAAAGGAAGTTGAAGAAAGAAAGAATGGTTAACATTGTTAAAAACTGTAGATAAATTAAGTAATATATAGAGATACTTCTTTAGGTTTAGCTAAACAGAGTCTATTCGTAATCTTGTAAGGGAGTTTTAGTGGTAAGAATGAAAGCCAGACAGCACTAGATTTTAAAATGAGTAAGAGATGCAGAAAGATTATATGTAATTAAAGATTATGAATGGAGAAAATACTGAGAAACTGAGAAAAAGCTGACTGGAGGATTTCAGGGAAACATGGAGCACTCAATGTTGGCAAAATATTTAGTAAATGCTTTCGATGGCTATGGTGGATTGGCCCTCAACATCCATTTCATTCTCTTAGTTTGTCTTCTGATACTGGGAGAGGTTAGAAAGCTAAAAAATTAAATTCTCGGGCTTCCTTGCAGCTAGGTGAGTGGATATAACAAACTGTCAGTCAGACTCCTCTATAAAAGATTTAGAAGGGTGGAAGTGTTGTGTGGTGAAGTCTGTATGATTGTTGAGTCACTGGGTTTATGGGATATGTGTATTTTATCAACAGTAGAAGAGTTCTCAATATTCAGTAGTTCTGTAGGTGCTGAGAAGCAAGGTGCAGGGTAGATCTACCAGGTACACTGGGGCTCTGGAGCTAAAAGATACAATGGTAGTTTCTTGATTGCTGAATTACAACTAAAGTGACGTAGTTTGGGAGCCAGTAGTTCAGGTAGTACCTTCTTAATTCCTGGATCACAGATAAAGGAATAAATTCCTGGAACCACCTGTTCTGGTGGGGGCCTCTGAACTCCTCACCTTCCTGAATTTTGTAGTAATAGAGCCACTGGTGAGTCCGTTCTAAACTGATAAGAACAGATACTACACTTGATCTTAGCCAAAAGGCCGAGAAGCGATGGTGAGTCAGTTCTATAGTGCTGTTCTGAAGTCACTCTTGAAGGCTCACCTAAATTCCCATCCTTTTGGCTCTAACAATGATTTTTATAAGCACTTAATTCTTTGTATTATACCCCTTCTGCTTTAAATAGCTAGCTTTCTATTTCTGCAGCTGAACAATGACGGATAACAGTGGACTTATACAGTCCTTTCTCAACACTAGATTTTCTAGTCCAGTAGCTCCCCCAAACTAGTTTAACAAATACCAGGGGAATCTGGTAAAAATAGTTTCCAGGGCCTAATTTTTAGAGATTCAAATTAAGTAAACCTAGGGTGATACTTGAGACTCTAAATTTACTAAGAGATGGTCCTTGTCTTTAAAGATTTCACAGATGAGGCACCTGGGTGGTTCAGCTGGTCTAACTCTTGGTTTTGGCTCAGGTTGTGATCTCATAGTTGTATGGGTTCAAGTCCTGTGTTGGGCTTTGCGCTGACAGCAGAGCCTGCTTGGGATTCTCTGCCTCTCCGTCTCTCTCAAAATAAGTAAATCAACTTAAAAAAAGATTTCACAGGGGGTGCCTTGGTGGCTCATTCAGTTAAGTGTCTAGACTCTAGATTTTGGCTTGGGTCGGGATCTCATGGTTTGTGCTGTCAGCATGAAGCCTGTTTGAGATTCTCTCTTCCTTTCTCTCTGCCCCTCCCTCACCCCACATACACTATGCTCCCCCCCCAAAATAAATAAATAAACATTAAAAAAAAGGATTTCACAGTAGTTCCAGTATCTTCAATACTCTTTTGATATTTAAATCAGTATTTTTTTCTATCCTTTTCTCATTCTCATTGCTAGCCTTCTCTAAGGTATACTCTCACCTTCCTTGATGATTTCCATAGTTGATTTACAGGTACCCCTTCTACTCCTTTACCTGCTGTTGTGATGAAAGAATTCATTATGCTAACAACCTGTCAAACACACTGGACTCAAGGTTTCTTTCCATCAATTCTAACAACCCTTTTTATTTATCCTACTCCTAAGTAAGGACACAAATGATCTCACTGTTTTTAAAAACTATTCCACATGCCCAGGATTTTGACTTTATGTACCTCTTCTCATTTTTACTTTTCCTACTATCCAACTCACACAACTGGGGATGATAATACCCCAAATGCCCTAACTCAGCTCTCCTCTCCTACTCCATCAGTCATCTTCTAGTCTCACTTGCCTTTCTATCCAACTTGGACCAACACTCAATCAGAGTCAGCATCTAGCGCACGGTCTGGGCATTTAACAAATGTTTGTTGAATTAAATTGTTAATGATGTTTCCATTAGAACAATCTCTCATTTCACCCTGTAGTTCCCTAATTCAGGGCAGACTACAAGCAGAGCCTTCTGTACTACAGTTGACCCTTGAACAATACAGTTTGAATTATGTAGGTCCACTTGTACACAGATTTTTTTAATGTTTATCTTTGAGAAAGAGAGAGAGAGAGAGCACATGAGCGAGGCAGAGAGGGGAGGAAAGAGTGAGACAGAGGATTTGAGGCAGGCTTCATGCTAACAGCAGAAAGTCTGATGTGGGGCTTGAATTCACGAACTGTTAGATCATGACCTGAGCCGAAGTCAATTACCTAACCGACTGAGCCACCCAGGAGTTCCCATTGATTTTTTTCCATAAATACAGTACCAGACTATAAATCTATTTTCTCTTCCTTATGATTTTAATAACATTTTCTTTTCTCTAAGCTTACTTTATTGTAAGAATATGGTATTATAATACATATACAAAATACGTATTTATTGTTTGTTATTGCTAAGGCTTTCAGTCAACAGTAGACTATCAGTAGTTAAATTCTGGAGGAGTCAAGTGATATGCACATTTCTGACTTTGCGGGGATTGGTGTCCCTTTACCACTGCATTGTTCAAGGGTCAATTGTACCATTATTATTAAGGAGAAGTTTAAAAATTTGTAACAGGGGCACCTGGGTGGCTCAGTCTGTTAAGCGTCCGGCTTCGGCTCAGTTCATGATCTCACAGTTCGTGGGTTTGAGCCCCACGTTAGGCTCTGTGCTGACAGCTCGGAGCCTGGAACCTGCTTCAGATTCTGTGTCTCCCTCTCTCTCTGACCCTCCCCTGCTTGCACTGTCTCTCTCTGTCTCTCAAAAATAAATTAAAAAAAATTTTTTTTTAATTTGTGACAGAGAACAACAGTAACTTTACATAGCCCAATATAGTTTTGAGAATGACACTTCAATTACAAATTTGTTTGCTTGACTGATAAAATGTGACATAATCAGTTATTTCCATTTTGGGGGGAATTTAGGCAGAAAAGAAACATGAATGGAAGATACGTTGCATTAAGTCAATTATCTTTTAAAAATACATTTTATTAATCTAAATAGTATTCTCAAATAACCACAAATGTTTTACCTAAAACGCCTCCCACGCTGCTGGTTCATCTTTGCTCGAGGAGCCACACCATCAACAGCCATAAAGAACACTTTTCTAGGTTTAATGATGCGAAACAACACCTCCAAGTAGTGAAAAATATCAGTAAAGATTTTATCATCTGAAATTCTGAAGTGAACATCATCATCATTAGGATGGGAACATTGATGTATGATTCCATTCATGTCCAGGTACAAGTTGTCAAATTCAGGAATCTAAAAAGCAAAGAAAAATGATGGAAATCACTACTATAATCAACTATGGGTATCTAAGCAACTGGAAAAAGCACCTGATAAAAAGCATGATAATGGGGCATTCTTACTATATAAAAACTAAGAAAATAATCACAGTTGAATAAAGAAAGAAAAAAATAAATAGGAGAAATTGGTAAGATAGAGACATATTATACAGCTATATAATATACCAAAATCTTGATCAAATTTACTGTTAGGAAATGATCTATCTATTTAAAATAAGACAACATGGGAAAATAACACATGGTATTTGGTACTCTAACTACTAGTTTCCCATCAACTTTTCAAAGCCTCAATTTCCTCTTTAAATGGGTAACATATGCCCATTTAAAAGGCCTTTTGTACCTGGTCATTAAAAGGTTTTATAAATTATTTAAAGGCCTTATTGAAACCAAATATATATATATCAGAGTCACTGATTTGATTACATTATTTTAAAAAGCTTAGATTATGCCAAAAAATACAGGAAACTTTGAAAACTTAATTTCTTTTTGATATGTGGATTAAAATTTTTCTAAACTCTAGCTAATAGGTGTCTACTTTTTATAAAAAGACTTTCATGGCTCTGGCTCTCATTTATTTTTCCTTTATTTAAATGTTTATAAGCAAGTAAGGGGAAGGCTACTGAAACATATACACACTAATAAGGAAATGAAATGGGCACAACTTAATAGTTAGAATATTTAATGTAATTAAAGAATTTCAGAGTAGTCTGCCTGCCTTACATACTAATTATAGTAGTTTATGTACTAGACACATTAAAAAATTATAAATGCCCTTGTTGAGTAACAGGCCGAAATGAAATGACAATTGTGACCATGAGGTTTAAAAATTTTTTTTATGTTTGTTTACTTTTGAGAGCGAGCGAGCGAGCGAGCGACAGACAGAGCAATGAGCAGGGCAGAAGTAGAGACGGACAGAGAGACACACAGAATCTGGAGCAGGCTCCAGGCTCTGAGCTGTCAGCACAGAGCCAGATGCAGGGCTCGAACCCATGAACTGCATGATCATGACCTGAGTCAAAGTTGGATGCTTAACTGACTGAGCCACCCAGTTGCCCCATGATCATGAGGTTTTAAAAGTACACTCAAGATTTGCTGTTTGCTTCAAGAAATCTGAAAACCTTGATCAAAATCTCAAGGTGACTTTTTGAGGGGGTGGGGGTACTTTACAAAGTGATTCTACTTTCCCTAGGAGAATAAACATGCAAAGAAGAATATTTACAAGTAATGAAGGAGGGGTGCCTGGGTGCCTCAGTTGGTTAAGTGTCTGACTTCGGCTCAGGTCATGATCTCACGGTTCGAGGGTTCGAGCCCCATGTCAGGCTCTGTGCTAACAGCTCGGGGCCTGAAGCCTCCTTCAGATTCTGTGTCTCCCTCTCTCTGCCCCTCCCTTGCTCACACTCATCTGTCTGTCTCTCTCTCAAAAATAAACACACATTAAAAAGTAATGAAGGAAATCTGCTTTATATATTAAGAATTATTTAAAGGTTTGATTGAACCAAATAGTTGAGAAGTAATCTGTCCAAGTGTATACAGAAATGTAGTATATAAGAAGGAATTTTAAACCAGTTAAAGAAAGGGTTGGGGCACCTAATTAACCATTTGGAAATAAAACACAACTGTATTTCATCTTTGGACAGAATAAATCCCAGAAGGATTAAAAATTTTAATGAGAGAAATATAAGTAAAAAATTATGTACAAATATTTTGGTAATTTTAGGGTGGGGAAAGTCAGAAATCATAAACCAAATGGTGAAGTTGGCAATCTAAAAATGTATTTTTACCTCTATAGGGTAAAAAAAAAATGCCATTAACAAGATCAATTGAAAATGACAAAATGCAGGGAAATGCTTATAAATCAGGATAAAGTCCACATTCCCAATATACAAAATATCCTCAAATGTAAGAAAAAGAACAAATTTTAAAAGCACTGAAAATGTGCAGCAATTCAAAAAAGACAAGACACTAAAGTCTGATAAACATATGCAAAGATGTTCAACATATCAAAATTTCAAATTAAAATAACATATTTTTCTGGGGTGTCTGGGTGTCTCAGTTGGTTGAGTATGAGATTTCAGCTCAGGTCATGATCTCATAGTTTGTGGGTCCAGCCCTGCATTGGGCTCTGTGCTGACAGCTCAGAGCCTGAAGCCTGCTTCAGATTCTGTGTCTGTCTCTTTCTGCTCCTCCCCTGCTCTTTTTCTCTCTCAAAAATAAATAAATATTAAAAGATACAGGGCGCCTGGGTGGCTCAGTCGGTTAAGCCTCCGACTTCGGCTCAGGTCAGATCTCACATTCGTGGGTTCGAGCACGCATCAGGCTCTGTGCTGACAGCTAGCTCAGAGCCTGGAGCCCGTCTTCCGGTTCTGTGTCTCCTCCTCTCTCTGACCCTCCCCCTCTCATGCTCGGTCTCACTCTGCATCAAAAATAAAATAAAACATTAAAAAAATATATATATATATATCATTTTTCTGATTGTGTTAGCAAAGATTAGAAAGAATGATGTTACCCCGTTATTGGCAAGATTTTGGGGAAATGGATATTTCATAAGTTATTAAAAGTAATACCTGGCATTTATTAGGCACTTATTATTAGGTGCCAAACATTAGGCCAAATACTTATATTCATTGTCTCACTAAATTATGATAAAAGAGAAATATATAGATTCCCCATTTTACAGAAGAGGAAAAATCACAGAGCTAGAAAAGAGAGGGAGGAATGGCATTTACATCCAGTAGTCTAGATGGGAATATAAATTGGTTTAACTAATATGAAAGTATGCATCAAAATTTGAAGTATATACATCTTTGACCCAGGATTTCTACTATTGGAAATTTATTGAGAAATAAAAAAAATATGCACAAAGATGTAAGCATAAGAATATTAATGGCAGTACTTTTATTGGAAAAGATAAAAAATGAAATTAAAACGCCTAATAACAGAAAATTCAAGATGGTCCAACATCATCATGATGGTTCATCATCATGGACTACCATACTGCAATTACAAATTATGATATAGATTCATATTTGACATTTAATGTGTATAATACAGATGATCAAATGACAAAAGCAGGCTCTAAAACAGCCGGTACATTATCATCCCATTTATAGAAAATATTTATCTACATGTGTATCTGCATATAAAGGTTAGGAGTATACAGAAACAAGATGTTACTGATAGTTAAGCCTGGGTGATGGAATTTCAGGGTGTTTTTAATTTAAAAAAATGTTTTATGTCTTTATTTTATTTTGAAAGACAGAGACAGAGAGTGAGCGGGGGTCGGGCAGAGAGAAAGGGAGACACAGAATCTGATGCAGGCTCCAGGCTCTGAGCTGTCAGCACAGAGCCTGATGCGGGGCTCAAACCCATGGACTGTGAGATCATGACCTGAGCCGAAGTTGGACAGCTCGATGTGGGGCTCTATCCCATGAACCCAGGACTATGACCCCAGCTGAAATCAAGAGTCAGATGCTCAACTGACTGAGCCACCAAGGTGTCCTTCAATTGTTTTTTATTTTCCTTTGGATGATATAACAGCTTTTACATCTTTCTGTATCCTATTAATCCTTACACAATGAGCACAACCTTTATAACCTGCAAAAAAACCCTGTAATTGTCCTTTTAGAAAAGAAATTTTAAAAATTCTCGTAGGTTTCAGATTAGTAAGAAAAATACATAATGATTGAGTAATCATTGGTTAATTCAGTGAAGAAAATGAGAACATGCAATACAATCTTGCTCCTTCACAAATACATAATAGTGGAGGGGGCGGGCGGCGGGAGCCAAACCAAGAAACAGACTCTTAACTACAGAGAACAAACGGAGGTTTACCAGAGGGGAGGTGGGAGTGGATGGATGAAAAAGGTGATGGGGATTAAGGAGTGCACTTGTGATGAGCACCAGGTATGGAAGTAATAAGCCACTAAATTATACACCTGAAACTAATACTACTTGGTATGTTAACAGGAATTTAAATAAAACTTGGAGGGTGGGGAGACAAAATACTGAGTTAAGTCTGTAAATTAGAAGTTTTAAGGTTTTCTTATACTTTCACATGTCCTCAACCTTGTATCTAATTAGTCAATGAAGTTTTGTTTTTTAAATTTAACTTCTGAAATGTTCCTATCACCTGACCCTCTTACCCATTCCTGTTGTCTTGGTCAATCTCATCATTTTCTCCATCCCCTGACTGCCTGCCTTAGTTCAAGCCCTCAGTTTTCCAACTGGACTGTTTGTTTTTTCTCTCATCACAGCTTGGTCATTTTTCCAAAACACAATCTCATCATGCTGCTTCCTTACTTAAATCCACATGATATGATAAACCTTTAATGCCAGAAAAGGTTCTGTATGCTTTGGCTGTTCTCTCTCCCACCAATTCCATATTCTTTCCTGTTTCCACATATATTCTACAGCTAATTACATACAGTACATTACTTAGAAAGCCTTAAATGTGCTGGGCTGTTGCAAACCCCTATGACGTTACAGAGGCTGCTTCTATTCCCTGAAACACTTTTTTTTCCTTTTGCTCTCTTTCTTCTGCTGCTCTTGTAGATTTTGTCTCAACTTTCAAGATCCAGCTCTTTAAAAACATTTTTTTTAAACATTTATTTATGTTTGAGAGACAGAGCATGAGCAGGGGAGGGGTAGAGACAGAGAGAATCCAGAATCCGAAGCAGGCTCTAGGGTCTGAGCTGTCAGCACAGAGCCCGACCAGGGGCTCAAATCCATGGACTGTGAAAGCATGACCTGACAAGAAGTTGGATGCTAAACTGTAGTTAAGCAATTGAGCTCAAGTATCTTTGTCTGGAAGCTTTCCCTTACTAACCCAAGAGGAAATGATGATTCTTTCTCTATGTCATATCTTATTTTTGTGTTCCCAATGCATACAAGAATGCCAGGCACAGACATTTACATGCTCTATACATTCTTGTTGAATGCTTAATGTAATGTCCTGCTGGCAGGAAAGGACAGACATTACACTTAACATTTGGTCATGTTTAGAACTCTTGGCAAACTGCCTGACACACAGTAGCAAATAAAAATATTTAATAATAAAAAAATGAAGCTCTACCTTTATTGAATGTGACAGCACATGTATAACACTTTTTAAAAAATTTATTTTAGAGAGAGACTGAAAGAAAGTGTGAGTTAGAGAGAGGGGCAGAGGAAGAGAGAGAGAATCTTAAGCAGGTTCTATGTTTGGCTCAGAGCCCGACACAGGGCTTGATCCTATGACCCTGGCATTAGTGACCTGAGCAGAACTGAATGTGCCACCCAGGCGCCCCAACACTCACTCTGAATATGCATTACACTGCTTTAAACTGTGGTTAAGTATCTAATTTTCTCAAAACAGTAGTTTCTTTTTGTTAGTATAACTTTGTATCCTATTTAGTCCTGCTGCAAAATGCCTTTTTCATAAAGACAAGATATATTTGACTGGCTGTTCAAGAGTTGTTAGCAATTCTTTTTTCTCAGTTCTTTAATCCTATTTATCTTAAACAATCCCAAGATTTTGTTGCTTCATTTTTAATATTCATGTTTTAAAATGCACTAAATATACTATGTATATTTTAATATGCAATGTTTTTATATACTATGTATTCTTTATATGCTAAGGTTAATAAATTCATTCACTCAACAGATTTACTTAAGATCTGTTCTGTACCACAAAAGTAGAGATGAAGTTGTAATGATATAGATGAAGTTGTGTGATGATATATGATGAAAACTTAACCCTTAAAAAACAAAGGTCAGACAACCAAGATTATAAACTCTTGGAACATATGCAGTTCTCTTTGTGTTTACAATTCAGTACAGTGCTATTATAATAGCTAAGACCTGTTAAGCATTTGCCATGTACCAGACAGATTTAAATGCTTTACAGTTAACCCCTGAACAACATGGATTTGATTTGCATGGGTCCACTTATATGTGGATTTTTTCCAATAAATATAGTACAGTACTGTAAATTTTCCTTACGATTTTCTTAACATTTTCTTTTCTCTAGCTTACTTTAAGAATACAGTATATAATATATTTAACATACAAAACACGTGTTAATTGACTGTTTATGTTATCAATAAGACTTCTAGTCAATCCAAGTTATATTTGGATTTTCGATCATGTGCGGGTTTGGAGGGGGGTGGTGCTCTCAGTCTCCCCATTTTCAAGAGTCAACTGTATGTGCATTTACTTATGTAATCGTAACAATCCTAGCCTTGTTATCTCTATTCTGTAGTTGAGAAAACTGAGTCACAAGGCTGAGTCACTCACCCATGGCCAGTTAAGTGTTGGAGCTAAATTTTAAACCAAACTGAATTGCACTAGAGCAGTATTTCTTAATCTTTCTTTCATTATTGTTCCTCTTCCAGGTAGTTCTTTTTTTCCCTAATCACTACCCTGTGTATGGGTAGCCATACTGTGTATCTGTTCATGTACTATGGCACTTTAATATGTATACCTCCACTATTAACAATTTTGGCCCCCTTGGAGTACCTAGGTGGCTCAGTCGGCTTCGGCTCAGGTCATGATCTCACGGTTCGTGGGTTTGAGCCCTGCGTTGGGCTCTGTGCTGACACCTAGCTCAGAGCCTGGAGCCTGTCTTTGGATTCTGTGTCTCCCTCTCTCTCTGCCCTTCCCCTGCTCATGCTGTGTCTCTCTCTCAAAAATAAATAAAAAATTAAAAAGAAAACAATTTTGGCCCCCTTGTTCCCGTTCATAATGCATACTCTAGGGCCTTCAATTTTTGAAATTGTGGCAAAATATACATAACATAAAATTTGCCATCTTAACCATTTTTTTAAGTTTATTTTGAGACTGAACGTAAGTGGGGGAGGGGCAGAGAGCAAGACAGGAAAAGAGAGAGGGAGAGAGACTCCCAAGCAGGCTCTGCACTGTCAGTACAGAGACCAAAGTGGAGCTTGAACTCAGGAACCATGAGATCATGACCTGAGCCAAAATCAAGGGCTGGACATCTACATGATTGAGCCACCCAGGCGTTCCAGCAATCTTAACCAAAATTTTTAAGTGCACAGTTCAGTAGTGTTAGTGCATGAACACGGTTATGCTCCAGCCTGCAATTTTAAAGCCAATCTTCTCTATGCAATTTGCTACAAACTGCATAGAAGGGAACAAAAGCTGACATTTCCATTTAAAAATGTCTGCTCTTGTACAGGGAGCATATCTGTTTTATCCTTTACTGTATTTTCCTCAGAATGATGCCTTGGCAAGTCAGTTATGAGAGTTCACAGGAGGCCAAATATTCCTATCCTTTAAAAGCCCTTAGTTACAAATACTCCTATTTAATTGGCCTACATAGTCTTTTAGTGAATATTCTGTAGTTCTCCTGTTCTCAGGTCCATCAGCTGTTGCCCCATTGCTTCCTCTTGCAGGGAGGCCAACACCAACTGGGTCTAGAAGCTATTGGTATTTTGTCCCCACCTACTTGTATTTGGGTTCATAGGGATAGAATATTACGTGGTTTTGTCATAAATGTTCCAGAGAGTTCAAACTTTACTACTTACTTGATCTGCTATTATGTGAGAGACCAAAAACTATGCTGTGATCATCACCACCACCATCTTCCCACAACCTATTCCTCCTCCCAACCCCTTCCTCCCAGGACTAGCTTTTGAATCACTGTGACTTACTTAGGCTTACCACTTTTAAATACTGCTTAAGAGAAGAGCTGGTAACTCTTTACGACATTAGCTCTTTTTGTTGTTGTTGTTGTTAACTATACAAATCAAACATTTTTGAAAGACAACACTTTGATAAGCCAGGTTTTAAGCCTTTTTAGATCTAGCATAAAATTGTCTTTAAGAGATTATTTTTTGTTCTTCAGCTAAAAATGAAAATCCTCAGGATGGTAAGAATCCCAGACAGGGTCATCAAACCAAGTTCTGTACCAGAGTACAAAGTAAAAATATTATTGAACAAATTATGTTATCAAGCCAATCCGAATAGCAATCACATTTTTTCACTTTGGAGATAAAGTGACTGATGCATGGCAGGCACTCAACTATTTGTTGAATTAATGACCTGGGAAAAGCCAAAGTTGGTTGTCTCCATTTCAGCAATGTACTTAGTAACCCTTCTTAACCCTCTTCTCTAGAAAGAAATGTCTCCCTAAATCTGACTCCATCCATGTTTCAAATAAATGAAAGATAAACTATTGTTTTGGAATTCTTTGTTAAGCTTTTCTTCATATACCAAAACTGACTGGAATCCAACAACAAAAAAATTCCTTCTAGAAGCCTATCTTTATGCTTATAGCACTTCTTAAAACGTTAAACAATGCTTTAATAAACAGCATGATGGTTTTGGCTGGATTATTTCCCCCCAAAATTAATATAATGTTATCTATCACTATTGACTCAATTAGCTATACAACTATCAAAACTTTTTTTCCTGTCAAATATAAAATGGACAAGAGTTCTACCCAAATCATTAAAAGTGACAAACACGAACACATCACAGAAAGTCTAGTTTACCTAATAGATAAGTGCTTGCGATTTCGTTCCACAGTTCCAATATATAAACATTTTTGCAATCTACACAGAAACATCGTACTGGGATACTATTACAGATTGGATTATAAACCAGACACCACTATTACTATCAGAGCTCTAGAAATCCCATTTCTTTTTCTCTCTCATACGCGCACGGACACACACGCACACTCGCACAGTGAAGCCTCCAAATAACTGCCTCTGCTGGTTCAAATATATTTTTGTTTCTTTTGGAATTCGGGATTCGTGCAGCCTTTGGGATGATCAAAAAGGAGAAATAAAAGGTATCATAAATATGAACCATCAGCCACGTCAAAGAGTCTAGGCGTTGGGGGTGGGGTCGTATGCAGGTCCTGATAAAGGAAAGTAAACAAGGTGACTCAACCTCGAAGGCAGTTATTATTGTTTGTACGTGGGTCTGTTGCTTTCGGGGGCGGGGGGGGGGCTGGGAGGTACTCAGGACACCCACTCAGCGTTGCTGCTTCTATAAGGGAAAGATGTAGCTCTGAGCAGGAAAGGAAAGAATTCACTACAGCGTTTCTCCCCAGCACTTAATTTCGGAAACGCGGAAGGCCCTGCCCGGCAGCAAAGCTGTCAGTGTCAGAACTGCCGTGATCCCGTGGCTCTGCCCGCGGACACGAAACCTACGTCTTCGCGCCATTCAGAGCATCAGGATATCTTCAAACCTTCTCTGCCCCTCTCTTCCCTGCTCATCCGGCAGACGACGAGCAGGATGAGGCTGGGGAGCCCAGTCCCAGGGTGGAGAGGGCCGCGGGGCCCCGGGTTCTCGGCCTTCTGAGCCGCTGCCCGCTCGCTCACCCACCTGATGCTCTTTCACCACTTCACTGAGGCAGGGATACCGCTCCGAGATCCATCGGTAAAACTTGGGGACTCCCATTTCGACCGCCAACACTAATTCCAGTCAGGGCCAAACCGAAACCAAACGCCCCGCCGGGGCCTACGCCGCAGCCTCCGGCCGTCGCTCCGCCGATGACAACACACTGCCCGCCCGACCATAGAGAGCGCTCGCTGGGCCTAGAGCGGCCGATTCGAGGCCGCATCCCTGGGGCGGGGCTCTAATCCAGGTCGCAGCCGAGCGCGCTGTTGGTTTGCTTTTAAGAGCGCCGCGGCGATTTGGTGCGTCAAAGTTGCTTTTGGAGGGAAGCTGATGGAGCTGTGCTACAGAATGGGACGTGGAAGTGGTGTGAAAACCTCACGAGCCTGCTGGAAGATTTTTGGAACACTCATTTCTGGCCTGATTGCTTCTGTGTCCTGGGATTACTAATCTCAGTATTTTTCAACAGATTTGTAAAGATCTGGTGATTTAGTTTAGTTTGTTTTGTTTGGCAAGGAGGGGGTGGTTGTGTGTCGGCATTTCTCTAAGGAATTGGTTTAGGTTTGTTTGGCTACGGGGAGTTTTTTTTCCTTTGAGGAATATAACTCTATAACAAAGTTTCTTTTAAAAACGCTTTTTCCCCCCCCGATTTATTTGAAAAAATTTCCCAACTCCTCCACTCCCAGCCAGCTTCCCTCATAGGTAATTATATACTTTCACATTCATGCCTCCAGGTTTATCGTGTTTTTCCCCCATCACACTCTAAACTGTACAGAGAAACGTAATTCTATCAAGCGAACTTAAGTAAAATTCTGTTATAATAAATTTTTCCATTCGAAAGTAATAACCTCATTACTTTTTAAGTATTGAGAATTTAAAATCTCCTGCAAGAAAATTTACAAAAAATTAACATTAAAATATCTTTAATTTAAAAATCTCAACGAAATTTTAAGTGTCTTCCACTAGACTCTGTGCTCTGGTAAACTCAGTATGGCAGCATCTTTCAAATTACATTATTTAGTTTTCATAGTGATGCTCCTTGATTTATATTTTTTCCTATTACATTTTCAACCATACAAAAAGAGTTCTATTAAGTGAACTTTATGTGTGCTTTATGTTTATATGTTTCACTAGACTGGACTGTCAGTTCCTAGAGGCAAGGGAGGTGGCTTGGTACATAAATCTAGCAGAGTGCTTTGTCCATAGTATTTATTCAATAATTTTTTTTTGTTCAAATGAATCCTTTTAAAAAAAAAAACCTTCTTTTAAGATTTATTTATTTTTTTAAGTAATCACACCTAACGTGGGGCTCGAACTCACAATCCTGAGATCAAGGATCACATGCCAGCCAGGTGCCCCTCAAGTGAATCCTTATGCTAGATTGTACTAAAAGAAAATCAGAGTTGCAAAAAAATTAGGCTGGCTTCTTTAAATATATCTTTTTAGAGCATAAAAACCTAAGATGTTACATTTCTCCATTTATAATGAACAACATACATTAAGAAAGCAGTTTTCTCTCTCTGCCCTACCCTGCTCATGCTCTTTCAAAAATAAACATTAAAATTTTTTTTAAAAAGAAGCAGTTTATTTCTTAATAACAATATATATTACTTTAAATATTATTAACAATACGGGAGTTAATACCAGTTGCTCTGAGAACATAAACTTATTTATGTTGTACTTTGGAACTGAATAGATATAATCACAGATTAATACCAAACACATTAATTTTAGATTATTAACATATTCTTTGAAGTAATTTCATTTCACATGTATGGAGTCCAACCAAGGTACATCTGGCATAGTAAGTTTTCATCAGTAGCTTCTTGTATAAGGTAATGCACATGTCCCTCGATAGATAACGGCAGCCCTGTCACTCTGTTTCTGGTCTTGATTACACCTTGCAGTCGCTGCTCGATGTCAAGAACATGGGTCTTGGCCTATAACAAGAAATTAAAGATCATAAGTGCTAAAAACCCAGTAAGACGTGGATGGTGATCACTTGAAATGACTACTTTTCTGTTATTTAACAAATGTTTATATTGTCTTATGGATCATTACCCTTTATGTAAGATCAAATAAAGACAAAAAAGAAATGACATATACTACAACTTGAGATACTGATTTTGAGGCTCACAATGTTAGTTAGTTATGATGTTATTTCTTTTTAAAGTAATATCTATCTATACCCAAGGTGGGCCTTGAATTCACAACCCTGTGATCAAGTGTCGCATATTCTACCAGCTGAGCCAGCCAGGTGCCCCAAGGCTTGCGACATCAATCTAATATCAACTGTTATGGACATGTTTCTGGACTATGTAAAATACCAGGGAATCTCTTCTACATTACAATTCTAGAAATATAATAATTTAAAACTTACCCTGAAAATGTTAGGACTTAAAAGATTTGAAAGAATAATAATTGCAACAATACTCTAAAAGGTTAATATTTAGGTTATATTACTATGTGTAAATGGGAGTTCTAAACTACTTAGAATGGTACACATTTCTCTCAATAACAAAAGAATATCAAAATGCAAAAGTGAGAATGATGTTATTAGAATAACAATCTTCAATCTATTCTCACTTATTAAAAATGATTATCTGCAAGCTCTGAGACTTAACTAATATCAGCACAAAGTGAATTACTATATGTTAAAGCTCTGTAAATTCAGGTAATCTGTGTTCCAAGTTTTTCCCACCATATCTCATAATTGTGAATTGTCTATACTTAAGTGTGTGTCGAACTCTAGTACACAAAAATGATAATATTAACATTGGTAATGACAATAAAGAAAACTTACTGGCACTTTCATATCAAAGAACTAGATCTCAGAGTATTCAATGGTCAGTCACTGACAGTATTTAGAATCAATTCTCATTTATAGAGACACAGAACGTCAGCTCATATCAAGCTACACCTTCTACTGACCTTTTCATTGACAACTTCCCCAGTTTCATTCAGTGGTGCCTTGGAATGCCCTTTCACTGGTTTACTCCATTCTACCAGAGGATCATGTAGAAAAGTTTTTAAGACACTAAAATGTAAACAAATGTGATAATATGATGTTATTTTTGTAGAAAGAAGTCTCTCTAAAGTCAGCACCTATGGGAAAAATAAGTGAAGGATGAGAAGCTAATGATAATTCTCTTAGAACACACATTACTACTGCGTAAGTCAGATCTGTGAACTTACTGTTTTGGGGTGAGGGGTTGAAAAGAAAGAGAGAGGGAAGATAGACAAGGATCTGAGGTATTCTTAGAGAGTAGGGTAAGGCGAGTTCTGTGTGCCATTTATAAATACATGCTGTGGGGGCCCCTGAGTGGCTCAGTCAGTTAAGTGTCTGACTTCAGCTCAGGTCATGATCTCACGGTTCATGGGTGTGAGCCCCATGTCAGGCTCTGCATTGATGGCTAAGAGTCTGGAGCCTGCTTCAGATTCTGGGTCTCCCTCTCTCTCTGCCCCTCCCCATTCATGCTCCATCTCTCAAAAATAAGTAAAAATGGTAAAAAAAATAATATTAATAAATGCATGCTGTGAACTTCAAATACAACTACCTATGGAAAAACCCACTCAGATTTCTTATAGGCAGTATTTCCAAAACAAACCTCATTACCCTTTCTCAAACTATTTCACCTGTATTCCCCAAATCAGTGAAGAACCTCATTCACTCATTTGCTCTAAACAAAAATCTAGGAATCCTCTTGCTTCCTTTCTCTTAACACTCAATTCTATCTCCTAAACCCCTTTAGAACCTCTCTATTTCATTTCTATTGTCACTACCTCATCCAATGCACCATCATATTTCTGAGTTACCGTCCTCTGGTTTTCCAGCCTCAAGCCCAAACTTCAACTGTAATTTTTCTACAGTGCAAAAAAATCTGATTTCATTTTCTCTTCTTTTTAAAATTTCTTAAGAGCTAATGTGTAAACCAGCCCCGTGTGAACTTTTCTAGCCCTGTTCATCTACACACCACCATCATAGCACCATCTACTCGCAGTCTACCCTCTAGAAAACAAAATTACATTTCTTAGACAGTCCATGCCTTCACTTGCCTTGACACTTTTATCAATCAGAATACCCTCTTCCCATTTGCACGGTCAATTCCATTTACTTTTAAGGTTTCTGCTACTTCCTCCAGAAATTATTTCCTGACTTCCCCAGATAGGGATAGGGGCTCTTAGTGTTTCACAGGATGCTATACTTCCTCTTTCAGAGAATTTGCCTTGGCCTATGTCTAACTTACCAGTATGTTCTACCAAAATGTCGGGTAGAGAGCTTTAAAGAAAGAAGGTGGATACATGAGCTTTAAAAGTTGTTTTTAAAAACTACTTACTGCAGGTAACATCATATTTAATGGTGAAAGACTTCTATACCACTAAAATCAGGAACAAGACAAAGATGTAGACTTCTCACCTTGTCTATCTGATATTCATTTTGCTAGGGCAATTAGGCAAGGAAAAAAAGGCATGAGATTGGAAAGCAAAAAGTAAAACTATTTTTATCTGCAGACAATGTGCTATTGTAGAGAGAAAAATCCTAAGGTACCTACAAAATAACTATTAGAGCTAATAAATGAGTTCAGCAATGTTTGCAAGATAGAGATATATATACAAATACCTAACACTAATAATGAATACAAAAGTAAAATAAAAGAAAAAGTTCCATTTAGCATAGTATTTTAAAAAAATAGAAGCACATTTAAAAAAAATAAGACTTGAAAACTAAAAATTAAAAAACAGCTTTGAAAGAAATTACAGAAGAATTAAATGAAAAGATATCCCATGTTCATGGTTCAGAAGAGTCAACATTTTTGAAATGATAATACTCTGCAAACAAACGAAAAGATTCAATGACATTCCTATCAAAATCCAGGTTGGTTTTCTGCAGAAGCTGACAAGATGATCTTAAAATTTCTAGGGAAATGCAAAGAATCCATAATAGTCAAACAATCCTGAAGAAGAAGAGAAAGCTGGAGCACTCACAACTCTAAACTTCAAAATTTACTACAAAGCTACAGTAATCAAGACAATGTGTTGTTGTCATATGGTTAAACATAGAGATCAATAGAACACAATTGAGAATGCAGAAATAAAGTCTTGCATATATGGTCAACTGATTTTTCAAGGAAGTGCCAAGACAATTAAATGGAGAATAGTGTATTCAAAAAATAGTGTGAAGAAAACTGGATATACACACTCAAAAGAATAAATATGGACCCCGACCTCACACTATAAACACAAAATAACTGAAATTGATCAAAGACCTAATTATAAGAGCTAAAACTACAAAATGCTTAGGAGAAAACAGAAGTGTAACCGTTCATGATTTGGATTATGCAATAGTTTCTTAAATGACACCAAAAGTACAAACAACAACAATAAAAATATATAAACTGGACTTCATCAAAACTAAAATCTTAAATGCTAAAAGGACATCATCAAAGTAAAAAGACAATCCAAATATGGGAGAAAATATTTGCAAATTACAGATCTCTTAAGAATCTAGTAACAACACGTAAAGAAGTCTTACAATAATAAAAAGAAAATCCAATTAAAAAAATAGAAAAGGATTTGAATAGATATTTGTCTAAAGATGATATACAACTGACCAATAAGTGTATGAAGAGATGCTCGACATGACCGGTCATTAGGGAAATGCAAGTTAAAACCATAATGAGAGACCCACTTAATACCACCCACTAGGATGGGTAAAGTTAAAAAGATAGATAAACAACACATGTTGGTAAGAATGTGAAGAAATTGGAACCCTCATACATTGCTAGTGGGATTCTAAAGTATTACCCCAAAATGTTAAGCTTAGAGTTAACATGCAACCCAGAAATTCTGTACCATACCCAAGAAAACGGAAAACGTGAATCTACATAAAACTTGTGTACACATGTTCACAGCCACACTTTTCACAAAAGCCAAAGGGTGTAAACAATCCAAATGTCCATTAGTAGATTAATGGATAAACAAAATGTAATATACAATAGAATATAATTTGGCAATAAAAAAGAATGAATTACTAATACAGGCTACAACATGGATAAACCCTGAAAACACCATGTTAAGTGAAAGAAGACAGACAAAATACCACACGTTGTAGGATTCCATTTATATATGAAATGTTCAAAATAGGCAAATCCATTGAGACAGAAAGTAGATTAGAGGTTGCTAGATAATGACAAGGGAGTAGGGATGGAGAGTAACTGCTAATACCTTTTGGGGGTGATAAAAATGTGTTATAATTAGCAGGGATGGTGGCACAATCTTGGGAATATGCTAAGGACCATTGTAGAGTACACTTTGAAAAGGAGAATTTTATGGCATATATATTACATATTTAAAAAAATTGAGATATAATGGACATACAACATTATTTTAGGTATACATGACTTGGTATTTGTATATATTGCAGAATGATCACCACAAAAAATTTAGCTACTATCCACCAACATACATAGTTCCAAATGCTTTTTCTTGTGATGAGAACATTTGTTTGTTTACTTATATAAATTATTTATTTACTTAACTAATCTTTACACCCAACATGGGGCTTGAACTCATGAGCCTGGGATCAAGAGTCACATTTTCTTCCAACTGAGCCATCAGGCATCTCCTTGTGGTAAGAACTTTTAATATTTACTCTTTTAACAACTTTAAAATATACAACACAGTATTATTAACTATAGTGACCATGTTGTACATAATATTTCCATGACTTAATTTAGTTCATAACTAAATTATGAACCTTTTGACCACCTGCACCCATTTTGCTGACCCTCCATCCCCAATCTCTGGCCACTGCCAGTCTATTTTCTGTCTATGAGCTCGGTTTTTGTTTTTCTTTTTTAACTTAAGTTTTAATTTTAATTTCAGTTAACATATAGTGTTATATTAGTTTCAGATGTACAATAAAGTAATTCAATAATTCCATACATCACCCTGTGCATATCATGACAAGTATAATCCTTAATTCCCATCACCTATTTATAACCCATCCCTCCACACCACCTTGGTAACCATCAGACTGTTCTCTACAATTAGAGTTTATACCTTGCTTGTCTATTTTTTCACCTTTGCTTACTTGTTTTATTTCTTAAATTGCATATGTGAGTGAAATCATATGTCTTTCTCTGATTGACTTATTTCATTTAGTATTATAGTCTTTACCTCCATTCATGTCATTACAAATGGCAAAATTTCTTCTTTTATCATTGAAGAATATTCCATTATATGTGTGTGTGTATACATATATACCAAGTCTTTTTTCTTTAAATGTATTTGTTTAAATTCAAGTGAGTTAACATACAGTATAGTATTGATTTCAGGAGTAGAACCCAGTGATTCATCACTTACATATAACACCCAGTGCTCATCCCAACAAGTGCCCTCCTTAATGCCCATCCCCCTATCAACCACCTCCCCACCAGCAATCCTCAGTTTGTTCTCTGTATTCAAGAGTCTCTTATGGTTTGCCTCTATTTTTATCTTATATCTCCTTCCCTTCCCCTATGTTTATCTATTTCTTGAATTACACATGAGTGTAGTCTGGCGGACTTATTTGGCTGAGCATAATACATTCTACATCCATCCATGTTGTAAATGGCAAGATTTCATTTTTTCTGATCACTGAGTAATAGTCCACTGTATATACCACATCTTTATCCATTTATCAGTTGATAGACATTTGGGCTTTTCCCATACTTTGGCTATTGATGATGTCACTGCTATAAACACTGAGGTGCACGTGCCCCTTTGAATCAGCATTTTTGTATCCTTTGGATAAATACCTATTGGTGCAATTGCTGGGTCATAGGGTAGTTCTATTTTTAATTTTTTGAGGAACCTCATACTGTTTTCCAGAGTGGCTGCATCAGTTTGCCTTCTCAGCAGCAGTGTAAGAGGGTTCTCCTTTTTCTCATCCTTGCCAACATCCGTTGTTTCCGGAGTTGTTAATTTTACCCATTCTAAAGGTGTGAGGTGGTATCTCATTGTGGTTTTGATTTGTATTTCCCTGACGATGAGGAATGTTGAGCATCTTTTCATGTGTCTGTTGGCCATATGGAGATCTTCTTTGCAAACTGTCTATTCATGTCTTCTGCCCATTTCTTCACTGGATGGTTCTTTTGGGTATTGAGTTTGAAAACATAAAATCCTTATATATTTTGGATACTAACCTTCTATCCAGTATGTCGTTTGCAAATATCTTCTCCCATTCCATCAGTTGTTTTTAGTTTTGTTGATTGTTTCCTTCACCGTGCAGAAGCTTTTTACCTTTATGTGGTCACAATAGTTCATTTTTGCTTTTATTTCCTTTGCTTCTGGGGACACATCTAGTGAGAAGTGGCTGTGGCCAAGGTCAAAGAGGTTGCTGCCTGTCTTCTCCTCTACAATTTTGATGTTTTCCGATCTCACATTTAGGTCTTTAATCCATTTTGAATTTATTTTTATGTATGGTGTCAGAAAGTGGTCCAGTTTCATTCTTCTAAATGTCACTGTCCAGTTCTCTCAACACCATTTGCTGAAGAGGCTGTCTTTATTGTATTGGATACTTTCCCGTTTTGTCAAAGATTAGTTGACCATATAGTTGTGGAGTCCATTTCTGGGTTCTCTATTCTGTTCCATTCATCTCTGTGTCTGTTTTTGTGTCAGTACCATACTGTCTTGATGACAACAACTTTGTATAATATAGCTTGAAGTCTGGAATTATGCCTCCATTTGATTTCCTTTTTCAAGATTGCTTTGCCTATTAGAGTCTTTTGTGGTTTCATACAAATGTTAGGATTGTGCTTTACTCTGTGAAAAATACTGTTGGTATTTTGATAGGGATTGTATTAAATGTGTAGATTGCTTTGGATAGTATAGACATTTTAACAATATTTATTCTTCCAATCCATGAGCATGGAATGGTTTTCCATTTCCTTGTGTCTTTTTCAAGGTCTTTCATAAGTTTTCTGTAGTTTTCAGTGTATAGATCTTTTAACTCTATAATCATAAATGGGATTGATTCTTTGATTTCTCTTTCTGTTGCTTCATTATTGGCATATAGAAATGCATCTGATTTCTGTATGTTGATTTTATAACCTGCAACTTTGCTGAATTCATATATCAGTTCTAGCAGGTTTTCTGATGGAGTCTTTTGAGTTTTCTATATAGAATATCATGTCATCTGTGGAGAGTGAAAGTTTGATTTCTTTGCAATTTATATGTCTTTTATTTCTTTTTGTTGTCTGATTGCTGAGGCTAGGACTTCCAGTACTATGTTGAAAACAGCACCATATCTTCTTTATCCACTCATCAATCAATGGACACTTGGGCTGCTTCCATATCTTGGCTATTAGAAATAATGCAGCTATAAACATCAAGGTGAATGTATCCCTTTGGATTAGTGTTCTTGTATTCTTTTGGTAAATACCCAGTAGTGTAATTTGTGGATCATAAGGTAGTTCTATTTTTTTCTTTTTAAGACTCCACAATAAGTAATCTCACATACATCTCTGTCTTATTTTCACTTAGCATAAATGCCTTCAAGGTCTATCTATATTGTCACAAATGGCAAGACTTCTTTCTTTTTATGGCTGAATAATATTCCATTGTATATCTATACATACTTTTTTTTTTTTACCCATTCATCCATCAATAGACACTCAGATTGCTTCCATGTCTTGGCTATTATAAATAATGCTGCAATGAACTGTAAGTTATATCTTAATAAAGCTATTATTAAAAAAATTTACTTCAACCAATGCAAAGTGGCTCCTATTATTAAAAAAACATATTTAGGAACCAGTAATTACACTCAAGATTACTGTTGAATTATTTACATAACATAATTACCTCATTAAAGGCTCTCTTTGATCTCGCATCAGCCTCATTGTAACTTCACAAGCTCTTCGAAAAAGACCCTCTGTTCCCATAGGACCCATTCCATTAACCATATTATGAGTCAGTCGAAATGGAACAATTTCTGGAACTTCAAAGGTTTCTCCCTTAAAACAATGCATTTTATTAAAAAGTAATGTTAGAATTTTAAAATCTTTATGCCAAAATAATTAGAACTTCAAGTCTAGACTTTTTAAGCAAAGTGCACAGATACCTTCAAAATATTTATATTTTTATAATATGTAAACATAAAAATATTTGTAACTACATTAAAGGCCTATATCATGAAGGATCCTATAACACCATCTTTGATCTAGAGGATGGATGGATTCACCTATCACTGAATTCACCTATACTGAATATTACCTTAGAGAAATTTTTAAGCATTCAACATTTATCTCATATCAACTTCCTTAATGTCCTTAACATAAAATAAAAACAAGTATTTTCATATTTTTCTTTCTTTCTTTTTTCATTACTTTCATTTTAAAACAAGGAGGGAAAAGAAACAACCAAATGTTAGATGCTCATATTGTCCAGATAGGGTATGCAATATACAATATAATGAAGTCCAGTTCATTTATTTTCTACCATTCTCAACCTACCTTTCATAAGGCCTTTCCATCCCCAAACTTACTGACTCAGTTTCTCTAAATTCCTTTCTTATAT
Organism: Suricata suricatta; assembly: GCF_006229205.1. NCBI lineage: Eukaryota > Metazoa > Chordata > Mammalia > Carnivora > Herpestidae > Suricata > Suricata suricatta. Next base: position 118,757,689 of record NC_043704.1, on the reverse strand, counting down.
GATTTAACAAATACCAGTGCTTTATCTTTTAATTTGATCTCATTTATATCTGTAACCTGTCTCAGTTTCCTGTGACAGCAGATGGCAATCCATATAGAATAGGGATAAAGAAAATAGGGGGTTAATCTACCAATCTGCCTTCAAGGATCACAACTTTGGAAAACTGGATAAGGTCTCAAGGACTTCAGTCCAACTAGCTTAATTTATTCTCAGGCCCCACTGGACCTAGAGAATTTCCTGAGATGTCTGCCAGAGATCTGTGTATTTTGTTTAAATTCCTGGATGATTCTGATATGCTGCCAGGTTTGGAAACCATCATATTAGAGTATTCTGTCTCTTTAAAACTGAGTCTCAGTAAAATGAACTGATCTACCCTACTAAGAACTAACTGAATCAGAATCTGAACCTCTGGATTTCAAGTTCAGTACTAGTTTTACTATATCACTCTCTGAGTTCTCTTCATCTTAAATTGCTTTTCTCAGGACTCTGGGATCCACTAATCAAAACCAGTCAAAAAACTCTCAGTGTGACTCAACTGTGATGATAACTGCTACCAAGGGGTATACCTAGAAAGAACAGTTTATTTTTTTCATTTTTTACATTTATTTATTTTTGAGAGATAGATTGAGACAGAGCATGAATGGGGGAGGGGCAGAGAGACAGAGGGAGACACAGAATCTGAAGCAGGCTCCAGGAAGTGAGCTGTCAGCACAGAGCCCATTGCAGGGCTTGAGCCCATGAACTGAGAGATCATGACCCAAGCTAAAGTTGGACGCTCCATCAACTGAGCCATCCAGGCGCCCCAAGAAAGAACAGTTATGGAGGAAAGGCAATTGGGAGAAAACATACAATTAACTAGAATAAGTCATATCACTTACCTTATTGAAGAGACAGTTGAAATCCACATGTACACATTCACCAGTCAAAGAGTCAAAGAGGATGTTTTCACCATGACGATCTCCAAGTCCCAGGATATAACCAACCATTGACATAACTGCTGTGGAACGACAGTATGCTGACCTGCTACTGTACCTAAAGAAAACACAATGCATATCACATATCCTTATGCTACCTGATTTAATTTAGATTTTTTTTAATGTTTTATTTATTTTTGATACAGAGAGAGACAGAGCATGAGAGGGGGAGGGGCAGAGAGAGAAAAGGAGATACAGACCTGGAAGCAGGCTCCAGGCTCTGAGCTAGCTGTTAGCACAGAGCCTGATGCAGGGCTCGAACCCACAAACATGAGATCTGACCTGAGCCGAAGCCGGAGGCTTAACCGACTGAGCCACCCGGGGGCCCCAATTTAGATTTAATTTTAAATTTAAAAAAAATGTTAAGTAATCGCAAGCCCCAATGTGGGGCTCAAACTCAACAATCTCGAGATCAAGAATCACATGTTCTATTGACTGAGCCAGACAGGCACCCCTAAAATATTTTTAAAAACATCTAACCATAGCAATGTCTTATTTTCTGTTTAACTTACCATGATGTAGGATCAGGGAATGTCCTCAGAAACCACTCATGAAAAACAGGAGGATGCCTGGGTAGGAGAAATTCTCGGAATACTTTGAGTTTTTCAGACAAAGCTGCGGTTTTTGGTAGCATACACTGGCGAAGTTCTTTTCCTGTCATATAAACTCCTGCAAGGTAAAGTGGTTTTCATTAATCACACAAGCCAAATAAAGGGCAATTTTTTTTTTATTGAACAGAAAACATCCATTTTTATTCAAATTGTTATTTATTTATTCTTTAATGGTTTGTAAATTTTTTATCTTTATTTTTTTAATTTATAATTTATTGTTAAGTTGGCTTCCATATAACACCCAGTGATCTTCCCCACAAGTACCCTCCTCCATGACCATCACTCCCTTTCCCTCTCCCTCTTCAGCCCTCAGTTTGTTTTCAGTATTCAAGAGGCTCTTATGATTTGCCTCCCTCAAATTGTTATTTAAAAGCAAGAATAGAAAAATTTTCATAAACTTACCTTCTGATATTATCATAAAATAATACATATTATGTACATTCCCTTATAATTATCTAAAGTGAAGCCTCTTGATGAAAATTAATGTCAACTAAAACTAATGTTGTGTAATCAACTAATTCTAGAAAATATCACTCAGAATAAATCCAATGTGAAGTACCCCTGGAATTGTAAAAATGCTGTAGCCCTCACTGAAACTGTAGTGATCTGTTAACCAGCATGTAGGATACAGGTCCACACTGAATCATTATTAAAAAACCTACAATGGTATTTCTGTGTGAAGGCTAGCCTATACGATTCATAGTATACCTGATTCTTGAGCTAGACAGGTAATATGACTCCAGTCTATAAAGTGCCTTTCAGCTTCACCTTGGTTTGGATACTTTTTTTTTTTTATTTTTTATTGTCAAATTGTTTTCCATACAACACCCAGTGTTCTTTCCCTCAAGTGCCCTCCACCATCTACTTTTTTTTTTTTAAAGAGAGAGAGAAAGTGTGAATGGTGGATACAGGCAGAGAGAGAAGGGGAGAGTGAGAGTGAGAGGGAAAAAGGTGTGGGGAAAGAGAAAGTGAGAGAGAGAGAGACAGAGAACATCAATCAGGCTTCATGCTCAGCGTAGAGCCTGACATGGGGCTTGACCCCACAACCCTGGGATCATGATTGGAGCTGAAATCAAGAGCTGGATGCTCAAATGACTGTGCCATTCAGGCACCCCAGTTTGGTGCTTTTTATACCCAAGGCAAAAACTTTTATACCCAAAAGTTTTAAGGACAAGTTTGAGATCTGAGGTTTATAGCCTCAAATGTTATATAGTTCCCATATGTTCACAGCATTTTAAGAAAGTTTTTAGGGGCGCCTGGGTGGCTCAGTCGGTTAAGCGTCTGGCTTCATCTCAGGTCATGATCTCACGTTCGTGGGTTCGAGCCCCGCATCGGGCTCTGTGCTGACAGCTCATAGCCTGGAGCCTGCTTCCAATTCTGTGTCTCCCTCTCTCTGCCCCTCCCCGCTCATGCTATGTCTCTTTCTGTCTCAAAAATAAATAAAACATTAAAAAAATTTTTTTTAACTTAAAAAAAATTTTTTTAAATCCAATAGCAATAATACAACTTATACAGTATTTCATTCTTCCAATAAAATAGTCAATATCAAGTTCCTTGGAATGAGAGTCCAGTGTTTGTGTTTCAGGTTTGTGAACCTGGGAAAGTTCCTTAACTCTGCACTGTACATAAAACGGGGATAATCACTTAACAATAAAAAGCAAGGCATATAATATACTTAGCATGATGACACAGTAATTTATAAATATTACTTACTGTTACAGGTTAAATTATACTCTAAAAAATGTGTTTAAATCCTAACCCCTGGTACCTGTGTATGTGACCTTAACTGAAAATACGGTTGTTGCCCATATAAAGTTAAGATGAAGTCTTTAGGGTGGGCCCTTAATACAATATGACTGGTGTATAAAATATTGTATAAAAAGAGAAAACAGACATATAGACTTAAGGCCAACATTGTATGATGACGGAGAATAGAGAGTAAATTGATGCATCTACAAGCAAAGTAACATTAAATATTGCTGGAGACAGCAGAAGCTGACAGAAAGGCATGGAAGTTTCTCTGCTAGAGCTTTCAAAGAGATGGCCCTACTGACACCCAGATGTTGGATTCATAGCCTCCCAAATCGTGAGAAAATACATTTCTGTTGTTTGTAGCCATTCTTACAATGGCCCTAGGGATATAACTTATTTTCTACTTTATTCTGATAACTTCATCTATTTATTTTTAATGTATTGCATCACATGCATTTCAAAAACATTTATTTTGAAATATTCCTAGACTTACAAAAACTTGCATAAATGATACAAAGAGTTCCCATATATTCTTTATCCTGTTCTTCTTAATGTTCTTATCATTTATAATAATAGTACAATTACTTGAATAAGGAGATCAATACTGTTACAATATTATTAACTAACCTTCGGACCTTATCAAATTTCACCAAATGTCCCACTACTGTCCTTTGTCTGGGCCAGGATCCAATCAGGACCCCTTATTACACTCAGCTGTCATGTCTCCTTAACGTCCTCAAATGAGGGTATTTTCTGTTCTTGCATTTCATTGCCTTGACATTTTTAAAGAGTTCTAACCAGTTATATTTTTGTTTCTCCCCTGTAAAGTTACTACTTTTTTTTCCTTTTATAATTAAGAAGTAGATTTGGGGGAGATGCTTTGAGACCCTACAAATATCTTTTGTCCATTAATTTCGGCATCCATTGAGAATCGCTGCTTGCAGTAATTATTACTGTGGTACTTGCTAATTGGTGATTTTCTATTTCCATCATTTCCTCTACATTTATTAATTGCAAGAAAGATCTATTACCTATTGTAATGAAGAACCGTTCCTACTTCCCTACTTAATTTTTCGAAGTATTTATTTACATCAGTGTGGCCTCTATTTTTTTCCATGAGTTATAATCTATACTATCATTATTTATTTTCTTGCTCAAATATTTGAGGCTTGGCCAGTTGGAGTCTTTAATTCCAGTCTAATACTTTCGGCTTTCCTTTTCTTTCTCTGACAGTAAAAAAACTAGCTCTCATTTCCCACAATATATTTATTTATTTGCTAAAGGTGAGAGCTGGAAGCCATTTTTCTGAACTCACTAAGTTGAGAAAAACTCCTTGTGAGGTAAGGCGGGTTTGCAAGGCCTCTTGCCTTCAAAGAGGTCTACCCCCCCACTCAATTATTTTTGCTTAAGCACTGATGCCCAAGATGCCTTGTTGACTGGTGTTGGAGTGACTCGCCCCCTTATCCTAAAATATGCTAATTGTACCTTGTGAAGGAACTTATTATATGAATTTCTCCTTTTGTGTTTATGGGAGCAAATATTACATTTCCTGAGAAACCTGTTCTTCCTCCCCTCCAGAAAACAGGGTATTGACCCCTGCTCACAAAGAACTAACCTTTGCCTTTGCTATGCTAAAAACATTGCCTTCTATTTGAATGCTAAAGAACCCTTCCTTCCCCTTCCTTATGATAAGCATCTAAGTCACCTACATCAATCACTATTGATAAAGATTATGCATGAGTCTTCTACCAATCTCTGTTCTGGGAAATTTTTACATACCAAAGAATTTGTCATTAGAAATCATTGTCTAACTCAATTGGCACTTCTGTTTTGTACCCCATTTTCCCCATACTCTCCGGTCAGTGCAGAGATGCGTGCCTGGTGATCAGAAAGGAACTCGAGGCTCTCTCACTCCCTTTTTTCGCCAACACCATCCTTTCTTCAGCGAACCCTGGACCTGCTGGAGCTGGACTCCAGCAGGTGAGTATACACATAAAGTAGTTTCAGAACTGCTAACCAATACCTCTGTGAAAAACAAATTTTCATGTACATTTTTGTAAGCTACATCAAATTCTTTTAGGATAAAGACAGAGAAAGAAGGTATGAAGAAAAACACCTAAGTACTTCTATATATCATTTGACCTAGAAATTCTACTATGGCTTATAAAAAAAAAGGCACAGTGACATATATTAATAACAATTATAGATGTTAGCAAATTTTATACTCATTATATATTTATACTTTAAGAATTAATGTTAGTACCCTTTTCCTTGTATAGTTTGGTCAGAATAGGTCTCAAGCCAGCAGTGTTGTTAACCCATTCAATAATCCCACATTCATCATTCAGGGGAATAACTGCATATGTTCGGATATGAAGTTCTCTTCTGCGAGATTCTGCATCTTTTCTCAAGCACTATTTAAAAAAACACATAAACTTAAAAATTCAGAATTTCTACATGTCATGTCAAATATATCTAAAAACTGTTCATTTCATAGCAAAAGAATGTCATTGAAAGTTTACTCTGTGGTATAGATGAATATAATTCTTCAAAATGGTAGGAAAGGAAGCTACTGGGATAGTATCCATAGTCTTTTTCCAAATCATTAAAAATGCCTTGGGCAAGTCCATCTTTTTAATTACTCACTGTATCATGAGAATACAGTCTTCAAAGTATTTAAGTTGTATATTTAACAATGGCAAAATATTCTTTTCCTTTTTATTGCTTTATAGATATTACTGGAACATTGAGTCCTTAGGCACAAAGACTGCTATTTAGTTTTGATTATCAAAAATGTATAAGCAAAAAAGCATGAATTATGATATCCTTAAAATTTTCATTTTTATACATGTTATAAAAATTTTATTTTTATTATTGCAGCTTAATATTACAGCCTCATTTGAAAAACTGTCTTCTAGCAGAATAAAGCTTTTTACATCTCATCTGATTAATCCTGAATTAATCTAGGTAAGGATCAACAGTATTTTGTTTAATTCTGGAATTATATGACATAAACAAACTAAGCACACAACTATAATTCAGTCTGTCCAATTCAAAAGCACAACCACTAACCAACAACATATTTTAAATGCTAGGAATAAGTAGGCTATATAAAAGTCAGCCAAACACATGATTAGAATTTACATGTAAAAATCAGTTTGTGGTCTCCTACAAACATAGACTATAGTTTTTAAAAATCAGGCTATTGTATTTGACCATGGCAATGAGGAGAACAGTAACAAAATAATCAGTGATATAACTGTTATAAACTAAAGCCAGCCACTTGATACTCCTAACCAGAAAAACACTCAAAGGAATTTTAGATGAACATACAAATGGTTTAACAGTCAGTGAGTTAAGTTACCAACTTACAAACATTAAAAAAATGTTTTTATTGTTTATTTTTGAGAGAGAGAGAGACATAGTGTGAGTGGGGTGGGGACAAATAGAGAGCGAGATACAGAATCCGGATACTTACCTGACTGAGACACTATTTAATGGTTAAGTTATCTGCTAAAGACCCTATCAAATATTATTTGTGTTTTAGTCCTAGATAAAAATTGTTAGGTTCTGTTTTGATCAGCACACTGCTTAAAGGTGATCATTAGTATTTTTTTCAGTTTGGTAAGTTCTTGATTTCTATGTCAGACAGGATATGAGAAATCTTATTAAAGGTTTATTATAAATGTATGGTCTTAGGGTATTCTCAATTATTCTGTGGCCAGGTATTTACAAATGCATACCATGTTTTTTCCTGGGAAAAATTAAACTATACTCTAGAAAGATGAAACTTAATTATTTTTTAGTAGGCTTTTTGTCCTTCCTCTTCTATCCTTTCCTCACATTTCAACAGTACCTCTTGTATTAGCAGAATTTACCAAATTTTAACATAGAAAAGATAGCAACAGGTAAGTTCATTTTTAACAGAGAATAATTATGGTTTGTGCTTTGTATAGCCAAAAGGAATTAAGAAACTTATATCACAATAAAAGCCCATTTCAAAGGCAATATGAATTGGAGGATTATTATTTTTTTTAATTTAAAATGTTTGGTAGGGGTGACTGGGTGGCTTAGTCGATTAAGTGTCCAACCCGAACTTAGGTCATGATCTCGCTGTCCATGAGTTCGAGTCCTGTGTTAGGCTCTGTGCTGACAGCTTGGAGCCTGGAGCCTGCTTCAGATTCTGTCTCCTTCTCTCTCTCTCTCTCTCCCTCCCTCTCTCCCTCTCTCTCTCTCTCTCTCTCCCTCTCTCTCTCTCTCTCTCTCTCTCCCCCTCCCCATACTCATGCTCTTTCTCTCAAAAATATAATAAACATTAAAAAAAAGCACTCAATAGAAAATAGTTTCCCTCATTAACATGTCTTACACATTTTTCTCAATATAATAAAAGTAATCTTATTTTTTTTAAAGTTACATGAAACCAGCAATTCCACTTTTGAATACATACTCAAAAGACAGAAAGCAGGGAGTAAAAGAGCTATTTATATAGCTATGTTCATGACAGCATTATTCACAATAGCAAAAGGTAGAAACATTCTAAGTGTCCATTGATAGATGAATGAACAAAATGCAATATACACATACAATGGTATATTATTCAGCCTTAAAAAAGAAAAATATTTTGACACATCGTAATATGCATGAACCCTGAAGACAATATCAAGTGAAAAAGCATTTAAAAAAGGCCAAAAACTATATGACTCCACTTCTACAAAATACCTAGAGTAGTCAAATTCATAGAGAAAGAAAGTAGAATGGTGGTTACCAGAGGCTGGGGAAGAAGGAATGACTTATTGTTTACTGGCTAGAGAGAAAGATGGCAAAAGTTCTGGAAAGGGATGGTGGGGATGGTTGCACAACAATGTGTATGGACCTAATGTCACTGAATTGAACAGTTAAAAATGGTAAAAACAGTAAATTTTACCCCAGTAAATAAGTGAAAACAAAAAAGGTACTACATTTTATTCACTCTTTTTAAGAATGATCTATTTGCATACTGAAAAGCTCATACCACATTGACAGTAATTATTGTAATTCTAAGATTAAGGCAAACTATCTCCAAACCTTATTAATTAAAGAATTAAATTCCATCAGTCTACAATCCTTTCTCAGGTCATCTTTTGGCTTACACATCATGATGTAGAACTTTCCATCTGATCCTTTTAAAGAGATCTTCTTTGGTTTCTGAAGGGATAGAAGAATTTCTACCTAAAAGATAATGAATTATATAGAAGTTAAGGTCAAGATTCTTTGTTTAAATTTTTTATTTTTTTGAGAGAGTGTATGTAAGTAGAGGAGAGGGGCAGAAGAAGAGAGGGAGCTACAGGAAAAGAGAGAAAGCGGGGGGTGGGGGGAGTGCTGATGCAGGGCTCAATCTCAGGACCGTGAGATCATGACCTGAGGTGAAATCAAGAGTTTGCAGCTTAACCAACTGAGCCACCCTGGTGCCCCCATTTACACTTTTACATATAGAAATTCTGTTACCTAACAAAAGGAATGTAATAACCTATATTGTGTAGTAAGTTTATTACTTTAATGATTTTTTAAATGTTTATTTACTTTTGAGAGGAAGCACATACACAAGCAGGGAAGGGGCAGAGAGGGAGGGAGACACAGAATCCGAAGTAGGCTCCAGGCTCTAAGACGTCAGCAAAGAGCCTGCTACAGGGCTTGAGCCCATGAAATGCATGATCATGACCTGAGTTCAAGTCAGACGCTTAACCAACTGAGCCACCCAGGTGCCTCTTTAAAGATGTCTTTGATCATAAACACCTATGATCTATGAATAGAGACCCATTTTCATCCCTTAGGAATGGCTATAAAGTAAAAAGATTACTTTATCAGCAATATAAGTATTTAAGCATCCAAATTTAGGTTTTCTTTTCAGAACAGTCACAATGTTTAAATGATTTTTGAAACATTTTTCAGGGGCACCTAGGTGGTTCAGTCAGTTGAGCGTCAGGTCATGATCTCACGGTTCATGGGTTTGAGCCCTGCGTCGGACTCTGTGCTGACAGCTCAGAGCCTGGAACCTGCTTCAAATTCTGTGTCTCCCTCTCTCTCTCTCTGACCCTCCCCTGCTCACACTGTCTCTGTCTCTAAAAAATAAATAAAAAACATAAAAAGAAACCCAAACATTTTTCAGAGCCTGTCTTCAGAGATGTAGGCACTGTTTTTTAAATTTCGTTTTTCATGTTTACTTATTTTTGAGAGAGAGAAAGAAAGCACAAGCAGGGGAGGGGTAGAGAGGAAGACATAGTATCTGAAGTAGGGTCCAGGCTCCTAGCTGTCAGCACAGAGCCTGATGCAGAGTTCAAACTCATGAACAGTGAGATCATGACCTGAGCCAAAGTTGGATGCTAAACCAAACCACCCAGGCACCCCCTAAATGCCTTTAATGGTAAGAAATGATTATCGAGGTAATATAACTTGATTTTTGAAAAAAGAAACTCTCTCCAAAATTAAGTCTACCTAATAAGGTAAGTCAATAATCTGAGTATTATTCTTAAGTTAAAAACAAAACCCTATTATAAGTAAGAATGATTTCATCATATGGTTTAGTATCTCGCTATGAAGCAATTAAACAAATATTCTGATCCATAGACTTGCTGGAACAAACATAGTTTTCAAAAGTATTTACTTAAGGGGCTCCTGGATGGCTCAGTTAGTTGAGCATCTGAAATCGGCTCAGGTCATGATCTCATGGTTCATGAGTGTGAGCCCTGGGTCAGGTTCTCTACTATTAGCACAAAACCCCCTTCAGATCCTCTGTCCCTGCCCTCTCTCTGCTCCTCACCCATTCTCTCTTTGAAAATTAAATAAACATTAACAAAAGTATTTACTTAGAAGCGCTCTAGTACCATTTCTTAAAAGTAGTCACATATTGAGGTGCCTGGATAGCTCAGTTGTTTAAGCATCCAACTTTGGCTCAAGTCATGATCCCATGGTTCATGGGTTGGAGCCCTGCATAGGGCTCTGTGCTGACAGCTCAGAGCCTGGATCCTGCTTTGACTTCTGGGTCTCCCCCTCTCTCTCTGCCCCTCCCCAACTCATGTGTGTGCTCATTCTCTCTCTCTCTCTCAAAAATAAATGCACATTAAAATAAAAAATAAAATAGTCACATTTATAGTCACATATTATACTTCAAAAAATAAAATCAAGCTCTTCTTAGCTGAATTTTGTGTCCTTCCAAAGTATAAACAAAAACTGGTTTTTTTTGGTTATCTTTCTCTTCTCCATTTTTAGGACAAAAGAAAGTATGGGAAAAGCAAATTGTAAAAAATAAAAATTATACTCATACTAAACTAATATGAGCATCTAAAAAGTCAAAATACTCGATCATTTTTTAAAGACACTGTCCTAAGGGTTATAGGTCATTTAAAGGAGAATAAGCCTATATTGCATATGTATATCTTACAGTACACAGGAGAAGATAAAATATATATGGTTGAAAAGCTGACAATACAAAGGTAGCAAATGATTAGAAATAGACATGTAATGTTAGCAATACGTACTAGAAAAATTTGGAAGAGAAAATGTGTTCAATGGAGGACATAAAAAGCTAAAAATTGTGAAGGAACCATCTCCCCTATTATGCTAGTTAAGATGCATGGCTCTTGTTCAACATAATACACATTAGAAAAGTACCAGTCTCCTCCATTTGGATATTTTTGTGGGTCACAGATCTTGGGAACATTTTTAACATTTAATTTTGTCCCACTGGTATAAAGTTTTACTTTTCTGTATTTCAAATCATTTTTTCTTTGTAAATGTAATTTACTTAGTCTCTGAGAAAAACACCTTTAAGCTTAGTTTGACATTTCTAACTTAACTAACTTTTAAAACTGCAGTTAGGTATGTAACATTGAAGTTTACCGTATCATCAAAGCTTGCAATATAGGCCCAATGCCCAGGAAATGGCTCATGGTTGGCATGAGCACCCAGAATTGATGGAAGAGTAGGTATCATGACTGACTGTAAAGGAATAAGGATTTCACTAAATGTTGGTTCTTCTACCAGCCTTTTAAGCGATTTAAAATGAGTGCTCATGCTTAATGTAGAACTATTTCCATCCACCTGAGGGGGGAAAAAACAGCACATTTTAATTACTCTGTGTTTACCTTGAATTGTACAATGCTTCATTTCAATCAAAACAAAAATTTCACTTCTACAGTATTTTAAATACAATGGTTAAGCCGTCAGTGGTTTTCTAAGAGGTTTTTATACATCTCATTTTATCCTCCCTGTATTCTTTTACTGCATCAGTAATAGTACCTATACCACAGGACTGTTTAATGACTAAAGGAGACAATAAAGTAGATAATAGAGGCATACTGTCTATTATCAGACATTACAAAATTCAAAGAGTGGTGTAAATCAAACCTTTTATACAGTACTTAATCTCATTTGGCAGCAAAATGATACCTGAACTTCTCACTTAGAGCAAAGATTAGTATGTCTCACTGCTGAAACAGTTATGTAACTAATTATGAGTTATTCTATCAGAATACTTTCAGTAGGGCTACTCAACATTAAGTATTCATACTGCATTACTTTTAAAAATCTGAAAAATTCTGAATTCCTAAATGTAGCTGGCTACAAAAAATTCAGATAAAGAACTGAAAATTTATACATGTAAAGCATTTAGAAAAGTGCCAGCATGCAGTAAATGTTGGCCTTTATCACAACGTGGTCTTTGATAATGCCAAGTGCATCGGAAAGCAAAAACAGATTATTTTTTTCAAGGTGTTTATTGATGAAGGGAAGGTGAAACAGAGAATAGTTTATATTTTCTCATCTATAAAGAGCTAGTAGACTGAATATTTGTAAAGTGAAATCAGGCTATTTACCTATAGTCACTTCGTCCCTCCTTATAACTATCCTCACTCCCTACTTTTACCTTTTATAGATATTCCTTAGGGTATTTTTCTCTCCAATTCCTTGGGTAGAAGAATGGGTTACTCCTGTAAGCATGTTCATTAGACAGAAATATACTGAAAAAAGTAGTTATTTAACTAGATGATAACCGTCTCCTTTCTTCCCTATGATACTATAAGCACCTCAAGGCAGAAGAACATGTCTTATTTATCTTTGTTTCACTGGGCATAGTGCCTGTCTCCTCACAGGCAATGAAATAAATGTGTACTGAGAGAATGAAATGAAATGAAAACCAAAACTCCAATCTTCTTTCCTCTCATATCTGTAGATTAATATGTAAGCTTTGAAAGTTTAAAGATATGACACAAAATAACAGAGATAAATATGAGTATTTTACATATTCATATTTTTATAACTTATTTCATATCCCTCTACTTAAATTATTTCTAATAGATATGGATAATTTACTCTATGAATAATCTACATTAAGAAGAGTTTTTTTTGAATTTTTTAGTATATTTCAGGGACAGGTTAGAAAATTTAAAAACAGCTTTATTAAGTATACAATTTGATGAATTTTGATGTATGTGTATACTCATTTATGTTAGAATTTTAACTAATCAAATGGAAGAAAAGATCATATAGAAGTTTTGTATAAATTATCCTGTACTGGTCTATAAGTAGTTAAGATTTATGTTCATACCGGTTTATTGCACAATTCTAGAAGCTTATCGGTTAGACGAGTTGCATCTCCAACAAACTTTTCTAAGGATTTTTTCATATGAATAGCTTTATTTAGGATTTCCTTGCATCTGTTCACACGCATGGGATAAGAAGACTGTCATAAAAAAATTAAATGTAGTTTTAGACAAGATTCAAAAATGTAACATTTTGATTGACACACAAATCAACTTAAAAAGTATTCATGATGATGATGAGAATTTTGTACTATTCAAATTTCCTGGTAATCAATTTGGCAATGCTTTCAACAGTCATATGAATGTTATTCTATGAATTTCATTCTTAGAATATATCCTGGTGGAATAATCAGAAATGAGAATAAATACAGATGTGTCTAGATGTACTACAAGAGCAAAACAATGGAAAACCAACAGTTAAATAAATTATGGAAAATAAATTACTATAGAATTTTATATAATTATTAAAATTGTATCTTCAAAGAACATTTAGTTCACAGGAACAAGCTTATGGTAACAATCATAGGTGAAAAACATCAAATTCTCTATCTCTGTAATCCAAATTTAGCATTAAAATACACTTAGAAGATATACATACAAAAATAGAGAAGAATATTAATGGTAGAATTAGTGAATTTTAGGTTTTTATATCTCTGTATTTTCCACATTCTTTAAAATATTTATAATTAAATATATTTACCACCTTATAAATGCCCATTAATAATGCAATACAGCTTTTCTAGTATTAAAAGTTTAGGTACTTTATAGAGAAAACACTTTGAAAAAAGTAGGTTATTTTTATACCATGCACTGTTTACTAGACTTTACAGAGAAATAAATGCTGATTTCTTTGACCTTACTATTCCTTTCATTTGATATGGTTAATATTTCTGAACTTTAAAATGATACACAATGTTTTAATTTCTCTTTTTTCAAGTATTTAAAATTAACGTTTTGCTACTAATTTAAGAAAGAAACAATGGATTAACCTTAAATAATCAATGTTATATAAAATGGAAAATGACATATTTTCATGATTACTACATTACCTTTGACACGGCAGTCATCATCCACATTGCTTGTTGAGGATAGGCCAGGAACACTTTGGCTATGATTTCCATCAAGACAACAAAAACTTCATCATGAGAATGACAAATTCGGGAGATCAACTGTGAAAAAGCAGTCAAAAACTGATATGGTGCTAACTGATTTGTGTGCTCTGTAATAACCTTGTTTATTTTAGCTAAATCATTTCTCATTTGTACACGATCAGAACGGCCAGCTGGAAAAAAACAAATCAAAGTTAAAAAAAAAAACAGTGAAGAAAAACAGTTAAAACATTCAAGGTCATTGAAAAACTCAAGGGCTACTGACTTTCACTAGGAACAGAATAAGACACAGTGCATTATAATTTTTAGGGTAAATTATTTGGTTTAAACTAGTTTCTCTCAATATGTGTTTGGTGCTGGAAGGAATGAGTATATTCTCATTTGCAGGCCCTGAACTGCAACAACTTTTAGTCCATGCATTTAGTGTTTCCCCCTTTTTTAAACATTTAGTTTCTTGCTCACACTTATATGCAATCTTAATTATCAAATTTATTTCTAACTTTTTGTAAGGTAGATTGCCAAGACATGTGTGACTTTATACCAAATTCTTCGTATACCTTAAAATTTTCACATAAAAAATTATACCTTTTTCCCATTCGTATGCCTTAGCACCAAAATCAAGCCATAGTGATAACATTCGTGGCATTGACTGATAAATGAATTGATTCCCATATTGTAGAGATCTGCAATTATATACAAAAAATGTTAACACAGTGATCTTTTTTTTACATTATATGGATTAAAGTGTAAAGACTTAAACTACCACTTAAATTTTACATAGCCTTCTGACAAAAATTATGCTATCAGTATTTCTTTTTAGTAGAGGTTACCTTTGATTCTCTTATGTCTTTTTCTTACTATTCTTCAATAAGTTCTACATTGCCTATGACAAAAATAATACAAGTAAAGACCTAGTCAAAGTCCTATCTGTACTTCTTTTCAAATTATCCTTCAGATCTGTGTCTTCATTTGCATTTCACGCCATAAAAAGCCTATGTCAGACCCAATCATTCCATTTCTGGGAAATAAGAAAAACCTGGTTTCTCCAATTCTACATTTCTTCTCTTCAATAAATTTCGGACTAATATTCCTGAAATTCTAGCTTCATCATGCTCTCCCCCTGTTTAAAAAAAACCCAATACCTATAGTTTCAGACTACATGAATGACTATACTTGGAATTTGTATGTTCACAATCTTGTTTTTTCATAATTTACCAATCTCACACTATTCACTAGATTACAACTTCTGTTAAGTACAATTTCCTCAACATCCTCCAAATGACCATTCAACCTGTTTCCTTGCTAAATCTGTGAAAAGTTAGTATGTCATATTCTTGAATTTAATTACCCTTCAGATCCTATGTCCTTCCTGAAGCCTACCAGATGCTGTAGCAATCCAGTGCAAAGAGATACACTTTTGAAATCATGAAGCCAGTAGCTTGAGTTTTGACTTCAGTTTTGCCCAAAGTCCATGACTTCCGGACTTGTTTATTTCACTTTTGTGTCTTGCTAATAGAAAGACATATTTATATTTATGCCATTTATTTTGAGATCTGATCACACATTCTATTATGTTCCATTATTTAAATATTTTATATGTTTAAGGTTTCTCTGTTTAATTGGACTATAGCTCCTTGACAGCAAACACTTATGCTTAGTTAACAATAAAAGTAATTTGATCACACAGAAGATAAATTAGTCTAAATAGCTAAGTTTACTCCTTTAAGCATTCAAATGTTTTCTTTTACATACTATGAATAGAATATGTTCTAAATTAGCCTTTCTTAAATTGTTCTTTAAAAAATATCAAGCTATACCTAACATTTTATGCACATTGAGGATTCCAGGTCTCTTTCTGTTTTAGAACATATAAGTTAAATAAATTCTGTATACCAACACACATGATATGTGTATGCTAAAACTAAAGAGCAAATGAAAGCTATTACTTATTTTTGGAAAGTAAAAATGCATTTAATAATTGTCCTCTGCTTATGCTTCCATTTCAAAATGCTAATAGGCCAGTAATTCTGCTTCAATAACAAGCTATTGAAAATTATTGATAAAAAAATTAGGTTTGAATTTAAAAACTTGTATTGCATTTTGAGAAGGCGTGGACAAATCCTGCAATCCTAATACCAATCATGAACAAACATTGCTTTAATTTCTGAAAATACTGAACTTCAGAAGTCAAAGAATCTAATAATAGGCAATTTTAAATAGATTTATTGCTCTGAAATAAGTTACACTTCAAAGTAAAGCAAGATTACATGCTTATGATAAGAAAAATGATTAGAATGTCATTATTACTTCTTAGGAAATAATATGTGAAATATAAACAGTAGGCATGACACATTACATTATTTGATTATAATACACTGATATATATATTTAAAATCAAGTTATGTTTCACCTGTTATCTAGTCTAAGAGATAAGCTCTTTCTACAAGTCTGTCAAAATCATTTGCATATGTATTTCTTAGCAGAATTTCATTGGTTATTAATTATAACCACTAAATGTATTACATTAAGAGTCTTCTGGAATTCTAGGGAGGGAGACTCAAAAGGTGAGGGTCTGGAATGGGAAGGACACTTAATTTTCATTGTATAATATTGGTACTGCTGAATTAAAAAATATATATATATATTATACACATTACTTTTTCCATTAGTAAAGTTTAATTTTTAAAAGAAAATGATATAAAGAAAAAACTTATATCTAATCTAAGGTTAAAGAGTGAATCAGTGACAAAGCAGAAAGCAACCTGAACACGTTAAGATCTATGATAAAAGAGGCACTCTTTAATCAGCCACAAACAGTTCTCACACCTACCTGCCAAAATGAAGAACTATATACCGAATGAGATCACCCTGCTTTTCCATTTTGTTGTCTGTGACCATGGGCATCAATTTGTCATAGTACTTGGCAAGGTAAAAATGCCCATCTTCCCACTCTGGCAGGAACAAGGTCACATCCTGTAAAAGAGAATACCAGATGCACACCTAAGAAACCCTCATACTATGCTGGGAAATAAAGTATGAATAGATGATTAGGGATCAAAAGTATGAGACCCATATGGAGGCAGAGCAAAGTTAAAGGCAGTGTGACTCTTTGATTTGGATAAAAAATAGCTATTTTCTTTCTTTCTTTTTTTTTTAATATGTATTTAATCCTGAGAGAAAGAGAGAGAGAGAGAGAGAGAGAGAGAGACAAAAAGCAGGAGTGGGGGAGGGGCAGAGAGAGAGGGAGACACAGAATTGGAAGCAGGCTCCAGGCTCTGAGCTGTCAGCACAGAGTCCGACGTGGGGCTCGAACCCACAAACTGTGAGATCATGACCTGAGCCAAAGCTGGACGTGTTAACCAACTGAACCACCCAGGTGCTCCAAGAATAGCTATTTCCTTAGAAAGGTTTTCTCAGGATGGCTGGTTGGTTCTGGTGGGTTGTCCACTGGCCAACATGAAATAGTGTTGGAATAATTAGCTGTTCCAGGAAAGAAAACTCCATTTACACTGCCACTTTATATGATACATCAAAATAATTTCCAGATGGATTAAAATGTTTTATGAATGTGTGCATATGTATTTTTTATTATTAAAAAAATCTCAGTGAAAGGAGGATATTAAAGCCCTGAGGATAGGCTTTAAAAGCATAAAAATATGAATTAAAAAAAAATCACATCTGGGGCGCCTGGGTGGCTCAGTCGGTTAAACATCCGACTTCGGCTCAGGTCAGATCTCACGTTCGTGGGTTCGAGCCCCGCATCAGGCTCTGTGCTGACAGCTAGCTCAGAGCTGGGGCCTGCTTCCGGTTTTGTGTCATCTTCTCTCTCTGCCTCTCCCCCTCTCATGCTCTGTCTCTCTCTGTATCAAAAATAAATAAAACATTAAAAAAAAATTAAAAAAAAATCACATCTTATTTTTCTCTAAGATCTCTCACAAATTATTGCCCTCCCTCTCAATCCTTCATGATCCAGTTTCTAAGAATTCACCTCTCATTCACTCCTCAAACTATTTCTTCATGGTTTCAGTCTTCCACTAAAGCAGATCTTTAAATCTAAAAGATCCTTTCCAATTCTGGTCTCATTTGAACTCTCTTCAGCATCTTTTTCTGTTGTCCTTTCCATTTCCTCTTGGAAATATTTTCTTCCCTTGACTTCTGTGAAGCCACTATCTTCCAAGTTTTTTTCTGACCTTTCTGGCCACTCCTATTTTGTCCCCTGTATCATTTCCTTTCCCTTTCCCTTTCCCTGCCATGTCTATTTATTTTAAAATATTATTTGAAATGTGATGGAAAATACAAAGGATGGCTGACTACAAAGAAAAATGTTTTAATAAAGTTCCACTCTTCATTCAAGCAAGTTTGAGAACTTAGTCTGAACCAGGAACCTTAAATCTTGAGTCTACCCTGAATTTCTATTGTTGAAAATTTATAGAAGGCAACCTGCCTGTGGACAGAGGAGAGAATGACATGACTACATGTATGGAACAAACGTTGGTTGGATTCATGTGCCCAACCAGCCACAGGGATGAGGCTGCCAGTGTCCTTCCCCCACCTAGTCATTAAAGCAAAGAAAATAAAGGAAACATACAAAAATTTTCAGGCTCAGAGAATTTCAGGATTAGAAAATGCTTGGGATTCTCTCTCTGCCCCTACCCTGCTTGCGCTCTCCCTCCTCTCATTCTTGCAATAAATAAACTTAAAAAAAAAAAAAATCACATGCTCTTCTGACTAAGCCAGCCAGGTGCCCCCAGTCCTACAGGTTTTGATAGGCCATATTTTTAATTATTACTTAGTTTATTATCAGTATTATATCATTATAGATAACTTAAATTCCACTGCAATATCTTCTTTGATTCATGGGTTATTGAGAAGTGTCTCTCACAACACCATCCACGTAAAGCTTAATACCTAGTAAGGAAGGTATATATTGTGTTCAAAAAATTTCATGATATGACGTGATTACCTTTAGGATGGTGAAAGGGTGGGTCATAGAGTGTTAATAATATTCTACTTCTTGACCTGGGTGATGGTTTCTTGAGTGTATTTGCTTGATAATTCTTCTTATGCTATCTACACACTAAAAAGTCAAAAGGTTTCCTGGGTATTCTTATATATGTGTTCTTCCATATGGATATTAAAATCAGTTTATCAATTTGCAAAAACAAAAAAGATTGAACTCTTAATGAAACTGCATATTATATATATACTTGCCTTATATTTTTTCATAACTGCATTGCTTTCAAAGTTAGCTGTTTCTTCCATAAATCGGCCCACTAGTAGCATAGCTCGACCATGGATTAACATGTCCTTACTTTCAGTTGGGGTTTTATTTTCAGGAAAACATAATTCAACACCCTTTTGAAGAACAATTAGTGCCTGATGAACATCACCCTAAAAGGAAAAAGGCAACAACACGCCTTTTAATTTATAAACATATTTCTGTTTTCTGAAAAACAAATAAAATTGTTAGCATTTAAAGTCCATTAAGTATGTTTTATGTATAAATCTTTTTAATTTCATGTCCATGTCTCATTTCTCTTCTATAAAAGTAAAATCCTAAAAATGAAGCATTGATCAATTCATGTAGAACTCAAATTCATTCGTTTATTCACTCATTCATTCTTATGGTCAAAGTACAAGAAACAGAACACATGTGTAGATGACTAGGGATAAACGTGAATGAATCAAAATCTCTGGCTTAAAAAAGTTCATAGTCAAATAAGGAAATAGACTATGTAAAATAGCAATATGACGTGAAGTTCTATTAACAGAGAAATATATATGACTATAATTAAGGACAGAGGAGTGATGCTTCTAAATCTACATGAAAGTATAGGAAAATGGAGGAGAGCAGCAGCCAGGAAAGGATACAAAATAAAGATAATTTGAATTAGGTCTTAAAGAATGAATAGCAATTTTCTGGAAATGAACACAATGAAGGACATTCTTGGTAGAAGAAATAAAAATTTACTTGGAAAAGGTAAGTAATCTGGTTTTACTTGAAGCCTAAAGGGTCTATGATATGGTGACAAGTGAATCTGAAGAGGGAGACTGGAAGTCGATCAGAAAAAGCCTTGTGTAGTTTCTAGGAGTCAGACTTCATCATAAATGCGTGAAAAATACTTCAGAAGATTTATCAGAGGAGCTACATGATTCAATGTGCATTTAGAAACATCACAGACTGCAGTAATGGGCACAAAGGAACTGGGAAACTCAAAAAAGGCTATAAGACTGTAAATGCTAAAAGGCATGCATAAAAGCAGCAGAGATAAATAAGAAGGAGAGGATTCAAAAGATGTTTCTTTTTTAATTCTCAAATATCCAATATGGTATAATTACCTATAGTCACCACCATGCTGTACATCACACCATGACTTATTTATTTTATAACTGGAAATGTGTATGAAAATATCAAACAATGGGGTGCCTGAGTGGCTCAGTCAGTTAAGCCATGTGACAGCTCAGGTCATGATCTCACGGTTCATGAGTCTGAGCCACACACTGGGCTCTGCTGTCAGCACAGAACCCGCTTCAGATCCTCTGTCACCCTCTCTCTGCCTCTCCCCTACTCACACACACACACACACACACACACACACACACACACACACTCTCTCTGTCAAAATTAAACATTAAAAAAAAAAATTCTGAATTGGGATTAAGGATCATCCCTTAGGCCTTGGTAGGACATACACAATCTACAACAGCATATATATCTATATACATATATATGATTATGTTCCCTTGGCCATACCTTGGACCATAGCCACTTTGCCCTTTCCACATACAGTTCAGCAAGTCGTGATTCTCCAGCATTTAGGAGTGCATTGTAGGCTGTTTGGTGGTGACCAGCCTTCCTAGCTACTCTGGCACTCTGTAGCCAGCATTCTCCAACCATTTCATTGTAATCTGGTCTAAGTAAGTATGACAAAAACAGGGGAAAAAGCATTTTTAAGTAGATTCAGCAACTTAAACATATCTCTTCTTAACATGGGACCTTCTTAATATACTATTTCAAAGAAATCAAAGACGTGATTTCTTAAAAAAACTAATTTTTTAACAATTACAAGTCAATTTTTGTCAATTACAAGTCTATGAAAACTTTAATACTGACTTATAAATCTATACCTTTGCCAGACATGTTTTTAACATTAGAAAAAAGATATATTGCATACAAAAGCAATTCTTAAGTTCTAGGTTCATTTCAACAATACAGTGTTGCCTTCACAATTGATAATAGAAACACATAGATTCAGAGAGAAAATCAAGAAAGAGAAATACTCCCAAAAGATATGCAAGTATAATACAAGTATAAGTCATGGTAACTGACATGAAAAAAAAAAGTATGAAAAACCTTTTGTTGAGGCTTAATAAAGCTCTCCGGAGAGCCAGGATGGGCTCCTTGGCTCTGTAGGAATTCTGGGTCATTTCTAGTCGAGCTACCCAGTTTAAAGAATCTTCTTGAGAGTTGTCACCTGGTGACTGGTGAAAAAGTGGTTTGATGCTATGCTCCAATTCACACAACATGTGCAATCTGAAGACAGACAAAGCCTATATTAAAATGTTATCAATAGCCAAATCATGGAAAGAGCCTAAATGTACATCACCTGATGAGTGGATCAAGAAGAAGTGGTATATATATACAATGGAGTATTACATGGCAATGAGAAAGAATGAAATACGGCCATTTGTAGGAAAGTGTATGGACCTCAAGGGTGTCATGCTAAGCGAAATAAGTCAGACAGAGAAAGACAGATACCATATGTTTGCACTCATAGGTCTAAAAGGAAAACAGGAGAAACCTAATGGAGGACCAGGGGGAGGGAAAGAGGGAAAGAGAGATGGGGAGAGAGAGGGATGCAAAACTTGAGAGACTATTGAATGCTGAAAATGAACTGAGGGTTGAAGGGAAAGGGGGAGGGGGAAAAGAGGTGGTGGTGATGGAGGAGGGCACTTGTGGGGAAGAGCACTGGGTGTTGTATGGAAACCAATTTGACAATAAAATATTTTTTTAAAAATGTTATCATATTCACCCTATTAATCTCATACACAAAGTACGTACTTAAATTAGTCATGAAGAATATAAAATGTGCAGTTTTCTTTGGAAGAACTTTAACCTTATATATTCTTGGTATATAAACAGTAACATTTTAATTTTTTTAAATTGGGTATAAAACACCAATTATGCTGATTTCAATGTTTAGTGCTTTGCTATGGTCCCCAAATTCCAATTAAATTGGAGAAGGGTATGTAAAACTAAAATTCAAGTGTATGAAAATCAAATTTTATTACCTATATGAAAATAAAGAAAAATACAGATCCATTATAACTCAACATAAATATTTGCATATGCCTGACATAGTAGATGACAGTAAAAAACTATGAAATGAATGCAATTTTATTTTTTTCTAAGAATGATGTAAACACTCATGACACATTCATAGAAGCTTTTTTCCACATATTATATATAGTGTTTATGACTCAGTGTTCAAGGATGCAGTTGAGTAACTATAGAACAGAATTAATCTCAGTGGTCCAATCAATGGTTTCATTAAACTGTTACCAAAGGGGCTGATATAAATTATACTAAAATTCTTCTAACCAAAAAAAGAAAAAAAGATGTTCTTATCTTTTAAATTATAACACCAATTATTTTTCTCAGCTGAATTAACAAACCTGAAATGTTTTCCATCATTTTCTTCCTTACTTCTAAAAGTTAATTTTCCTTCCTAGTAGTGTAATACCCACATTTTTAGGGAAGGAAATGTCAACTGCATTTCTAAGTGAGAAGGAGAAGAAACTAACAAGTACTGAGCACCAAAAGGCCAGGCACAGTAAATATCTAGACTATATGACATTACAATAGGACAAATATATTTTTCTTACTTTTAGATATCTCATAATTGCCTTTTCAATGAAAACAATGTATATTAGAACATTAAAAAAAATTATAGGGTGTGGGGTCCCTGGCCAGCTCAGGTGGTAAAGCATGTGACTCTTGATCTCAGGGCCATGAGTTCAAGCTCCATGTTGGGCACAGAGATTACTTTAAACAAACAAACAAACAAACCAAACAAAATCATTCAAAATGAAAAAAAACTATAGGGTGATCTTAAGATAAAGGAGTAAATGAGCCATTATGTATAGATACAAATGATACCAACCATATTTACTAATGTTAGTCAGTTTTGATTTAGTTAGTTTTGATAAATTATTCACTAATCAAAACATTCCAAGTCTGTCAGAAGACAAGTACAGACCAGGTATACAAAAATGGACCCTCCCCCACAAATACCTCACAATATATTCATATCCTCGTTGATAAGAGCCTCTTTCAAAGCTTGCAGCTGAAAGAGGTACAATTTGTTCTGCTCTTACTAGTTTCAGTGTGTCATAAAAAGCTGTGATATCTCTTTTTTTAGCTGATAGTAATAGCTGTCCCAGTCTGACACTCCATGTTGTAGATTTCCCATCTGAAAAATAAATGTAGAGTCAAGGAATGCCATGGGGCCTCAAAAAAGGTTTACTTCATGTGGTAAAAAGGTCAGCAGAAGTACCGAACATATGGTTTCACTCTACTTTGAACAACAAGGCAATTATAAAACAAGCTGAAAGATCAATTATACATGGTACTTAGCTACTTATGTCTGAATATTTATAGCATATTAAAACTGCTTATATATATATATTTTTTAAATGTTTTATTTATTTTTGAGACAGAGAGAGAGCATGAGCAGGGAGGGAAAGAGAGAGAGGGAGACACAGAATCAGAAGGAGGCTCCAGGCTCTGAGCTAGCTGTCAGCACAGAGCCTGACGTGGGGCTTGAACCCACAACCGTGAGATCATGACCTGAGCCGAAGCCGGACGCTTAACTGACTGAGCCACCCAGGTGCCCCCAAACTGCTTATATTTTAAGAAGTAATTTTACCTGCTGCCAAATAGTTTTCCACTAAATCCCACTGTGACAATTTCCAAGCTGCTTCCACTCTGTAGGTGTTTAATTCATCTGTCCATTCAGACCTATTAAAAGAAGCCAGTGTCAGCTAAACTTGATTTAAAGTGGCATTTAGGGGTTTTTTCATTGTTTTAGATACTCTATTTATTGTATGTATTTATTGCTCTATTTATTGTATTTGTATTGTGTTATATTTTGTACTTAGATACAAAATGATTATCTCTATCCAAAACAACCCCCCAATGTTTAATGTCTCCACTCCCCCAAAACATTTTTTCAATAGTTACTTTTTGTTCTTTTTTTAAAGCATATTTATTTATTTCGAGATAGAAAGAGAGTGTGGGAAGACCAGAGAGAGAGAGAGAGTCTCAAGCAAGCTCTGCACTGACAGAGTGGAGCCTGCTGTGGGGCTCAAACTCAAAAGCTGTAAGATCATGACCTGGGCCAAAATCAAGAGTTGGATGTTTAAACTTACTGAGCCACCCAGGCGCCCCTCAATAATTACTTCTAAAAGGGCAATTTAAAAATGCCATTCAACAACAAATTAAATTGTACCATATATTAGAACAGAATTAATGCCTGGATAATTACAAAGTGCAGTTGTAAGATTAGCTATGTGCTTAACTTGAACAAAGGGCAGGAGGAAAAAGAGCCAACTGAACATATATACATTCAGAGGTAGGCAATTCTAAGAACTTGAGATTTTGAATTAAGTTTAAGGCAAAGAGAGGAGCAGGTGGGAAGTAGGTCAGGAGCAGCTCCGGGTGCATAAGGACACTCGATAATAAGGGCTTAAGAAAGTTACAAATAACGTGTCAATGACGTAACAAAGGATATAAAATAAGCTACTTAAAATATATACCTATTCTTTAAAAAATTTTTTTTCTGTTTTTTAATTTATTTTTGAGAGACAGAGAGCATAAGCAGGGGAGGGTCAGAGAGAGAGGGAGACACAGAATCTGAAACAGGCTCCAGGCTCTGAGCAGCTATCAGCACAGAGCCCGATGTAGGGCTCAAACTCATGAACTGTGAGATCACGACCTGAGCTGAAGCTGGATGCTTAACTAACTGAGTCACCCAGGTGCCCCAGTATATACCTGTTCTTAAACTATTTTGAGTTACTTTAAAATTTAGATTTGTAGGGAAGTCTGGGTAGCTTGGTCAGTTAAGCATCTGACTCTTGATTTCAGCCCAGATCATGATCTCATGGCTCCTGAGTTCAAGCCCTGCGTCAGGCTGTGCTGACAGCATGGAGCCTGCCTATGATTTCACACCCCACTCCCATCTATCAAAATAAAGAACATTTTTTAAAAATCTGTATTTGTAAAACAAGTATAATATGGGTAATTATTTTTTCTAAGCATTCTACTTATACAACACTAAGATGGATAGTCATATTTTTTTATCATGTCTATATAGAAGTTAGACTCTCCCAATATTTTCTCTTTAATAATGTTTACTTATTTTTGAGTGACAGAGAGAGACAAAGTGTGAGTGCACGAGGGGCAGAGAGGGAGACACAAAGCAGGCTCCAGACCCTGAGCTATCAGCACAGAGCCCAACATGAGGCTCAAACCCACGACCTGTGGTGAGCACCCTGTGCTGAGCACATTTCTCCATTTAATTATCTAACACAGAAAGGCATACATATCCTCATATTATAAATAAGGTAACAGAATCAGAGAGGTTAGGATCAATGTCGTAAAAAGCCCTCCTTCCTCTTTCTGTAGTAAAAACACATTTTAAAAAGGTAAAGAAAATGAGTGAATTATCTTATTAAAAAAACTAAAAGAGCAGCATAAATATTGAATATCCACTAATTTCTAAATACAAACTCCATCAAAAACAATTTAGAACAAGGCTAAAAGAAATACAATAGAAATGGAATTGGGGGCACCTGGCTAGTTCAGTCAATAGAGCATGTGACTCTCCATCTCAGGGTTGTGAGTTTGAACACCATGTTGGGTGTAGAGGTTACTTAAAAATAAAATTAGGAAGAAAAGAAATGTAGTTTTCAAAAAGTCCAGTTGTGAATAACTTTAAAAGCTTATCACCAGATCCCAAAATATCAAAATTTAAAGATAAAAATCTAAGTAGAATTAGATCTATTTAGAGGAGACGTGTCATACTAAGCATTATACAAAGTACCAAAAGGCAATGAGGATCAGGTTGTGAGAACTTATCCCCATTAAAACGAGTAATTGTGTAGGTCAAGTACATTCAATAATTTTTGAGAAATATTTGTTTAAATGCAAATATTCTTAGGGAGCCTGGGTGATTCAGTCAGTTGAGCATCTGACTCCTGATCTCCACTCAGGTTCATGGGTTTAAGCCCTGTGTTGGGCTCTGCACTGGCAGTGTGGAGTCTGCCTGGGATTCTCTCTTTCTGTTCCTCCCCTGATTACACACACACTCTCTCTCTCAAAATAAACACACTTAAAAAAATGCAAATATTCTCCCCAAAGAAAACATATCCTCTCAATGGCCATTTGCTCCAATATGATAGAGCAATCTTTTTTTCCCCCCAAATTTTTTTTTAAATTCTTGTTAGTTGGGATGCCTGGGTGGCTCAGACAGTTAAGCATCTGACTTCAGCTCAGGTCATGATCTCATGATTCCCTGGGTTCAAGCCCTGTGTCAGACTCTGTGCTGACAGCTCAGGCATTCAGGAGTAGAATTCTGTGATTCATCAATTATATACAACTCGAAATGGATGAAAGACTTGAATGTGAAATAGAAAACCATCAAAACCCCAGAGGAAAAAAGCAGGCAACAACCTCTTTGACCTCAGCTGCAGCAATTTCTTACTCGACACATCTCCAAAGGCAAGGGAATTAAAAGCAAAAATTAACTACTGGGACCTCATCAAGATAAAAAGTTTTTGCACTGCAAAGGAAACAATCAAAACTAAAAGGTGACAGATGGTATGGGAAAAGATAGTTGCAAATGACATATTGCATAAAGGGCTAGTATCCAAAATCTATAAAGAACTCACAAAACTCCACACCCAAAAACCAAATAATCCAGTGAAGAAATGGGCAGAAGATATGAACACATACTTTTCCAAAATGGACATCTAGATGGCCAACAGACACATGGAATGATGCTCAATGCCACTCATCATCAGGAAAATACAAGTCTTAGACATACCTAGATATCACCTCACACCAGTCAGTCAGAGTAACTAAAATGAACAAATCAGGAGACTACAGATGGTGGTGAAGATGTAGAGAAACTGGAACCCTCTTGCCCTGTTGTGGGAATGTAAACTGGTATGGCTGCTCTGGAAAACAGTGTGAAGGTTCCTCAAAATATTAAAAATAGAATTACCCTATGACTTAGCAATAGCACTGCTAGGGTTATACCCAAGGGATACAGGAGTACTGATGCATAGGGGCACATGTACCCCAATGCTCATAGCAGCACTGTCAACAATAGCCAAATCATGGAGAGAGCCTAAATGTCCATCAACTGATGCATGGATCAAGAAGATGTGGTTTATATATACAATAGAATACTACATGGCAATGAGGAAGAATGAAATCTGGACATCTGCAGCAACATGAATGGAACTGGAGGATATTATGTGAAGTGAAATAACTCAGTCAGAGAAAGACAAGATGCCATATGTTTTCACTCATATGTGGATCTTGAAAAACTTAACAGAAAACCATAGGTGAGAGGAGAGGAAGGGGAAAAAAAATGCAAAAAGGGAGAGAGGCAAACCATAAGAGACTCTTAAATATAGAAAACCAACTGAGGGGGTGTTTACTGGGGGTTTTGGGGGAGAGGGGAAAGTGGATGATGGGCATTGAGGAGGGCACTTGTTCGGATGAGCACTGGGTGTTGTATGGAAACCAATTTGACA
Organism: Suricata suricatta; assembly: GCF_006229205.1. Classification (NCBI taxonomy): domain Eukaryota; kingdom Metazoa; phylum Chordata; class Mammalia; order Carnivora; family Herpestidae; genus Suricata; species Suricata suricatta. Next base: position 118,729,844 of record NC_043704.1, on the reverse strand, counting down.
ATAAATCATATTAAAAATAAACAAACAAAATAAATAAACAAATAAATAAATTCTAGTTAGTTAACATACAGTGCACTATTAGTTTCAGGAGTGGAATTTAGTGATTCATCAATTATGTATAACACCCAGTGCTCATCATAGCAAGTGCCCTCCTTAATACCCATCACATATCTAGCCCATCCTCCAATGCTTCCCTCCACCAACTCTTCGTTTGTTCTCTATATGATAGATCAGAAAGCTCTATATATCCCAGATCCAAAGAGAAGAGGGTTCTAACTGTTCAGCAGCATGTGTAATAATGAAACTTGACACTTAGTCTTGAGCCATGACGAACCTTCCTAAATCACTTACTTATAATCTTTCAACTAATTTAGAGAAACATCTAAAACATGTAACTATTCTTTCTCTGCTTTTGCAAAGTTTCTTCCCTTGTTTCATAAATTCCATTACTATGAAAACATCTGATTAACAGTGAGCTTCTCTGCTCTCAAACATTATAGACTTGCAGTCTTTGCAAATTACAGTTGGAGATTTATAGAAACTATACTTAGAAGAGCTGCTTTGAGAGTTTTAACTAAAACCAGTGGCCTGTGTGCTCTCTGATTAAGATGCCAACCCTTTTGATCAGATCTCACTGCCCAGAATAGTCAGGTGGCATCTGGCAAATTTATCAAGAAATAAGTCTTTTAACTCTCAGAGCAAGGCAGCTTCAAGAGCAGAACCAACCTCCACAGTTAGTCCCCAGAGTACTCCCCACAGTTACTCCACAGTTACTCCCCAGACCAGAAAAACTATGCAGCCTTAATCTGCCACACACACATACTACTTTTTTGCATTATTATATTTGCTATAACAACCCCATTTTCTTTAGGAAAGGAAGGCAGCTTTCATTTTTATCAGTCCTCTAGGGAAAAATCAACCCACACAGTCTAGAGTAGTATTCTGTAAACCAGTCACAAAGTTTCCTCTTCCCCAAAACAGAAAATTAATGGTGCTAATAATGGAGACAGAGCTTAAGATACTTTTTGGATGTGTTCATATGAGTCTTACCAATAGCAGGTGAGCTCTACAAGGTTTCTGTCTTAAAGCAAATATAATTCAAGGACAGAAGATAAGCTGTCAAGACACATGAAAAAATGTTCAACGCCCCTCATCACCAGGGAAATACAAATCAAAACCACAATGAGAAACCACCTCACACCTGTCAGAATGGCTAAAGTTAACAACTCTGACAACAAGAGATGTGAGAGAGGATATGGAGAAAGGGGAACTCTTGCACTGCTGGTAGGAATGCAAAGTGATACAGCCATTCTGGAAAACAGTATGGGGGTTTCTCAAAAAATTAAAAACAGAACTACGCTCAGACCCAGCAATTGCACTACTAGGTATTTATCCAAAGGATACAGAAGTGTTGATTCGAAGGGGCACATGGACCCCAATGTTTATAGCAGCACTATCACAAGAGCCAAAGTATGGAAACAGCCCAAATGTCCATCGACCACTGAATGGATAAAGAAGATGTGGTATATATTTACAATGGAATATTACTCGATAGTCCAAAAGAATAAAATCCTGCCATTTGCCACAACATAAATGGAACTAGAGTGTATCATGCTGAGTGAAGTTAGAGAAAGACAAATATGATAATTTCACTCATATGTGGAATTTAAGACACAAAATAAATGAATATAAGGGAGAGGAAGAAACAGAGCAAGAAAAACCATTAGAGACTCAAATACAGAGAAGAAACTCAGGGTTGCTGAAGAGGTGTTGGGTGGGGGATGGGCTAAATGGGCAAGGGGCATTAAGGAGGATACTTGTTGCAATGAGTACTGGGTATTATATGTAAGTGATGAATCACTAAATTCTACTCCTGAAACCATTATTACACTATTAACTAGTTGGATTTAAATTTAAAAATAAATAAATAAATAAAGGCATTTGATTCAAAAAAAGGTAAGCTGTTAAGTGCTTATGACAAAGTAGAAAAAAAGTTTTTGTTGCTTATCTCCAACACCATGAAAACATAAAAAAAGATTTCATTTCTTTACTAAAAGTTATGTCAACCTAGTTTACTGATTAAAATTTTCCCATTCAAATATAATAACAAAAGAAAATCATTCTTTTTTCTCTTTAATTTTTTAACGTTTATTTTTGAGAGATAGAGACGGTGTGATTTGGGAAGGGACAGAGAGAAGGAGGGAGACACAGAATCTGAAACAGGCTCTAGGCTCTTAGCTGTCAGCACAAAGCCCAATGTGGGTCTCAAACTCAGGAGTGGTGAAATCATGACTAGGCTGAAGTCTGATGCTTTACCAACTGAGCCACCCAGGCGCCCCGTTCTTTTTTTTCAGTTTATTTTTGAGAGAGAGAGAATGCACGTGCCAATGCATACAAGGGAGGGGCAGAGAGAAAGGGTGACCAAGGATCCAAAGTGGTCTCTGCACTGACAGCAGAGAGCCCAACTCGGGGCCCAAGCCCACAAACCCCGAGATCATGTCCTGAGCCGAAGTCAGAAGCTTAAATGACTGAGCCACTGAGGTATCCCAAAAGAAAATCATTCTTTAAAAAAATATTACCTGTGGGACAATATTTTTGCCACCCTGTGGACGGTGACACAGTCTTAAGTTTAAATATGCAACTCTAGATTTCGGCTCAGGTCATGATTTCACAGTTTGTGGGTTCAAACCCCCTATCAGGCTCCATGCAAACAGCGTGAAACCTGCTTGGGATTACCTCTGTACCTCTCTCTGCCCCTCCCCGCTACTCTGTCTCTCAAAATAAACTTAAAAAAATAAAAAATAAAAAAACATTACCTGCTAGCATGCACTCCATTCACCTGAGTGATTACAGTAGACAGCTGTCCAAGACCTAACATGGACTTCACTACACCATGATAATGAATAATCTAGAAATTTAAAAATACATAAAATACCAAATAATCACTTCAAATATATCTTGGAAAACAAAAACTATTTAACTGATATTCAATAAAAAGTATCATTTGCTTCATTGAACCTACCTTTCTTAGTTCAGCAATTGATTTGCATGGTCTCATGGCAAACCCCCCAACAATGTCCTAATATATGTGAGTATTAAAAAAATACACAACCTAAAAGATTCTCAGACTGAATTTATTTTTTTTTCCAGATTTGGTTTAATTTTTGGTGTAAATCAAATATAAAGGTAATGAGTACTCTTTAATATTTTGTTTAAAGATTATTTGCCATACTATTTCTCACACAAAAATTAAAAGTCAATGCTCACAAGAACATTAATATAGATTTAGGGTGTTAGTAACTAAAAAGCTATCCAGGAGTATGCAATATTCCTTAAAATTGAAAAAAACAATTGTGAAAAATAAGGATCCTGTATGAGTTTTTGAGAAAATGAACAGGTAAAATACAACAAAAGGCAATAACATACAATTACAGAGAATCTAAGCCAAGATTATAAATCAAGAATTCTAAATTCCTTTCCTGTCCCAGTAAACATTGGATATGTTAACACACCCCCATTTTAATTATAGCTTAGTATTTTTAAGTATTTCAGAGATTCATAGAAGTTGGTAGGGGGCATGTAAAATCTGAAAGTGTTTCCTAGGCTGGAGAGAATCACTATTATTATTAAAAAGTTGATGTATATCAAATTGACACTTTTAATTCCAAACTAAAATTGTATAAATTTATTTATAACACATTAATATAAATGTGTAATATTAATATTATTGTGTTGTTAATATATTAAATATAAATATAAATGTATGAGTATCATTAATATAAATATACTCCTCAACAAACTTCATTCATTTGGGGGATTTCTAAGGTCACAGAAATTTGGCATGGGAAGAGATTTTTGAAATCCTCAAGCACACCTCTAATTTCATCAATCAGAAAGTTCAAAGCACAGAGGTGATTAAATATTTTCCAGACACTAGTGGAGACAGTATTGAAACAAAGGTTTCCAGAGTTGCTAGTTCAGGGCTCTTTTCATTATGCTGCCCTTCATTTATCATCTTACCTGGTCTGGTTCCAGCTGAATAGCCCTGTCATAACAAGCAGTGGCATCCCGTAGTAAGCCAATGCTTTCGTGTTCAAGGATCTGTTCTTTCAGGGATGGTTCTGCCTTTCTAATTGCACTTACTCCAGCCACTCCATCCGGTTCATGCATAGCAGCATACAATTTCTTTGTTCAACCATTACAAAACAATCAAATAAGAGGAAAAAACACAACTAGAACTAAAATTATAAAACCATCAGTTTATGTGAATAGAGCACATGAGAATTCTTCTCAAACCAACAGTATTTGCTGTCCAGCAGACTTCACAGTAAAATTATAAACTTATTTCCAGACATTCTATTATCTTAACACTCTTGTTCCACTTAAACATAAATCTACATTAGTAATTGCTATTGATGAGAGGTACCAAGAACTTTAAGGTTCTGAACTCTCTTTAAATACAAATTATGATAAATTTTGTTGAATACAGTTTATAAATGTTTCACTGCATTTTAAAATTTATAAAGTTTTTAAATAAGTACTTTAATATATTGGTAGTGAGATGCCTCAAATCTGAGTTCAAAGGAGGTATTCAGGTTGAAGATAAAAATTTGGGAGCACTCAGCACAAAGATGGTCTTTATTTTATTTTATGTTTACCATAGTGTTTTATTTTATTTTATTTTTTAATATTTTATTGTCAAATTGTTTTCCATACAACACCCAGTGCTCTTCCCCTCAAGTGCCCTCCACCATCACCACCACCTCTCTTCCCCCCTCCCCCCTCCTTTAAAGGCAGGGGAAAAGATGGCATGCTCTAGAAAATGAAAAGAGAGAAGGGAACAAGGTCAGGGTAGGAGACTGGAGTACTAATATATTAATAGATAAAGAACTAGCAAATGAAACTGAGAGAGAAACCAGAGTAATTTAAAGGAAGGAAGATGGGCAATGTGATATCTCAGAAGCTATGAAATAAAACCAAAAGTCTTAATGAAACAGGAGTAATCAAATGGTTCTGTGAAATTAAGAAAATGAGAACTAGGAAGCTCATTCGTTGGATTTGGCAACATGGAGGCCACTGATTTTCTTAGTAAGAGTAGTATCAGTGGACTAGAGAGAGAAGTCCTGTTGGAATGGTCAAAAAATGAATAGAAGTAAAGTGAATATAGGGAAGATAAACAGCTCTTTTAAAACTGGCTATGTAGGGAAACAGAGATATAGGAAGTATCTGAAGGAGAATGTAAGACCAAGGGAATTATTAAAAATAAAGAAGGGGGGCACTGGGGTGGCTTAGTCAGTTATTTGTCTGACTCTCAATTTTGGCTCATGGCTGTGAGATCAAGCTCTGTCTAGGGCTGGGAGTGAAGCCTGCTTTAGGATTCTCTCTCTCTGTCCCTCCCCCTACCCCACTCATTTGTGGACATGTGAGAAAAAAAATGAAGACAGAAGATACCTGAGTATGTCTATATACTCGGGTTGAGGCAAATAAATTATTGATCCTAGAGAAAGCAGACTATCTGAAAGGACAAATCAAGAACACAAGTAGAATGACTGGATTTGACAGAAAGGGATCCTTCCTTAGGAATAATGGAACAGAAGAAAGAAGGATATGGTGAACAATTAAATGTATTTTCAAATTTGGTAGACATTTTCTTTTCTTTTTTAAAGTTTATTTATTTACTTTGAGAGAGAAGGAGTGAGAGACAGTCCCAAGCAGGCTTGGCGCCTCCAGCACAGAGTCCTACTCAGGGCTCAAATTCATGAAACAGTGAGTGAGTGATCTCACCTGACCTGAGCTAAAACCAAGAGTTGGACACTTAACTGCCTGAGTCACCCAGGTACCCCTGGGTTCATTTTCTTAATGACAATGAGGCAAGATTACCAGATAAGAGTAAGTGAGGTAGAAACAGAGAAATGAGAAGGTAAGAAATAATCACCTTGAAGAGCAGAAAGGTAGGCTATTAAAGAAACACAGAAGGACTGAAGGCAGTGTTAAAGAGAACTGCTGAAATCTCAGATTATAAACTTAAAGTAACAGTAGTTAAAAACCCACTGTGTGATTTTTCTCCAGCAATGTTCAATCGCTAAATGCAGACACTGACAAGGCAGATGGCTGAGTTCATCCAGGGATGGTATTTTACAAAGTGAGTATCACACAGAGGGAAAAAGACAAGGGAGTTGAACATCTTTGTAAGGGAATGAACCTCATAATGGAAATAGACTTAAAGCTAGACAAGGAAAAATTTGACAAGAGGAGGCTAATATTCATCCAAATACTACAAACTACGGGGGCATCTGGCTGGCTTAACTCGAGGACCATGTGACTCTTGATCTTAGTGTTTTGAGTTCAAGCCCCATGTTGGTGTGGAGATTACTTAAATGAATAAATAACTTAAAAAAAAACTACAAGCTGGTAATTTTTCACTTTCTCACTACCTTTTGCTTTTCAACTTGAAAAAAGTCTACCGATTTTGACTTATTTTTAAAGGAAGAGAGACCACATCTTCTTGATCCATTCATCAGTTGATGGACATTTAGGCTCTTTCCATGATTTGGCTATTGTAGAAAGTGCCGCTATGAACATGGGGAGAGGAAGGGGGAAAGAGAGCGGGGAAGAGCGAGGGACACAGATCAAGGGAGACTACTGAATACTAAAAATGAACCATGGACTGAAAGGGGAGGGGGAGGGAGGGGGTGAAGGTCATGGTGGGGGGCACTTGTGGGGAGAAGCACTGGGTGTTATATGGAAACCAATTTGACAATAAACTATTATAAAAAAAATATTAAAAATAAAATTAAAATTAAAAAAAAATAAAGGAAGAGAGAGAGAGCGTGAGTAGGGGAGAGATGCAGAGAGAGAGAACCCCAAGCAGGCTCCATGTTCAGTGTGGAGCCTGACATGGGGCTGGATCCCACTACCTGGGGCTCATGACCAGAGCCAAAATCAAGAATCAGATGCTCAACATACTGAGTCACACACGTGCTCCCCATTTTGGCCTCTTATTTAATCCCACTGTATTAGCCCCACCTGCCATTTTTTTCCCTTCCACAATAAAAATTTCATCACCTAAACCATTATTTCACTAACACTGTCATGCCCAATTCCTGTTGTAATCCTCCTTCCCACTCACTTCCAAAATTCAGGTCCACATTTATCATGAGAAGAACAGTGGACTGCTTCCCTTGCATCATGGCTCTTTTAAACCCTCCTTCCATGACTGCCATAGTCATTTAGCCAAAATACAATTCTTCCATAGCACTTCCCTGGTTCAAATCCCCTAGGAACCTGATATAATTTAAAAGGTCCTCTATGTTTTGTCTTTCCTCTGCCATTCCCAAACTGACACTTTACTCTTTAGCATACACCACATTCTTTCCCAGCTCCACACTTTCCCCAACTCCATATGGATGCCTCTGGTTGAATATCTTATCCCCTCCTTTTATAGATCATTCTTTAAGACCCAGCTTAGACATGATCTCCAAGAAGCCTATAAGAGTTCCTTGCTCACATACTCCCATCTCCTACCCCATCCCACCCTACACAAACCTGCCTTTCCTCAGGGCACATCTGTATCACTTTACTTCAGGCATTACACCAAAGTGATGTTTATCTCTCCCCACTAATCAGCAAGCTTCTAAAGTGCTTATAAATATCTAGTACCAAGCACAGCATCTAAAACACTCAATAAAATCAATAAAATGTTCAATAAAATGAATGATATAAACATAAAAGACAAGCAATATTAAACAACATTAAGTTTACTGTATTAATTTCAAACCTGTAAAAATCCAAGATGCTCTTGAATATTTTGTTTCTTTTCTGTAATAAATGATTCAAAGTGCATTACAGCTCGTGTGTAGGCTTTGGAGCGAAAGGAAGCTACTGCCAGAGTATCCTGAGGTATGAGGTCTAGGAAACGAGTTACACTCTGATAGTCTTCAAAATCCACAGAAGACACTAGATTATAAAAAGACAACTGAGTAATTAAAGACTTATAACATGAAATTTTAAAAGTGTCTATTTAAATTCTAATTTATTTATTTTAAATTCAATTTCATTCACTAAATAAATTAATGGAAACGTATTAAGAGTATCATACTTAGACTATAAATATCAGTAGGATGATTGCTCAAAGGATTCTTGCTCCAACTCCCACCATTATTACTTACCTTGGACAGTTAACTTATTTGAGCTTCTAGTTCCTCATATATATATATATATATATATATATAGGAAATGTTAGAATTGTCCTTCCTTCCTTATGATGTTGTTGTGAGGATTAAATGTAAATCTGTATTATACCATATGATTTCATTCATATATGGAATTTAAGAAACAAAACAAATGAGCAAGGGGCAAAAAAAGAGAGGCAAACCACAAAGCAGACTCCTAACTATAGAGAAGAAACTGGTGGTTACTATAAGGGAGGTGGGGGGGCGGGTGATGGGTGAAATAGGTGATGAAGATTAAGGAGTGCAATTGTCATGATGAGCACCGATGTATGGAAATATACATATGAATCACTATATTGTACACCTAAAACTAATATTACATTGTATGTTAAGTAACTGGTATTTAAATAAAACTTAAAAAAGACCCAAAACCTAAAAAAAGTATTAAATATTAAAAAGATATAAAGATGATACAAAAGATACAAATATGAGTTATTTATTATTGATAATTATAAAATCACTGTAGAGTATATCAGTAGGGAAAGAGCAGAATTAGAGAAATAGCTTTCTTTTTAAAATTTAGAATTGTTGGGGTACCTGGATGGCTCAGTCAGTTGAGCGCCCGGCCTCGGCTCAGGTCATGATCTTGTGATTTGTGGGTTCGAACCCCGTGTCAGGCTTATTGCTGATAGCTAGCTCAGAGCCTGGAGCCTGCTTAGGATTCTGTGTCTCCCTCTCTCTTTGACCCTCCCCTGCTCACGCTGTCTGTCTGTCTCTCTCTCAGTCTCTCTCTCTCTCAAAAATAAATAAAACATTAGAAAAAAAATTTTTTAAGCTTAGAATTGTTAATAGGCTATTTCGTCCTATGTTGCCATATATACAATAGCAACTATTTTAATGAAAATTCAAAGTAAAAGTACCTTTGAAGTAAAATCACAAATACTTTAGGGTAATTTTTTTAAGAGTCTATGAAAAAACATAAATTGGAAATTTCAAAATGAGGACAGTCCAGTTTATGAATTCTTATTTAAAATTTATTAATTTTTTCAAGATTTAAAGAATCAAGATGGTAAATTTAAAAGAAATTATACTTAAAATAAGTCATTGATTCCATCAAAATTTGTAGATCATTCAAATTATGAGAAATGTTAAAAATATTGTACTTTTGGTTTTGTTTTTGAGAGAGAGAAAGGGGAGAGGAAAAGAGAAAATCTTAAGCAGGCTCTAAGCCTACTACCCAGCACTACGCAGGGGCTCTGTCACAGTCACAAGATCATGACCTGAGCCAAAATCAAGAGTTGCACGCTTAACTGACTGAGCCACCCAGGGACCCCAAAGATATTGTATTTTTGAACCATTACAAACTTTATTCTTAAAAGCTAGTATTTCCCTTATAATGTTAGTAGGAATAGTGATAGAGTTTAGACTTAGTTTTACATTAACCATTTTCATGTGCAGAAACAGCAATAAATACATAACTGTTAAATCAATGGAAAATATATTAATAATTAGCCATAGTCCTAAGAAGAACAATCCTCCAGATATTTGTTTGCAAGTTCAGAAACTTTTAGAAAAATAACAAATTATTGTGCTTAACAACAGGAAAGTATGTGGTTCCCACAGGTATATGAACAAGAGAGAGAGGTACACAAACTGAAGACTGTGTAAGTGAAGGTCTCTTTAAGGATTATTAGTCAATTTTTTCAATTAACCTCAAAATGTAGGAGGTAAAACATGAGATTTCCATTAAAATTGCTGAAGTATACAGGAGTAGAATGAATATAATTCTTCTCACCAAATGCTTCTATCCTAGAGGCAGGTGTCATTTTTAACTATAATCAGATTCCCCTTTTAGTCATCTTAGTGGGAGTTATAATATCACAGGGAAAAAACTGCACATATTTGGTATAGTAGGGTACAATGTAATAATGCGTATTAAGCAGATTTGGAGAGCTCGCTGGATACAAAACACTACTAGCGACAGGAAAAATAAAAAAGTAAAATGAATGAAATGTATAGAAAATGAAAAAAGAAATAGCCCATGAAATGAAATTAAAATCTCTCTTGAAATTTAAAACATGTGAAAAAATTGCAAAGAGTATTTCACAAATGAAAAAGGATAAAGAATACTTTACTACATATATACGCATAGGTATGTACATGTGTGTGTGTATTGATGTGTATACACACAGTACACTGAGTGAAGATGGAGTAAATACACAGAGAAGACACAGAGAAGATGGGTTAACAGTAAGAAGTCAAGTCCGAATAATATTAACTGTCATTTATTTCACACTGTACAATTTATACACTCATCATTTCATTTAATCCTCAGTCTTCTAAGTGAGATAATATTAATTCTGTATTATACAATGACAAATTAGGCATGTGTCTTTCCTAAGTGAGAGTAGAATTTAAAGAGGTTTTCTGACTATAAATTCCCTGCTTTTTCTCAGTGAAATGGCTACCTTAGGGTGAAAAAAGGTGTGCAAGAAAACACAGGTCTTTAAAAAGCTAATGCTTAAATTATAGAACAGATAGAGGAAAGAGTTAATTGGTTAATAGTTAAGTGAATAAAATAAACACAAGTTATGACTCACCTATTGAGTCTACTTTATCTCTGTTTGATTTGCTTTGTGGAAATTTCACTGCATTCAGTGCCTGAAATTTGTGTCTTGCCCATTGTGTGAGATGGTCAAGCATGGAGAACACAGTCTGTGTACTGAGTTGACACAGATCAGATGCACTGTCTCGGGTACTTGTGGTATGCTGATCATCATGCTTTAGAACTGCCATAATTTCTGCATAAACCTAAGAAAAACTCATTTTATGGTTAATAATGGGTCTGTGTACTATCATTTTGCTATTACCTAACTTTTAAGACCAAGCACTCTAAGGCAACGATAAGTCAGTACTAGTAATTTTAAAGTCTCTAAAAAAATTTTAAATGTACATACCATATGACCCAACAATTCTGTTTCATGGAATACACCCTCAACACACATACACAAAACTCCTTCACAAGTAAGAATCACCATAATGCCAACAAAAAATTGGAAATAATCATTATGGCAATAGTTAAACTATGGTACAACTATAAAATGGAAGTACTATATTTTACAGCATTAATTTAAAAAAGGGTGGGTCAATAAACATATATTGGTAAATTAAAAAAACAAGCAAGTTACAGAACAATATCTAGAATGATACCATAAAAGAAAACCAAAACAGAACCAATTGCATAAAAAAATAAAAAGGCCTAAAAATATACACATCAAATTAATATTAGTGATGACTTCTGAAAATGTGGGATCAGGAATGGTAGTCAAAGGGTACACTTCTATTTGTATAATTCAATTTTTACATTAAGAACATAGTAATATGCTATTTATGCCATTAAAAATAATCATTTAAAAATGTGTTATTTGTATGTAGTTAAAAAATTAAACTTTACAAAATATCATAAAACAAAAAGTAGGAGGTGCCTGGGTGGCTCAGTCAGTTAAGCATCTGACTTCGGCTCAGGACATGATCTTGGGGTTCAGGAGTTTAAGCTCTGCGTGGGGCTATGGATTGACAGCTCAAAGCCTGGAGCCTGCTTCAGATTCTGTGTTTCCCTCTCTCTCTTTCCTTCCCTCACTGATGCTCTGCCTCTCTTAAAAATAAGTAAACATTTCAAAACAATTAAAAAAAATAAAACAGAAAGTAAAATATTTTCCTTCCCCTATCCGAATCTACAGTACTGTTCACTAGGAAAAACATTATCAGTAACTTCTTATGTACTATTTTTTCAAAAAGTTCTATGTATGCTAAGGCATATTAATATACATATGTACATCTTTAATGTTTATTTTTCAGAGTGTTTGTGGGGGGAGGAGCCGAGAGACAGCAAAAAAGAGAGGGAGAGTATCTGAAGCAGGCTCTGCACTGGGAGCAGAGAGCTCACTGCAGGGCTCAAACTCAGGAACCATGATATCATAACCTGAGCCAAAGTTGGATGCTTAACTGACTGAGCCCCCTGGTCCCACTACAATATATATTTTCTCATTTTCTACATTAAGCATTGTGTAATTCTTTGATAAACAAAAGGTTAAAAAGATTTTCAAGCATTCAGACATGTACTGATGTACATTTCCTAATATGTAGCTTTTCTAGTACTAATTACATCAGACAAATGTTTAGACAAACAGAAACCAAATAAAACGGTATCTCTCACCTCTTGCTGATCTTCTTGACTACAACCCAACAAGACATACACTAGAATATGTGGAAGAAGATAGATAGTCACTTTGAAATCATGTTTCATCATAATGCTACAGCAGGTGAAGATTTTACTGGCAAGATCATGCCGAACCTGTAAACCCAAATGGTTTAGGGACAGTAAGTAATTTTATACATTTTATTCTATTGATTAATGTCAAAAAACCACATGAGATAATTTATCATTGCAGAGTGGGTATTGTCTTATGTACAGGCACTCATACTCAAGTAAGGAGGATTTCACTCCTTGGTCACTCTAAATATCTCGCTAAGTACCTTAACTGCTGCGATCCCTCCACAGTGTCAACCACCTCAAAATAAATGGCCTTCCCCACCCAACAGTTAATTTTTGGATGCATCATGTTTTGTTACAGATTAACCTCCCTAATTACAATATATTTTATGTAGCTAACGTAAAATTCAGCAATTAACTCCCTGAACACACACAAACAACCAAAGTGTATACTCTAGGCCAGTACATTAAGTTTAAAACTCACATTTTTAATAAGTAATAAGCAGTGATTAACTACAGGAAAAAACTGAAAAAAAAAAAAAAAAACCCAGAAAACTAAATTACTCGGGTTTACAGCCAAATTTTATAGGTATGACCTAACCTTAGATTTGTCAACATTACTATCCTCTTGTAAAATTTAAAGATTTTCTCCTTCTCAAATATAAACAACAACAACAACAACAACAAACTAAGCTAAAGACTCCAGATCTGGAAGTAATTAATTCAATGGTATTTCACATAATATATTTTCAGTATGTTCATAGAAACACGAGAAACTTTCTTGAAATTATCAGATAAAAATTTGGGTTCGAGCCCCGTGTCCAGCTCTGGGCTGACAGCTAGCTCAGAGCCTGAAGCCTGTCTTTGGATTCTGTGTCTCCCTCTCTCTGACCTTCCCCTGCTCACTCTCTCTCTCTCTCTCTCAAAAATAAAAATAAAACATTAGAAAAGAAATATGCCTTAAGCATTTCTTGGAACACAGAGAACCTTTCTGTCAGGCATGTAAAAATCTCATATTAGAAAGACATCAGAAACATATCTCTACTTTTTCATGAAGTTTCATTTCTTATAAATGTTTAGTTTTATTTTGGAGAAAGTTCAGATAATGTATCCTCTTTTAGAAGATACATCTCTCAGCTACAAAGGGATAATATATCTTTTTATTACATAAAAAATATTTTTATTATGTAATAAGCCTTCAAAAAGCATTTACATTTTTTAAACAGTATTGTTTCACAGTGTAAAATGAACAGACATAATAGACATTTTGTAAAAACCATAGTAATTTGCTTGATAAAATAATTACCGTTTTACTCAGACTCTAGTAACAGTAGAGAAATTGTGAACTAAATTTCTATTAGTGAATGCTTTCTCCAAATACTTCACTATCAGTACAAATACTTCAAAGCCTACTGTTTGTGTTATATATTCAGATAAATGCTCTAGTTTCCTTTAGAATTTCTGTTCAGTTAACTAATTCTGATCAGAGTTATCTTACCTTTGTTATAAGATAACCTGCCCAAGATGCTGACCATTCTGCAAAGTTATTACCTAATTTACTTAAGTAAATTGGCTTCTTTACTCCAGACCAATCTGTTGACTTCTGAGAACTCTTATATCTGTAATTTTGAAAATTTATTAAAAAGTATATAAATATATATCCATCTGTTTAGAACTTTAGTATAAAACATGTAAAAAGCTATTTCAACTCCTTCACTGACTACGCCACTACTGCCTTGCTTTTACTGAAATATGGTTAAAGACGCCACTTTTCCTATATCCTGGTTAATAATGAGGTGGGAGGTAATTGTTGCATACCCCAAGTACTTCAAAATATTTGAGTGTGTCTCCTCCTACTCCTCAATGCTCCTTTTAGATCCTTCCAATTCCATTCCTATGTAAGAAAGACTTGTTCCTTTGAGGTTCAAGCCACCCAGACATACCATTCTCTGCTCCTCATTATGGGCATCCACCAAACCCGCTGATTATCAAACTCATTGTTAGCTTTAGTACATCTCTCAGTGTTTTCTTTCTTCTTCTTCAAGTCTTACATTCCTGAGTGACTTCATTGTCTGGCTAGACCATCTAATCAAACTCAAAACTTCTCAATGACTTTCTCCTCTACTTCTTTATCAGGACTCCATTGTCAATACAAAGAAACTTCTTTACTTCCAAAATGAATTACTTAGATACCTTACTCCATAGCCCTAGTTTCCTCTAAATTTCTAGTATACCCAGTTATGCTAACACATTGGCTCTCTATCACGGAGATCTTCTGTCCCTTGACCATGCTAAACTCTCCTGATATGTAATACCTTCATTACCTCTTAACCAGTTTGGTCTTTATGGTCCTTCACTTTAAGAACTCTCTTATTAATATTCTCTACCCACTCCATTGCCCCATTATCATTACCAGGTACATCCATCTGTTTCTATATATAAAAGGCTCCAAATTTAAAAGGTTTCTTTGTGGCTCATTCAAGTTGAGCACCCCAGGATCATGGGATCAAGCCCCCCAACACTGCACTCTGTGCTGCGTGTGGAGCCTACTTAAGATTCTCTCTCCCATTGCCCCTCTCTTACCCTGCTGCTTGGGTGTCTGACTTAAAAACAAAAAGTTTTCTAAATATAAAGAGGTATCCAGCAAACAAGGCCAGGTACTATACCAAAGTTCAGAAAGGTAATTTATCCATGGTCATATATCTAATAAGCAAGTGAGCTAGTATACTTCAAATTATAGTTTCTACGTAAAAATAATTCATAACTTTATAGATTCAGTCAGTCTTAACAAAATTATTAAAATTTAAAAAGAGATCATAATATATATTTTTAAAAAGTAGAGTGAGAAAATATCTCCATGAGGAGAATTTAGATGGGTGAAAATCTAATCTCTAACTTGGGTTTACTAATGACTTTGGAACTAGCTTTTAATTTTTAAATTTCATATTAATTATGCCTATCAAGAGCTTACACTCACATTTAATTTAAAGTAGATTTTCAAAGTATTGCTGACTGAAAAAAAAATAAATCCTTTTAGCTTCAATAAATTCATCTTAAATAATTAAAATTACAAAATTTAACCAATGACCAAACTGTACTTTTTGACAAGATTATAGGCATATTCACAGTGGAAATTACATACTAGACATACTGAAAATACTTTTAATGCTAAAAAATTACATCAAAAATAACATTAATTTTATAAAGTTAAAAACAATTTTATAAAAATGGTTTTAATGAGTGTACAGACCTAGTATTTAGATGAGGTTCCAGGATTTCCCGAACATGCTCAGGAAACCTTCTCCACAACTGGTGACCTGGGCCATCAGTCTGCATCTCTCTGCAGTCATAAATAGAAAGTAACTCCTACAAATACATATTTCACATTTGTAAACCTTCGTGAAGCAGATAAACCTTTCTGATCATCAACATTCTACACATAGTAGTTACAAAAATAATTTAAAAATATATAGAATTATAAAAATTGTAAACTTGCTTAGGACATGTATTTCAATGCTTAAAACCATTTAGGTAAATTAGTTAAAGTCACAAAGCTATAATAGATAGTACTTGAACATGAAGGCAGTTTGTGTTTTATATATATATATATATATATACACACACACATATATATAATATATGCATGAAATAAGATTAAGAGCTATTTGGAGGAAATACTGGAAATGGCTACATTTGTAGAAGTATAATTTTTAGAATTTGATCTTTTCTGAATTTTAATGAGAGCCACTATAAGTCCAAATAGTTTTAAAAATTCAAGGTAGCTCAAATTCTAGGTATAAAATATTGAGCTTGAAACTGTGAAGAGAAAGGACGCTTGGCTGGCTCAAGCAGTAGAACCTGCAACTCTTAATCTCAGGGTTGAGAGTTCAAGCCCAAGGTTGTGGGTAGAGTTTACTTAAAAATTGTGAAAAGATGCAAATGTGAAAGACCACTTTACTATTCAAGCCCTCAAATTGAATGGTTATATTTTACTTTCCTGAAAATAAAACAAATGAGATTTTATAAATGAAGGAAAAAAATCTTTGCCTCTAGCATCAATATTCAAAGCAAAACAAATTATGTTAGGATATATCTTCTATCATCTATTATTACTCTTTCTAATTCCACTGAAAATGACTATACATAATTGAGGTATCCTAATAAAGTATAAGAACTGTTTAGCAAAATAAGTACTATATACTTCTATTAGTATACTTTAGTAAAAGTAAGGAAGTATATGAAAAATTCAAATACAGAAATATATAGAACCCATTTTCATTTAACTTTAAAATATTATTAAAGTTTTGTTTGGAGCCAGCTTGTTTGGCAAAGTCATTCTAGTTAATAAAAACCCTCTTTTAATTAAGGAGATGAGCAATTCTTATAGTAGCAGACTTGCTTCACAATGCATTGAAAAAAATAGAAGCAATCCAAAAAGACCTCCACAACTTCCACCCATATTTCTAACCAGCCAGGCATTATCAGCATCAGTGCCCATACAGTTTCTCACCTCTTACTACAGATGAATTGCTTTTGTTTTCAATTAAGGCTACCCCTTCCACTTGTACACTATATTCTACAATTCTTTGCCTATTAAAAATAGTATTCTATCAGTTCTCTCCTTACATCATCATATTCTCCTCTCTGCTGAACTATTCCCAAGCAACATATAAACATACTATTATTTTTCCCATCTTCACTCCTCCTTCCTTCCCAGCTACCATCTCATCCTTCGACTCCCCTTTGTAGACACTTTCTTGTCTTCTGGAACACCACATTCTCCTACCTTACTGACAGCTCCTTCTCAGTCTTACTTGTTCCCTCCCCTTCTCACTGACCTCTCAATGCCCAGGTCTCAATTACTAGAATCTTTTCATCTGTACTCCCTCAAAGAACACATCCAGGACCATAATTTTAGATACCATCTCTATAATGAGTACCTCCAAATTTACATCTGACACTCAGATCACTCACCATGAATTCCAGAACTGAATATCTAACAAAACAAAGAAATTTTGGATTGAAAAACTATGATGAAATAGGGCAAAGAACATCAAACTGGAAAAATATTTATGAGGTGTGTGACTGACAAAGGGTTATCTTCTATTATACACAAGTAAGTCTTAAATGGCAATGAAAAAAATAGCTCTACACCAAGAGAAAAATGGGCAAACATCATCTAGAAAAAATTCACCAAAAATGAAATAAATAAAGGATGATGTACTTCTATCGTAATTAAATACTATTAAAATAAAAATGGTACTATTTTTCATCTGTCACATTGACAATGATGTAAAATATTGATAAAAGGCAGTTTTGTCAAGGAATTTATAAACTGGTGAAACTTTTTTGATAAAATTTATCAAATGTAAATTCTGTGCTTGCTCTGAGATATATTTTAACTTCTAGATGTTTATATTATTGACATATTTACTCAAGTGCTCAGAAATATATGTTCTCTGAAGCACTTCTCATAAAAGCAAAACACTGAACACATCCTAAATGTGTTACATAAATTTCTTTAAAAAATTATGGTACATCCATATTTAATTTTGTCATTGAAAAGAATTAATCAGAGAAAATTACCCAAAACAGACTGTTGAACACAAAAGAAAATTGAGTTACAGAATATCATAAGTAATATGACCTCTTTGTTTGGTGGAGAAGATATATAAATTTGTTAAGTAAACATACAGAAAAATTTCCAAAGTACCTATAATAATCTGTTAAGAGGGTACATTTCTGTACTGTGAAATTTTATCATTAACTTATATTACAATAATTCTGAACTTTGATAATGAAAATAACAATTTACAAAAATAAGATTCAGAACTATACATTTACAACTTATCAGAATTCAGTAGTGTAAAACTAGTACTGACTTCACACATTCTTACCTGAATGGCATAAGCAGCTGAATCTTGAGCTCGACTGTTATCTGCATATGCAAGGTAAGCTCTTGTAAGCTCCATCAATAATCCATAGGCAAAGCTTGAATCTTCCACTCCAGTCTCAAGAAAAAACAAGAAAAAAATCAAAGATAAGTTATATTAATTGTTTTATAAATGTACCGTGCCTTACATAGCTGAATTAACTTAGTTACCTAAGTGAATTTAATTTAGAAAAGAAATGGACATTAAGGTTCAAACTAAGTGCAGTACCAAGGCTAAAACATAATCTGTAGCCAAGAAGCCCAACCTAAAGCTTTTTAGGATATTTATAAAGGGCATTAGAATCATTCAACTTTTGCAAAGCTCCAATTTTCATTTTTGGTTTTGTTGTTGTTAAAGATTTTAAGTAATAGCTAATATGTGGGGCTTGAATTAACGACCCTGAGATCAAGTGTTCTATTTTAATCTTTAAAAAGAAAACTGTAGGGGCACCTGAGTGGTTCAGTTGGTTGATTGCCTGATTCTTGGTTTTGGCTCAGGTCATGATCCCAGGGTTATGAGATTGAGGCCCACAGCGGGCCCCACACAAGCGTGAAGCCTGTGCTTAAGGTTCTCTCCTCTGTCCCTCTCCCCAGCTTGTGTGCTCGCTCTCGCTCTCTCTCTCTCTCTCTCAATGCCCCTCTCCCCAGCTGCGCGTGCTCTCTCTCAAATGAGAAAAAAAAAGACCCCAGAAAATTGTATATATAGCATTTCTTCAATTGCATTCTGCAGAAGCCTGGTCATTTGAGACAGCCGAAGAAATAATTTTAACATACCCTCCTCTTGGAGATTGACAGTGTGCACACTGAGTGATACAGGAGATGTTCTGTTTGATTTTGTTTTAGAGGGTTTCCCAAACTCATTTGACCATGGCAACTTTTTTATACACTATTAGGACACCTTGGGAAATTAGTTTCTCATGAAAACACTTAGCAATAGTGTTGAAACTGTAATATTTAAATAATTATTAGGTTTTGACTATCATCATTAGTTGGGAAGCTTTTTAATTTTTATTTATTTATTTTTGAAAGAAAGAGAGAGTGAGTACACGTGCAAGCAAGGTAGAGAGGCAGAGGAGAGACGGAGGAAGAAAGAGAGAGACAGAGAAAGAGATCCCAAGTAGGCTCCATAGTCAGCATGGAGCCCAATGTGGGGCTTGATGCCATGACCCCGGGATCATGACCTGAGCTGAAATCAAGCGTCGGGCAGTTCAACCAACCAGGTGCCCCTAGGTTGGGAAGCTTTTTTTAAAAGAACACAGCACAATAGTCTGGGCTCCAACTTTATTATGGTTTTTGGCTCTAGATCTCTGCAATAGTATTGAGGAATAAATTTGGAAGTTACCTAAATTGTGTAGTTTAGATCATATTGCCACTAAGGATAAGGATATTTCTTTGTAAATGAAATATAAAAACTTGAATAGGACAGAGAACTCTTCTTGTCATTTCAAATTACCATCACTTACCACAAATGTAAAATCTTTTCCTTGGCTTTCAGTTGTTGAGAAATCTAGTCGACCTGGATCTACTGCCCCCAATTCCCCTAAACATTCCCCACAGAGCAACCGGGCTTGAGAGTTTGCATCTTGGCAACCTTTCAAAAGTACTGTCACCAACTGTGAGATAACAGGTTCCACTGTTTCACTATCTGTTGCATATTTTATCAGTTTTTCCTAAAAGTAGAAAGAAAATTTTTATATAACTTTCACAAACTAGTATATTTTCTTAACTAGAAAGCTTAAAAATATTAATGAATACTGACATAAACACTGACAAAATTAAAATCTGTACTATTTTCAGCTAGTTTTTGATGAGTTCGCATAATATAGTTCACAACATGTTCTGTAGGATTAGAATCATTAAGTGTTTTAGAAATTTTTAATCCTTAATCCATTAAACAGTTACTATTATTATATTAGTATACAAAAATAAATAACACAGACTTATCCCAATGAGTTCACAGTCTAAGGGGAAAATAGATATGTAAATAATTAAAATATCATATGATATGTATAATAATATATTTAGAAGGAAAGGAAGCAATGAAGAAGATGAAAAAGAACTCAGAATAATTTTTCAAGGACAGTGGACAGATACTCAAGTCAATAAGGAACAGTTATTAGTTAAAACAAGAAGACTGAAAAATATATAAGAAAACTAATAGAGAAGGAGAAAAAATGGGGAAAGGGTTTTGTGGTCATGATAAAACAATATGTTGGTTCAAGTAATCTTTTTTTCATCAATCTCCTGAGGATGCTGAAAAACTATTAAGTGAGAAGAGACCAATTTCAAGCCAGTGAAAATTTACATCCTGTATTTATGTTAATCTTTAGAACTACTTCATTTATACTATCTTTTTTCTAGCAAAAGTAAAGCATACATGAACATCTCAAACTCCATGTTAAAACTATGGTCCAAATTAATCATTTCAAAAGATTAATCATTTCAAAAGAAAAATAAAAAGACATTTTATCTCTTCCACAGTCTTCAATAGTCGATACTTAACATTACAGGTTAATTCAGGCATAAATACCTTAACAATGAGAGAATAATAAAAAACAGCAGAAATAATATATGAAATTATGAACATTTACTCACTTGCTAAAACTAGAAAATACACGGTTACTTTATATGGCAGAGATAAATGCAGGTCAAGGCAATACATGTTATGAAACACTAAATGAAAATTTAAATATACACTTAGATCCTATGTACTTAAAAATGTTTTCACTTCACTTTTAGGTTAGATAAATTGATTTTTATTATTCAGCAAAAATACTGAATTCCAAAAGAGTTTTAAAAATGAGTGTGTGTTCAATGCCTCTATCTGAAAACTCTTTTTAACATACCCAATTTTATCATTTTCCAAATGCCTAATCAGTTGTTAAAAGAAAACTGTTTGCTCCAATTATTTGAAATATTTTTATTATATCCTAAATGTCCACATACATAAAGGTCTATATTTGAACTTCCTATTCTTTCCCCCTGGTGTGTTTATTCATGTAGAGAATCATATTATATTAACTATCGAGGCTGTAGAGTATGGTAATGTCTGGTAGGGATACTAAACCCTCAGTTACTTTCTTCCCCCCCAGAGTTTTCTTAGCTATTTCTATGTTTATTTTCCCATATGAACACTGGTATGACTTATTTTTCTAAAATTAAAAAAAATGTTTATTTATTTTTAAGAGACAGAGTGTGAGCAGGGGAGGAGCAGAGACAGAGGGAGACACAGAATCAGAAGCAGGCTCCAGGTTCTGAGCTGTCAGCAGAGCCTGATGCGGGGTTCAGACTCACAAACTGCGAGATCATGACTTGAGCTGAAGTCGGACACCCAACTGACTGAGCCACCCAGATACCCCTCTAAATTTTTTTCAGTGTTTATTTATTTTTGAGAGATAGAGAGCATGATCAGGGGAGGGGCAGAAGAGAAAGGGAGACACAGAAACTGATGTAGGCTCCACACTCTTGAGTTGTCAGCACAGAGCCCAACATGGGGCTTGAACTTACAAACCATGAGATCATGACCTAAGCCAAAGTAGACTCAATGAACTGAGTCACCCAGGTATCCTAGTAAGAACTTTTCTAGTTAACAAAAACAAGCAACTTGTTGGCCTTCCTTTGGGATAGCATTAAATTTGTAAATTAATCCAGAGAGAACTGAAATCTTTGTAATATTGAGTCAACCTAACCGATAAATAAGGGATCATTTCCATTTGGTTAAGCCTACTACATTTTTGTCTTGAGGAATGTTTTGGAGCACCTGGGTGACTCAGTCGGTTAAGCGTCTGACTTCAGCTCAAGTCATGATCTCGCGGTTTGTGGATTCGGGCCCCACATCAGGCTCTGTGCTGACAGCTAGCTCAGAGCCTGGAGCCTGTCTTCAGATTCTGTGTCTCCCTCTCTCTCTGACCCTCCCCTGCTTGTGCGGTCTCTCTCTCTGTCTCAAAAATAAATAAAAACATTTTAAAAAAAGGAATGTTTCAGGGTTTTTTTTTATTGGTTTATACATTTGTTGTTATGCTTATTACTAAGCATATTATCTTTTTCTGTTACTGTTGTGAATTGAGTCTTCCAACAAATCTTCCACCTGGTTATTGATTATATAAAAATTATTTTTTATGATATATGTTGATTTTATATCCTCCTACCTTACTGAATTAGTTTTTTCATCTGAGTTAATTTTATTGATAATTCTCTACAAATTTTCAAGTATAATAAGTAGCATATCATCTGTCCGACAGATGTCCTTGTGGGATTTAACCATAGAAAATCACTTCAACCTGAGCAGCATCAGTGTTCAGAAAGACCTTAGATGGCTGCTCAGTTTTATCTACAGCCTGATTTTTCTAACATAAAAGAAAAAATGTCCTGCAATTCACAGACCTTAGGTATCCTATATATCCCTCAAAAATAGATTCCTCCTTACAAGTAAGGAGGATAAACTGTTATTATTATTTTTTTTAATGTCAATGACCCTCTGGGAGCTACACATTAGAACAGGCTTTTGCAGGGTGCCTGGGTGGTTCAGTTGGTTAAGCATCTGACTTCAGCTCAGGTTGTGATCCTGGTTCATGGGTTCAAGCCCCACATCAGGCTCTGTGCTGATGGCTAAGAGCCTGGGGCCTGCTTTGGATTCTGTGTCTCCTTCTCTCTCTGCCCCTCCCCTCGTACTCTCTCTCTCTCTCTCTCTCTCACTCAAAAATAAACAAACATTAAAATAAATAAATAAACAAATAAATAAATGAATGAATTTAGAACAAAGCTTTTGCAGGGTCAGTCCATCAAAACAGTCAAGTATGTAAGGCTACAGCAGCCGTCTTATTAACTGTCACACCATCTTTCCTTTGTCATTACATTATACCCAATTGTTTAGCCAGTTATACCACAATTTTAGTGCTGTTTATTTAAAACACTTCCTTTCAACATACTCCTGAAGTATCTTTTCTTCTCCCTCTGGTTAAGAACTAAACTCTTAAAAGAATATCTTTTGCATTTGTTCTCTTTTGGACTCTCACAACATCTACTACAAAGACTCTTTGACTTCGAGCCCTGTTTTCTTACATCAGTTTCTTGTTTTGGTATTGCTACAGGTTCAGCCATCTTCTAGAGCTGCAATGTCCAATATGATAGCCACCATCCACATGAGGCTATTTAAATTTAAATTAAGAAAAATGAAATAAAATCAAATATCTTGTTCCTTATCATATATTTTAAGTGCTCAGGACAGCCAGTGCACAACTGGACAGTGCAGATACAGAACATTTCCATCCTCATAGAAAATTCTTTCGCTCAGCGCTATTCTAGAATTATGTGAATTGCTTTCAACACTGATGGTATTAACTTCTTGTCATAGTTGGAAAGAAAAAAAACCCATTTCCTTCTCTCTTTTTCGGTAGGTATTTTAGGCCAGTGGGGATACGGCTACAAAGACATGTGTCTCTGGATTCCTTCCCTTATTTTCTTACTTTCCCTGATTCCTCCAAGCCATTATCTTTAGTTTTCTTCTTACTAACCTAAAGTAAATTTATCCAGCTATATACTGATTCTGAACTAAATTAACCTGTACTTAAAAATACCTAATAACAATCTATGGACATTACATCTTATTCAGACTACTTCATGTGACCTTCGAGGCTCTTGCAAGTACACTTACCTTCTTACTTGCCTAGCTAATCTATTAGCACTGGGGCTTTACGCTGAAGGAAGGCTTATGAGGGTATTACCAAATGTGATTTTTCTTTTGTGACACAGGTGGCCAAAGCTGGGCAGCTGTGGCTCTTCCCTAAGAATATAAGCAATTTCCTTAAGTTCTCAGATTTAGCCATTTACATCTAAGAGGTGATGATCAATACAAAGTTTCCTTATATTTGACCAGGACCATGTCATCTGCTTAGAAATAACCTAAACTAGGAAACCTCTAGGCCAAGAGGACAGATCCTTTGTTATTCATAAATCTCTATATTAAAATAAAAAGCTAGAAGCCCTTTAAGTTACCTGAAACTCAGGTAGAGGTTTGAGGCAAGGGGCAAGCACAGAGTATTTCTGATGAAGTAAGTGCGGGGCAGAGAATGAGGCTGTAACATTGGAAATGTAGATTCACAACTAGGAGAGTATAAAACCTATATTCAAGGAGATTCAAGGCCCCCATCTATGGTAGGACCATCTCCACATTAGCTGCTACCCACATTGGTTATACAAGTTCACTGACCCAGAAGCATGTGTTTGCTACCATCATATATATTTTTTTAACTTTTTTTGGATGTTTATTTTTGAAAGAGAGAGAGAGAGAGAGAGAGAAGCAGAGCATGATTGGGGGAGGGGCAAAGAGAGAGGGAGACACAGAATCTGAAGCAGGCTCCAGGCTCTAGGCTGTCAGCGCAGATCCTGACACAGGGCTCAAACTCACAAACCATGGGATCATGACCTGAGCCAAAGTTGGATGCTCTACTAACTGAACCACCCAGGCACCCCATGATCATGTATATCATTTGTCCTAAGTAAATGCTTCCTCCTATCATGAAAACAAACATAACCTGCTTTTGTAAATCCCCTAACTCATGAAAGTGTTAGGCTTTCAAGCCTTATCATATAAGCTCTTGATATGTACAAATGAATAACTCAGTTAATTTTTGTCTATTTTATAGCCTTATAGTGACCTAGTATTTTAAATACCAGTTCTCACTGTCATCAAGACTAGAGCTAATCTACGGTATGTTGCCCAAGAAAAGAAAAAGTTCACTAGCATCATAAAAAAGTAAACTGAAAAATTAGTTTCATTAAAACTAAGAATTAGTGCAGTCAAAATGTAAAATGGCAAAATTATTGAGATTTTATATGACAAATATCTACAGGAAATCATATGAGAAGACACATGAACTGCTGCTGTTGTACACACACACACACACACACACACACACACTTACTCAGGAAGATGCAGTAAGCAAAAAAACTGTCAAATTATGACCCTTCAAAACAAGAAAAACTCTGCAAATCCCCAGTATTCAACCTCAAAGGACATCTAATGGATAAGCAACTCTAAAATCTGATAATCTCAGTAAAATAAAAATTACTTCTTTCATTGAACCTATTGAATCTCAAGCAAATATGCCAATCTGTCATCTTTTCTTTGAGCTTCCTACCTTACTTTTTTATAGCTTAATTATCTTAGTATACCTGATTTTTATACAAAGTTTCCTTCAAGCTCGTAAGAGCATGAATACGAACATCTACATTTTCATGTTGAACTGCTTTCATGGATAGTTGAAGAGTTGTCTGAAGATCAGTACTCTCAGAGGTCTCCTATATAAAGAGCACAGAGATATAAACCTTATTAGTTAATGACTTCAAAAACCATTTCAGAAGGGCTGGATTCCCTATAGTTGCCATTTATGTGGTAAACTATGCCCCAGTTAAAACCAGCTTTAAAAAATAATTTCCATCTCATCCTTCATATAGCATATATCATTTTTAATAATTCTTGGGGAAAGGGATTTCATTCCAAAATCTTTAGACCTGGAGAAAAATTTTATCCCAACCAAATAATAATCTACGAATCTAAAATAAATCCGTGGTAAGAAATACAAGTTTCCCTTAACGTAGGACTACATAATAGCCTTGAACCAAATCTATAGATTATATGAATAATTCACCCTTTACTTTGATTACTTACTTTCTTACGACTAAGATGAATTACCCAGTACAAGAGGAAATAAAGACCTCATAACCAGTCTGGAAGTCTGTAGAAAATATCTCTGCTATCCTGACCCAAGAGCAGGTATCCTACTCCCTGCCCTAAAATTCTCTGGAATCACCATTAATATTTTCATAGTTTCAGAGACTTCATTGGACATTAAGATAATAGAGCTACAGATTATTCCCCTTCTAAAGCTCAGGAATCAGTAAGATTTGACAATTTTATATCATAGTTTGTAGCACAATGTAACTAGAATCCTCCCACAGCTTTTCAGGGCATGAAGCTATGGCAGCTTCTTCTTTAGGGGACTGTAAGTAGGGACATATTAATCTGGAAAGTAAGGGCACAAATACTGTGTTATTTGCTTTCTGTTCTATGTAATCCTTTGACCTAAATACTGAAATTCCTTTCTAAAAAAAATCATAGCTTGTCATAGGAATATCTAATCATAAAAAATAGCCATTGGAATATGACTCTATTATCCCTCGATGTGATTTTACAGAATCTCTGTTCAATGTATTGGAATTGGGAACAATTTTATATCAATGATTCCCTAAGACATAAATTAAAAATTAAATACCTTTCTGTATTCCTGTAGAACTGCTTTTATCTTTTTTAATTCTGGATGATCAGGTAAAAAATATATTTCATGAAGAAAATCTTGCACAGCATCCCTAATAGTTAATTGGAAAATAAAAAAATTATATGCAAAGAGTATGAGTACTAAAAAAAAAAATAAGCAGAGATTAAAACTAAAGCCTATTTAGGTCACTTAAAAGTACTAGTGGGGGGTGCCTGGCTGGCTCAGTCAGTAAGGTATGTGACTCTGGATCTTGGGATCGTAAGTTCAAGCCCCAGTAAGGGTGTGTATGTAGAGATTACTTAAAAATAAAATAATACAATCTTTTTTTAAAAAGTGCTAGTGGATTAATGATGTGCAAAATATTCTTCCTAACCATGTTCAGTAGTTAATAGTGGCAAATAATCAAATCTAAGAAAATCACTCTGTTGTAGTAGGTTACATTGGTGGCCCAAAATAAACTCTACTTCTTCGTATACACATGGATACGATTTAGGCTAGGTGTGTGATTTGCTATAACAAACAAAATATGGCAAAAGAAATGCTGTGCCAACTTAAGGCCTGTGTGTTAAAAAGGTTTTGCAACTTCTGGTTTGGTATTCATCAGAGTCCTCGTCACCATATAAGATGTCTGGCCACCAACATGGACAGGCTACATGAAAAAAGAGAGGCTCCAAGACTACATGGAAAGAGACAGAATCCCAGCCAAGTCTACCTGCTGGCTGACTGCAGCCACACCAGTGACCACTGGCAAGACCAACCAGCTGAACCCAGTGCAGATTGCAAAATGATGAGTAAGTAAAAATGCTTGCCATTTTAAGACAACAGATTTTAGAGTGGTTCACAGTGCAGCAATATTTAGCCAAACCCACCCTTAAAACACAAATTCTCATAAAGAATTTGAGAAAAACACATAAATATTAATGAGTCTGCAATTTTTAGTTTGTATCCAATATAACACTCTAATTTTTCTGAGTCCCAATAATAGATTCCTAAATTCTAGTCTTCATTCACTCATGCCACAAATATGTACTAAATAACTACCATATGCCACTCTATGCTAGACACTACTGATATGGTATAATAATAAAGGAAGCTGAAAGAATTTCTTTATTCAGGGAGCTTCAGGTTTTCTAACTAGCACTAAATGAAGGAGAGTTTTTTTATATGAAAAGGTAGAGAAATAATTACTCCATAATAAAAAGCACAGATACACTATCTACATGATAATCCAAAAAGTATTTGAAAAGTGATCTACATCAGCGTTTATGTTGTTCTATCATATTCAAAATATAAAAAGCATTTTAATAAAAAAAATCACTACATTAGTCTTTTCTTCTGTACTTTTTCCTGCTTAGACAGTTATTGGAAATGATTAGTGGGGATAACAGTAGGATGTGTATGTAAGCAGGTAAATAAGTAGTACTTAATCCCTAACTTTTCAGAAACAAAGGAACTACAGTATGTAACAGTAAGTGCAAACACAGAAACAACTTCAAATGCATAGAAACAAATTCTAGGCTAAAAAGCAGCTCATTGTGAAATAAAAAATGGAAGGCAGTAATGTATATTCAGTAGTAGTCCAGGTAAGCTACAGCATAGTCTGTTTTGGAAAATATTGAGAAAAGATTTTAAGAAATAAGAGGTGACTAGATTTTGGAAAGCCTTGAACATCAAGATGATCAATTTGAAATTCATCCATTAGTAATTGGGAGAATCACAGTATGTCTCCATATGCTGGAATAATATTGATAAAAGATGCTTTTAAATAGGAACAATATGAAGAAATGTGATAAAAGCCTAAAGGAAGGGAGGCTGATTAAAAGACTAATGAAGTAATAAGAGTTTCAAGAAAGGCAAGTTATAGAAAGTAGGTGAACATTCCTCTTAACCTTTTTTATGTTCAACTATCTGCCTTTTAAGCATGAGAAGAAAGGTAGATTTAGCCTTACTTCTTTCAAAACTGATGAAAATAATTTTGAGTTGCTGATCTACTAATATTTTAAATATTATAATGGATAAACATCACAACTGAAATAGTATCAGTCCAATATGCATGGCTTAAAGCATGTCAATTTTTTTAAAGCATGCCAATTATTTTTGTTTGATGAACTCTCAGTTAAAAAGAATGTGAACAGTTCCACATGACCTGTACTAATCCTAATATCTTGAGACATAAATATACAGTAATAAAAAGTTGCAATCTTTACTATTAATTTCTGTTACAATAAATACCTGTTTTCAATTATGAGGTAATGAAATATAGCTGCAGTTTCTTTAGGCTGGATATGTATGAGAGGCAACAAAGCTACTATCACATGACTAAGAAGGGAACCAAGATAAGCATGATCCAGGCAACGAACAAAGCAATCCCAAGCTCTGTGTGAAAAAAATAAATAAAAGTTAAAAGTCACATTATTTTTACTATTGGCAAAGTCCGTTCAATGAGTTATTTGCTAGGCAAAAAATGATACATACAAATAATATGATTACAAGGCAGCTGTAAAAATGAAATAAAGATCAGTACTATATATGCAAACAAAGAGACTTCTCTAATGTATTAAGTCAAAAAAAGCAAGGTAAAAATAGGCTTTTAATATGCTCCTTTTTGGGGCAGGGTTCATAGGAAAGTAAGTGAGTGTGTGTGCATTTGTTTATACTTTTAAAAAGGGGAGAATTATACAAACCTTAAGAAAAATAGATAATTACCATGGTCAGAAATTAAAGCTAGATTCACATATTTGAATTTCAGACAATGTTTTTGTTTTAACATGAATTTAAAGTGGGAAAAGAGCAACTTCTAAAAAATTAAAACAAACTGAAACAACTGAACCTAACTTAATATCAAGTGGGTGGCAAATGTACATAGAAGAGAACTGCTTCACATGACTTTGAAACATATCATGCAGACTCTCTATCTCCAATAGGTACAGTCTTAAGGACAAAAGGACCGTTGAAAAAAACCAAAAACACATCGTAAGTAAATAAACAAAGCAAAAAAGGACCTTCAAAATACTTAAACTGCCTTCAGTAGTCTGTTGTAGTAACACTGAAATGATATTATGTTAAATTAAATTAGGAATCCCACATGCCAAAATCTCAATGGCCTAAAAAAAGTGTGGGAAAGGGTCTTAAGGAGTGAATCTATTTTTAAAAGATATTTAAGGGGCAAACAACCCCATGTGTGACACGTGTACCTTATTTGGGTTCTGATTCAAACAAACCAATACCTTTGGGAAAACAATCTTTAAGACATCTGGAGAAATCTGAATATTGACTGAGTTTTAGATGATATTAAGGGATTCCTATTAATTCTGCTAAGTATAATAATTCATGATGGTTGTATTTTTTTAATGTCTTACCCATTAGAAACATCTGAAGTATTTATATGTAGTATGATTTGATAGTGGGGTTTTCTTTAAAACATTTCAGCTAACAACAGGTAGAGGTGGTCAGATTAAGTAAGATTAGCTATGTTGATAATTGCTGAGGTTGAGAAATAGGTATGGAGGGGTTCATTATACTGTTCTATTTCCCAGTATGTTAAAAGATTTCATACTAGTATTCTTTAAAGAAGTAAACATACTCCTTTTCAATACAAATATCCTTTCCATATTTATTATTTACAGCTGAATCCCTAAGAATTCAAGTTAGGTCTATTGGGAAAGGCAAATATTCTAATGAACTCAGGCAATCATTTACCTGCAACACAATTCAGGAAAATCATCCTTGAATCTCAGGCCAGTTCTTAGAGTGGTCATCATCTTTACTCTCACAGAACTGACATGTTTTGGTCCCATCAACTTCATCAAAGACATCAAACTGTTCAAAGCCTATGAAGTAAGAAGAGATTTAAAATAAAGCCTATAAACAAGTCCATAGGAGAGTTGAGCCCTAAGGACAAGTGCATCCACCCACATCTCAAAGCAGTATCTATTTCTGGCAACACAATGTCTAAATGTTGGCCAGTTCATTTTGTCCAAATTCTTATGTAAGTGATGAATTTGAAAACTACAAGCTGAGTTCTGGTGGGGTTTTTTTTTTCTCTTGTGAAGGTAATTTGTTATATTTGTACCAGTGGTCCCTTAGAGCAGTAATTTTCAAATTTATTAAGAACATTAATATCTACTATTTAATTTTATTCTTATTCATCCCAAATTCCTATGCAGCATATGCATTTTTGTCCTAATGGTACTACTTTCAACATACTCTGAATTTAGTAAAATAAATAAATAACTGAGGACATGTCCCCAAAATAATGTAAACATTTTACTATCTTTGGAACACAGACTTGGGACTTGTATCAACAGCTTCAGGTTCTAATGAAAGGGTAAAGAAACTCTCTAGTAAACCTAAACTATGTGCCAAAAGATAAGTTTTTCCTGGGTGGCTCAGTGGTTGAGCGTTGTTGGACTCTTGATTTTGGCTCAGATCATGATCCCAAGGTCGTGAGATTAGGCCCACATCTGACAGCACAGAACTTAGTTGAGATTCTCTCTCTCTCTCTCTCTCTCTCTCTCTCTCATCTTCCCCAACACTCACATGCTTCTCTTAAAATAAATAAGAAAACTTAAAAAAGATTCCATGAAGATGGAAATGGAGTTACCTGGGGAATTAAATTTACCAGTTGACACCAACAGAGTACAGTTTGGCTGCTGAATTAGTTTAATATTGTATCATGTCTTTCTTGGTTCCTTAAGGTTATTAAGAGAAGAGGAGTATAGACTGAAATAAAAGCCTCCACTCATATTTTTTTATTGTAATTTTACTGACTGCAGAGATGGAAAGCAATAAAAAGGGCAATTTAATCAGTACTAAAATTGTATCTCAATCTATGAACAAAAATTTCCAGTAGTGACCATTGTTACAGCAGCCATACTGAAACTTCATTGTGTCAAATGCATTTATTTTTTCTGAGAGAGAGCAAGCATGTATGTGGGGGAGGGGCAGAAGGAGAGGGAGAGAGAGAATTCCAAGCAGGCTCCACACCCAGCATAGAACCCAACCTGGGGCTTGATCTCAAGACTGTGAGATCATGATCCAAGATGAAATCAAGAGTCGGATGTTCAACTTACTGAGCCACCACCCTATGCCAAACACATTTAAACATAAACAACAACAACAACAACAAAATAATAAAAAATAAACATACACGGACAAATACTGAAGTTACTTGACTTTATGTAACTTAATAATTTTCAGTTTTCAAAAACACAAGGCCATGACTCATAACACACTAATTTGGACCAATGAACTCAACTATGCAACTTTTGTTTGAACTATCAGAGACTGTTGGTCTCTTTTTTTTCCCACTGAGCTAGACGGGGTGACACAGCCTGATGCCATTGGGGTCATCACCTGGCACTTATGTATTAGAGCCAATCCAGGGGAACTTGAGCTAAGAGATGAATTCTGAGAATATTGTGTCCAAAATTAAGTTATGCCCAAAGCTATATTATTCTTACTTATATTTTTAGTCACAGAGCCAATAAATTCTTTTAAGCCAATTTGGGTTTTTGAACCTTTATAAACAAAAGAACTATAAGCGATATAACTCCTCTAATTTTAGAGTCCCTAAAAATCTTATAAAGGGATATAAGTATTCAGAATATCATGTTTGGGGTGAATTCCTTCATTTTGTCATTTTGGAGGAAGAAAAAGAATTAATAAAGTATTAAAAAATTAAAAACAACCCAAAGAAATCAAATAAAGGATGCTAGATCCTAGGTGTGTTTTGGTCTGGTTGTTGAAAGAAGCTTGATAGATGAGAAAAAAGGGAAAGATAAGAAAAGAAAAAAGAAAAAAGAAAAAAGGAATAAAGAAAAGAAAAACACTTGAAAATTGGAAAAAAATGAACATAATAAAATAGAATAAAATGAAATGATGAAAATAAAACAGAATTTAAAAAATTTATAAAGAAAAATATAGATATAGTAGAAAAAAGAAAAATCTTTTTAATAAAATGGAAAATCAAAATAGATTTTTTTTCTCTTTTTGCTGAGTTCTGTGGTTCAGGTTGTACAGATTATTGTGTTAATCCTCAAATCAGTCTTTTAGGTGTGCAAGATGGTTTAATGTTAATCTGGCTGCATTTCAGGGACAAGAGACATAAAAAACTTCCATGCTGTTCTGCCATTTTGGCTCCTCTCCTAACAATCTCCAGAATATCATGTTTGACTATTTCTTATCTTTCAATATTTTTTGCTACTAGCCAAATAGTATCATATCATATCTCCTATATATTCTATATGAATTCTGGAACTTAGCAACTTAACTATCACTACCTACCATTTTCTTATCTTCAATGCCAACACTGGAGCTCAGTAACTGCATGTTAAAAAAGGCCAAAATGCCCAACAACTTAGGTTGCAAATAATCAGCCTAAAAAAAAATACACATAAAACAGATTTTATGTTCTATACAGGTCAAATTTCATAAATCAACAACAATTTATTCAACTAACATCATTTCTATATTACCTATGTTAGAATACTGGAAGTAAGCAGTTGGTGAGTTTTCTCTAAAATACATATTTTTACCTCAAATATTTTAAAAATTAGTGAAACTGATTTATAATCACCATGACAAAATATGATTAAACAGTACTCTACAATAAAAAACTATGAGTTCTGAATTATAGAGTGTGCTGGGGTGGGATCCTCAGGATGGGACTCACACAAGGACCCAGAATAGAGAGGATTTTTAATCATTATAAGAATGGAAAAAGACAACGTGTCCTAATCTAGAACTAGAGCTATGAGAGAGAAAAAAAAAAGTACTTGAATAAGGAAAAAATAACCTGCAAGAACAATGGTCTGACACAGAGGTCAGTATCATCTGAGGTAACACCAGTAAAAGGGTACAAGGCCATGGCCATCAACAGTTACAGGCTAGGTATCACTGACCACAGCACTTTGGATCTCCAGAAGGGAAAAGATTAATTTTTTCTTGAAAGAGGGTCCTAGAGGAAAGGATATGGGTGTTAAGTCGGCCACACCTGGGTTTGAATCCCAGTTTTGTCCTACATAGTGTGTGACACTGGGTAAGTTACCTAACTCCTTTGAGTCTGTAAAATGAGAATACCTATTGCATGGAGTTGTTGTAGAGATTAATTAGATAACATGCATTATGCACTAAGAATATAGTAAAGTGTTGCTTCTGCAGCAAGAGCCACTGAGGAGCAGCAGCCATGGCTCTGCTCTACCCTACGGCCATGAGCCTGAACAAGGGCCACGAGATGACTAAGAGCATGAACAAGCTGAGGTATAGCAGCTGCCACAGGCGCCTCATCAACCACACCACGTTTATGTGGCATATGATCTGAGTGAGAGGGGTGTGTCTTCACCCTGTGCAATGGAGCTGCTCAAGGTCTCCAAGGCCAAATGCGATTTCAAGTTCACCAAGAAAAGGGTAGGGACACACACACATCTGTACCAAGAGGAAGAGAGAGGAACTGAGCAACATACTGGCACTCATGAGGAAAGTAGCACCCAAGAAGTACGGAACCCCTATTCTCTTTAGGTAATAAAGCCTTTTGGGGAAAAAAATATATAGCATAGCATTACATTTGTTAATATTATTACAAACTAGGAATAAGAGTACTCTGCAAAGAATATTAAAAATCTTTATAAATGGGCAAGGAAGGGGGCAAGAAAAAGCAAGGGAGAAGCAGCGAAGTATTTTCCACTTCTACAATTAAGCTGCATTGCTTGATATTGAGGCACCTGATTTAGGTATCTACAGATTACATATACTGCCAAGGGGAGAAAGGGGAGGATGTGTACTAGCACATAGGAGAAAGTCAGGTGTTCAACATCTCTCTCCAGATTAGATATTAGGACAAACTTTTCTCTTGCCAAACAAAGAGAAATCATCTGTTTGTCAATCTAAAATTACATTTAATTTGCAAACTTCTGATTTGGTTTAAGACTCAGTTTGGGCTTAATAAGCCACAATTCACTAAACACATGGATCCAGCCCTTGCTTCTTAAATGAAAAGCAGATATTTATGGCACTCACAGTCTGTCAACATTCTAATTGTAAAGCTCTTGCATTTAGACCATAATTCGTTAATCTGCCACTCACTAAATATTTATTAGGTATGTCTAGAATATGGTGCCAGGGATAGGTGTACAAGATAAGCAAACTCACTTTCCTCCTACTAGTTTACATGGGAGACTAATATGAGTGGAAAACATTTCATATATACATTAAGGTTGAGATATGTGCTATAAGGAAAATCACCCTCATCATGTAATAGCGAAGAACTGGGGTGTGGGAGTTTAGGTAGGGTGATCAGAAAACTTTGAGATCTAAAGGATGAAGAAGATTATTCCAAACAAAGGGGCTAAGACAAAGGTTCTGACACAAGAAAAGGCTTGATATCTTTAAAAAACACAACAAAACAAATAAGAAAGGGAGGGTGGAAAGGTACGCTAATCACATAAAGCTTTAGAGATTTTATTTTATGGTTTTTATTTATTTTGGGGAGATGGAGAGAGACAGCGCTAGCAGGGGAGGGTCAGAGAGAGAGGGAGATACAGAATCCGAAGACAGGCTCCAGGCTCTGAGCTGGCTGCCAGCACAGAGCCCAATGCAGGGTTCGAACCCATGAACTGTGAGATCATGACCTGAACTGAAGTCAAAGACTTAACTGACTGAACCACCCAGGCACCACTATAGATTTTATTTAAAGAGCAACAGAAATCATAAAAGGAATTTAGGCAGGGGAATGATATGAATTTGTATAACCTACAAAAGAGTATTTTAAATGCTGTGTAAATAACTGAGTAAAGACATAAGGAGGGACGAATGAAAGGAGAGAACAGTTAGGAGGTTTTTATAGTTGTCCCCGAGAAAGATGAGAGTCACTTGTAAGATGGTAAGTGATAGGAGAGATTGAAAAATATACTTTGGAAGTAGACTTGCTAGGATTTGCTAACAATTATAAAGAATGAAGAAATTGGAGGGCTTGTGAATGCCTCCCAAGTTTTGATCCAGGCAATTAAGTAGACAGTGATACTGTTTCCTGAGACATGAAAGACTAGGAGAGAAATAGGTTAGAGGAGGGAAAATAAAGATTTCTAACAGACATATTATGTTTGGACTTGAGATACTTAATAAGATAGGCAAGTAGAGATGACAAAGAGGAAGTTGGAGAGGCTGTCTGCCATCCTCTCTCACCTTCGGATCCATTCTCTGCCCTGTTCTGTACTTGAGAGGCTAACCAGATTTTATCACTCAAGATCCCTTTCATCTGGCTTCCCAATGAATTCAGTTATCAGGAAGCACCACAGGGGAACAGGGATTAGGAGGAATGAGCAAGGGATTTATAATTCCTGTTCCCTCTGGGTTTTGAGATGGTTCTGGCACTGTTTACATCCCTCCACAAGGACAATCTTCTCCCTGCACCATGGCTCTAAGCTTTCAACCAGGTTCTGTTAATAACATCTATTCTCCTTGGCTAGGACTATGAGGAACATAATTTTTTTTTTTTTTGCTATTCCTGGTCCCTGTATTCCTTAACATTCCCTACTAGTTCTCTTAACCTTGCCCATGGCAATGAAAATAGCCCCTTCATGGAACTATTTTCAATTAAACATTTTTGTGTGTGCCATATATGTTTCCTGCCAAGACCTAACTTGTATGAACCTACAAGTCCAAAGCTCAGGAGAGGGCTGGATTGGAATTTCAACTATGAAATCATCAAAGTATAAATCCGATTAAGCAAAGTACCAGATGAGACCAGATTCTCTCTCATTTAAGGGAAGACTCTCATAGACAAAAAGACCCAATTACATAGTCCTAAATCAACTTAACATTTAGAAGATAAACTAGAAAGAAAGAGCCAGTGAAGACTAAGAATAAGTAGACAGTGGGACAGTGGGAAAAAAATGAAAATAAAACAAGTATAGTATAACAGAAGCCATATAGGAAGGGATGGTCAGTTGTACTGAATACCACTGAAAGGTTGAATAAGATAGGAAAAGAGAAGTGAACACTGGATTTGACATCAGGGAGACTGTTTTTGACATGGATAAGAATTTCAGTTGAATAGTGAGAGCAAAATCAGATTAAAATAAACTAAAGAATGAATGGGAAATGATAAAGCAAACAGAAATCTCTGAAGATATTTTGCTGATAGATCTTTGAGTCTCTTAAAGGAATTAGGGCAATCAAAACAAAAAATGGTAAGCCTGAGAATTTCTATATATTTTTTCACATGAAGTAAAGTGACTGCACATACAAATTTAAAAGAAGGAAAGGTAAAAAGGGAATAACATCTGTTCTTTCCCTTAAATGTAACAATGGATTTTAAATATAGTTAGAACTGACAAGGTTAGTATCTTGTGCCAAAAAGGTAATTGGGGGTAACTGAAGGGGGACACAGCACAAATGTATTCCAATCTATAGTTTAAAAGTAGTAAAGAAAAATTAATTTGAACATTTTTACCCTGTGAAAAAATAAAACCTATAATCATTTGAAAACACATATTTTTCAACACTAATATATGTGAATACCGTGCTCTGACCATAATTTAAATCTTCAACATGTCTAAAATAAAAATCTCAGCCTGAAATTTAAACAAATCTCTAGCATCTGGAAAATGCATAAAATATCTATTTCACCAGTCTCACAATTAAGCTACAAAAAGGCAAAAAATCCATATAACATATTCCTTACCATTAATTCAGGAGATGTGATCTCTCTGGGGCCCTGATATGGATCATCACTAGACGCAAACGATGCGAGTATTGACAAACCATTGAAAACTTGTTGATAGTGTTCTCCAATACGTAGCAATAATTCATTATGCAATCCTTGGAAATCTTGTCTCAGTAGGCTTCCCAGCTCAATTTCTGTTTCATTCTAATCCAAAGACACATTAAAAAAAAAAAAAGACTTTTGGAAATAAGTATATTAATTTTAACACGCTATTAGTAAATCAGAAGCTCTAGATCATGTGATAAGATTTACTGATGGTATTAAAAAAAATTTTTTTTTAATGTCTGTTCATTTTTGAGAGAGTGAGAGTGTGCATGGGGGAGGAGAAGAGAGAGAGCCAAAGGACCCCACACGGGCTCTGAACTGAAAGCACAGAGCCTAATGTGAGGCTCGAACTCATGAACTGTGAGATCGTAACCCAAGCTGAAGTCAGATGCTTAACCAACTGAGCCACCCAGGCACCCCTATTGACGGTATTTTTAAAAGGTATTGGAAAGGATTCTAGGGGTGCCTGGGTGGCTCAGTCATTAAGCGTCCAACTCTTGATTTCAAGTCAGGCCATGATCTCATGGTTCATGAGTTCAAGACCCACATCGGGCTACATGCTGACAGTGAGAAGCCTGCTTGGAATTCTCTCTCTCTCCCCACTTCCCCCACTCATGCTCATACTCACACACATTTGCTCTCTTTCTCAAAAACAAATAAACTTAAACTAAAAAAAAAAAAAGAGAGAGAGAGAGGAAAAAGAAAGGGATTCTAATCTTGATTTCTCCAGGTATGTCTCCTATGGGGTACAGGTAATGAGAATAGTAATAAGACTTTATTTTCAAGTAAAAATTTAAAAAGTCAGTTTTCTTAAAATATCATCAACTCATTCATAGACACATAATCCCTGGAAGAAAATATAATATGGTGGCTTAGAACAGTCTTTCTGGTCAGACTGCTTGAATTTAAATTCCAGGTTTATCTATTTTATTATTTCCTAATTTTGAGAGAAAGAGAAAGAGACAGCGTGTGAGCAGGGGAGAGGCAGTAAGAGAGGGAGACAGAGAATCCCAAACAGGCTCTGCACTGTCAATACAGAGCCTAGTGCAGGGCTTGATCATGCCCTGAGCCGAAACCAAGAGTTGGACTCTTAACTGAATGAGCCACCCAAGTGCCCCTTGAATTCCAGTTTTGTCACTGATTAGTTGTGTTGTGACCTGGACAAGTTACCAAATCTGATCTCTCACTGCCTTAGTTTTCTAATCTATAAAATGGAAAAATAATAGCATCTTTATCTCATTAGGTAACTATGAGGACTGAAATGATCCATATAAATTGTTTAGTAAGTTCTGACATGCGGGAAAATATTATTATCATTCTATCTCTAAAGGAAAATACTCTATTATTATCATTCTATCTCTACAATACAGATTTTCTTCCTCTAAATGAATAAACATACTCAGTACTCAATAATTCTCATGCAGAAAGAAATCTGCTGCCATATCATGAAACACATAGTCTCATATTTTTTGAAAGATATAATTGCTAGTGTGACACCAAAATAGAAATTTAGGCTGTAACTTTAAATTTTAAAAAACCGGCAAATTACTGAGCCAAATTGTAATCAGAGCACTAAATAACTAAACAATACACTAACATTATGCTACATTGAGACTGCTTCTTCCTATAAATATAATTCCTTGCATATCATTATTAGTCAACTTATAGCTCCAATTAGTTAAAAAATTCTAAAATGAGGGGTACCTGGCTGGCTCAGTCAGAAGAGCATGTGACTCTTGATCTTGGTGTTGTGAGTTCAAGCCCCACGCTAGGTAGAGAGATTGCAAAAAAAATAATAAACTTAACCCTCTCTCTCTGTCCTTTCCCTACTCGCACTCTATCTCTCTCTCTCCCTCAATTATAAATAAACATTAAAAAAAATTTTTTTAATCCTAAAATGAAATGAGTTGAGAATCTGATTCATGAATGGATGATTATCACATACCATTATGGTGAAATTACTCAAGAAAATAACAAAAGAATAATTCTACTTATGCTATTGTAAGCCCAAAACAAAGTTTATTTACATGATACCATTTGAAATTATATTACTCTAGAATAAGCTATAAATTATCCACCCTCCTTCCTACAAGAATGTTAGAACAGATTTCCCATAATGTTAATTTAAACAAAAGAGTAAAATACATACAAATATTCAATTACCTTCAGATAATGAAGGGCACGTTCTAATTCATCCTTGGAACAGGAACAAACCAAATGAGAAAAAATATATTTGAAGTTATTTATTAAAATTTCTCTACGATTGACATTTAACTGTTTTCCTAAAGTTCGAATGAGAGCAGAGGCTGCAGGGCTTGCTTTGGCAGCAAGGTCAGGGAGCAGAACTTGTAATGTTCTCTGAAAAAGAAACACTATAATTACTAAAAAGTACATTTGTCCAAGTAATAACACATTTGCATAAGTTGTGTGCAAAAATATTTTAAAATACCAAATTTGGAGTTCATATATGACATATTTGAATTCAGAATT
This sequence comes from Suricata suricatta, assembly GCF_006229205.1. Classification (NCBI taxonomy): domain Eukaryota; kingdom Metazoa; phylum Chordata; class Mammalia; order Carnivora; family Herpestidae; genus Suricata; species Suricata suricatta. The sequence goes on along the minus strand of NC_043704.1, from coordinate 118,689,934 downwards.
TACCATTTATTCATTCAACAGATATGTACTGAGTATCTACTATGATTCAGGCACTACAGATAAGGCTATAAAAAAAATAGGCAAGGTCTCTAGTGAGTTCACACTACAGCTAATTAAAGTATAAGCCAATATATACTTACAGAAGATAATTTCTCATGAGTCTGTGTTAAAATATACTCATGTTCTAAATGCAGAAGTTCTAAAATCATTTTAACGCCCCACCATCCTCAAATAGCAACAAATCTATTTTGATTTTGGTCTATTTCCATTAAGATCTTACTCATTAAATACACAATTCCAAACACAAATGGTTGGCCTTTCATTTATTCCATTCAACATGTATCTAAAGAATACCTACTACATGTCAATCATCATAGGTACTAGAGATGTAAAAGTAAATAAGCTCAGGCCCCTCCCCCTCAGAGATGCCTACACCTTACTTGTGTTATGCCTTTCAACTTAATATTAATTCTGTAAGACTAATATAACATTACAAAATAGTCTACAAAGTATTAACAATTATTATATTAATGGTTCCACAATGGTCTATAACTCAAATATTGGGCATTTCTTTTCAGCTTTGTTTAGTTTTGTACTTGGAAAATGTTTCAATAAATACCTGTACTTTTTGGCTCCCAGAGTGAAATTAATGAATGAAAAAATAAGAATATCTTTATGATCCTTACGGTATACTATCCTATTTCCTTCCAAGACTTGACCAATTTACAAGCAATTTAGGTTTCTTAAAATAATGTTGTAGGGAGAAATGCTCAGTTCTGATAGTATGGATCACTATTACAATTTATAAAGAGTAATGGTAACTTTGCCTTTGGGAAAAGGTAAGAAGATAATCTACTCCATCTTTTAATCTTCAACCCTAATGGCATTTCAAAGGCTCCCCAAACCACTCCCTACTATAAACTTTGTCATCTGAATTCACAGAAGATCATATAGACCAATAATTTTGTACTATATTGCTCTAAATCCTTAGGGGTAAAAATGATATTAGACTGTGCATTACCAAAGGAACGAATCATAGCACTAAAGACATAAGGGCTCAGTCAGCTGAATTAGCTAGCATTAATCAATTAGTATTAAACATTCAGGATAGCAAATCATATAGACCAAGAACTCTAACATGAACTTAAATTCTATAACATAAATAACATCATATCAAAGTCAAAAGAAAACATAAATTTGAAAATCTAAGATCTACATGCTCCAGATTTTGTTTAAAATAAGACTAGAATGAAATAAACACAAAATACTGAATTGAAAACAGTAAGTCAACCACACTTTGCAACTTACTGTAAGAAAACGATTAAGATCAGGAAAGTCAAAAACATTGGCAATTTCAGACAAGGTATTTAAAGCCATCTCTCTCTGGTGAGCCACGTCTTGTTTCCGCATCTCAGCATTCTGGCATGGAGTACTAGGAAGTGCTGTCATTTGACTAGAATGGAGGGATTCTACTAAAAACTAGAGCAAAACAATTTGTTACTTTTCACACAAGGAAGAAAATTTAAAGACTACTTTCTAAGCTAACATAAAGGATAGTATCAATGCCCTAAACACATTACTCGAATTAGCTCATCTGACTTCTATTACAGTCTTAATGAAATAGATGATGTCATGCTCTCCCTTTTACAGATGGAGTAACCAAGTGTAGCTAAGAAATTTAAGTACCTTGTTAAGGATTACACCCATAATAGGGCAAAGCCAGTATTTTAACATATCCCTAACTTTTCAGCCATGAGTTGAATCAACCTTTTTTATTTATATGCTTTTTATTTTTGAAATAAAATTGTCTTTGTTTGCTGATGACATGATGTATAGAGAAATTGCTAGGAATGCCACCAAAAAGTTATGTGGATAAGGAACTAATTAATAAATTCAGTAAAGTGGCAGGACACAGAGTCAACATACAAAAATCAGTTGCATATCTATATACTAACAAAATATCCGAAAATGAAATAAAGAAAATGATACAATTTTAATAACATCAAAACCAATAAAATATATAGGAGTTAGTTTAACCAAGAGTTGAAAGACTGACAGCACAAAAAGTGTAAGATTTTGATGAAAGAAACTTAAGACACTTAATAAATGGAAAGACATCCTGTGTTCAAGGACAGGGAGAATATTGTTAAAAGGCCCATACTACCATGCCATCTAAATATGCTACTGTAATTCCTATCAAGATTTAATGTGGAATTTTGGATATTCAGTGAGATCCCTATCAAAATTCTAATGACATTTTTCATAGAAATTTTAAAAAAAATCCTACAATTTGTACTGAACGTCAAAAGGCCCTGAATAGCCAAAGCAAACCTCAGAAAGAACAAGGTATCACACTTTCTAATTTTAAACTGTACTACAAAAGCTATAGTAACCAAAAGAGTATGGTACTGTCATAAAAATGGACACATAGACCAATGGAACCCAGAAACACACCCTTGCATATACTGACAAGTAATATTAGACAAGGGAGCTAAGAATACTTAATAAGGGAGGATAGTCTCTTAAATAAATGATGTTGGGAAAACTGGATAATCACATGAAGGAAACTGAAATGCAATTTCTAGGGTGCCTGGGTGGCTCAGTTAGTGAAGCATCTAACTTTGGCTCAGGTCATGAGCTCATGGTTCCTGAGTTCGAGACCAGCATTGAGTGAGCTCCAGCCCCACATCAGATGAACTCAAGCACCATTTCAGGTGAACAGAAGCCCTGCTTCAGGTAAAAATATAAGCCCCACTTTGGGTGAGCCCCACTTCTCTCTCTGCCCCTCATGGGATTCTCTCTCTGCCCCCGCGCTCACTTGTGTCCCCTCTCCCCAAAAAAAGAAGAAAAAAGAAACTGAACCTCTATCTTATACTATTCACAAAACTTAACTCAATGATTTTTAAATAGATTTCTTTTTTAAATATACATTTATCTTAATTTTATTTAAATCCAACTTAGTTACATCTAGTATAACAATGATTTCAGGAATAGAATTTAGCAATTCATCACTTACATAGAAACTAAAGTGCTTTATCCATAACATCAAGCCATAAAAAGTTTATCAGTAAAAGAAAGGTTAAAAAGGAAAAGCACTTTTTAAAGTTTATTTATTTTGAAAGAGAGAGAGAGAAGGGAAGGGGCAGAAAATCCCAACCAGGCCTTGAGCTATCAGTACAGAGCTGAATTTGGGGCTTGATCTCAAGACGGTGAGATCATGACCTGAGCCGAAATCAAGAGTCACCTTTGGGATCACCAAGGCACCCCAAAAAGAAAAGCATTTAAATTATATTTATTTATTTATTTTGAGAGAGAGAGCATGGACATGCACATGTACACTCATGTGCATTCCACCAGGGGAGGGGCAGAGACAGAATCCCAAGTAGACTTGATACTGTCAGCGCAGAGCCCAATGTGAAGCTCAATCTCACGAACCATGAGATCGTGAGCTGGGCTGAAATCAAGAATTGGATGCTTAACCAACTGAGCCACCCAGGCTTCCCAAGAAAAGCATTTCCTTTAAAAAAAATTTTTTAAATGTTTATTTATTTTGGAGAAGCTGAGAGAGACAGAGCGCAAGCAGGGGAGGGTCAAAGAGAGAGGGAGACACAGAATCCGAAGCAGGTTCCAGGCTCTGAGCTGTCAGCACAGAGCCCGATGCAGGGCTCAAACCCACGAACTATGAGATCATGACCTGAGATGAATGAAGTTGGACACTCAACTGACTGAGCCACGCAGGTGCCCCAAGAAAAGCATTTCTTAATAGATTGATAAGAGAGGATAATAATTCAATATATTACTAAAATATTCTCCTCTCCCATTCATAATATATATCTTTAGACCAAGGTCATAAAATATAAAACTTTTAAGTTTTAGGTTTTCTTAAACTGAATACATCATTTAAAAATAGATATCCTTTAAAGCAGGACAAATAAAACATATAAATGTAGTGATTTTTTTTTTTTAACTCTTGCAAAGTATCGCTATTTCCTATAGTTAAGGCCAATGCTGACTCTCACCTGACAGATGGGTTTCTTATACTGGCTGAAAAAGTTTTGTAGTTTAACACTCTTAGCTGCAACCAGAGCTCTGATTTCTGTGTATGCTGCTCCAGAGACGGATGCTGACTTGGATAGTAAACAATGCAATAAGTGCAGAAGTGCAAAAGGTACCAAATCTCCTTTTGCTGCCCTAAAAAAATAAAAAGTTATCATCAATATCTCAAATATAAATGGAAATCCATAAAAAATATTCATGTTGATATCACATTTTTTCTATAATATCACATTATCATATTACCATTTTTAACACCCAGCCAATAAAAAAGGAAGTATACAAACACTGCCAAATATACCTTCCAATATCCCCTGTTGTAAGAATCAAGGTATCCTTCAACTCATTATTTCTTGAGATTTGAGCATGTGTATATGCTTCCTTCATTCTTAAGACAAAAAGCTAGAATAATAAAATTAATTAGTTAAATTAGTTTAGAGCCAGGTTAACAAAGATATAAATGTTTAAAAATAAAAACTATCAACCTCTTTTATAAATCCATCTTCAGAGTCCAAGGATTCCAATATATGCTTGATATTTCCACTAAATGCCACTCTAACATCCTTGTCTGGATCTTCCATTAAATTTAATAAAGTTCCAAGAACTGTTTTTACATCTGTTTCATCTTCTCTAAATTGAAGGTGCTTACAAAGATGATATAAATTATCTATGAAAGCTAAAAGGTGAGAGCATATAATAACTAATTTAACATATCAAAATACCAAATATCAAAGTTTTACAGTAAAAATATTACCAATAAACAATATACAAAGAATTCTAACTTCCTTATATTGTCAATATTTCAATTAGTACAGCATACAGAATTATGGAAGACTAAAAGGAGTATTTATAAATTTAAAAATTTACTTTATACTCAAAAGTTATAAATAGTTTAAATCTAAAATTCTAGAATTAAAAATTTTTTAAAATCCTTATTCATTTTTTTTTTAATTTTTTAAATGTCTTATTTATTTTTGATACAGAGAGAGACAGAACATGAGAGGGGGAGGGGCAGAGAGAGAAGGAGACACAGAACCGGAAGCAGGCTCCAGGCTCTGAGCTAGCTGTCAGCACAGAGCGCAACGCGAGCTCGAACCCAAGAACGTGAGATCTGACCTGAGCCGAAGTCGGAGGCTTAACCTACTGAGCCACCCAAGCGCCCCAATGTTTATTCATTTTTGACAGACAGAGCAGGGGAGGAACAGAGAGAGAGAGGGACATAGAATCAGAAGCAGGGTACAGGCTCCAAGCTGTTAGCACAGAGCCCAGTATGGGGCTTGAACCCACAAACTGTGATCATGACCTGAGCCGTAGCCAGATGCTTAACTGACCAAGCCATGTAGGCACACCAATTCTAAAAATTTTTTAAAATTTATTTATTTTGGAGAGAGTGCAAGCAGAGGAGGAGCAGACAGAAGGGGACAGAGGAAGTGGGTTCTGTGCTGACTGGCCGACAGCAGCAAACCCAATGTGGGGCTTGAGCTCACCAATCCTCAGGATCAAGACCTGAGATTCTCAACCAACTATGCCACTTTGGGGTCCCTAGAATTTTTTAAGTTATAAAATGACTAGTCACTTAGAGTTTGTAGATCATCACATTTTACAGACATAAACTTAAAAAGCACATTTGCTAATCTAAAGAACTGTGAACTAAGGTCAATCTTAGGTTTACTGTTAATCCTGTATTACAAGATTTAGGGAGTCCCAGAAACTACCTACTATAAATTAGTTTGAAAATTTGACAACAAGTTTCAACTTTCTACCCAAACAAATGGATCTTCTAAGTATTTATGTAAATCTCATGCTCCCAACAAACTCATACACTATTACCATTGGAAAAGTGGCTAAGAAGATACAATCTACATAGAGTCCTGAGTAGGGCAGTTGCTAAGTATTTGAAATTCCAAAGGTCCAAGGTAGTGGCAGCAGACACATTAAAAAGCTTCCCCAGTCTCCCTAAAGAGGATAGGGAATATTGAACCTCACGATATTAAACCAAACACCAGATATGCCCAAGTAGGCTATCAAGTCACATGAATATTTAAAAATCCAAAAATTACTTCCCTTGTTAGTGCTATAAGAGAGAGAGTTTGAAAAGATTTTAAAATATTAAATCAGGGGCACTTGGGTGGCTCAGTTGGTAAAGTGCCCATCTCTTGATTTCAGCTCAGGTCATGATTTCATGGTTCGTGAGTTCCAGGCCAACATCAGGCTATGTGCTGACAGTGCAGAGCCTGCTTGGGATTCTCTCCCTCTCTCTGGCCCTCCCTCACTTGCTCTCACTGTCTCTCAAAAATAAATAAACATTTAAAAAAGTTAAAATTTAAATAGGTCATAACAAATCACTCACCAAGTTTCACTGGACTAGGTGTTTTTTTTTTCAGTAGGAAAAGGAATGGCTTGCAAACAGAAGCTTTTAGTTGAGAAGATGAACATTCTTGTTGAGAAGTAACTTTCAGGCTCTTACAGAGTAGGTCAATATGTCCATGTTCAGAGAAAGGTTCTGTTAAAGAACTTGTCAAATGAAACATGCCATGAAGTGTACAGACAAGTTGACCAAGAATACAGGCAAATTCTTTTTTGACAAAATCAGAATCATCTTTGACTTTATCTCTGGGGAGAAAAAAGAAAAGGTACTAACTAAATCTTACTTAATTTTGTGGTCTAAATAGTCTAAATTCTAAAACTAAAGGCAGCATTTGCTGTATATACTCAGCAATATACATATATTTGCATATAATATTATCTTTCCAATCAAGTTATATATTCAAATTAAAATATTAATACATACATAAGAATCTTGGGAACTCTGTTACAAGAATTCTGCTGCTGCAATAAGATAAAAAATCCATGAACACAACTAGCCCGGATTACTTCATGGGAGCTCTGCAGGGCCCAGCTATAAACTGCTGTTCTCCATTCAAGGAATATTCTTCTTGGAAACAAAGTTAGAAGAAACACACACTGTGACTGTGCCTGTGGTGCTGAAAAAATTAAGTCTATTAAAAAAGATTTCTAAAGGTTAATTTTAGTTTACATACACATAAATATACATTCATTTCATATATATTCATTCTTCGATGTAAACTCAAGTAACATTTCAAATACATATATTTAATTAAAAGCACCTTTTAAAATAATAAAGCACATGTACTGAAAAAGGTCTATGTATAATCTTACTAGATAACCAGAGAAATGCAAATAAAAATCACACCCATCAAACAGCTTTTAAAAAAATCTTTTAGTTACCTTCTTAACATTTTTTTCTTTTTTTTGACAGGAAATATTGTAAAGTGTGACAAAGTGAGGATGTGAGGGATATGAGGCAATAGAAACTCATATTCTGCTAAGAGGAACGTAAACCGGAACAGCATCTTTGGAGAACCATGTGGCAGAATACCTGGGGTGTGCAATCCTACAATTTTTCCAATTACTTTTTAGCTGTCTAATTACTTTTTGAATTGTTAAAAATGTACCCTTTTTTAATTACTGAAAAAAACCAACCCAGCAATGTGTTAGATGTCCCATATAGAGAGAAACCACACACATAGATTTGTGTGACCACTTACAGTAGCTATCTGAAATCCTCTGGCTTAATGCTAGAAGATTAGTGGCAAATGTAGTCAACTTTAAAGAGCCATCATCAGAATGGGAATGAATCCACGGAAGTGAGAGCATTCCACATAAATCTTCCAGAATATGATCTTCAAATGAAGTTTTTACTATAGAAACACACAACAGGCAATTAATTATAACTTTTTCCTTACTCATACTTATCTGTGTCTTTTTTCTCAATAAAAATAGATGTTCTAAACATCAAGTAGAATTACAGCATTCAATGAACGAAGGTTCTTAACATAGAGATGATGAGGTCTGTAGACTCAAAGAAACTAAATGTGGCTTTATAAAGATTTGCATCCATGCATTTTCTACAGGATCACAGCATTCTTCAGAAATTCTCAAATAAAAAGATTTAGTAATTATATTCTACACTGATGACCTTTAAAGGCTGATTTGTTCTAATGTTTATTCATACTCACCATGAATATAAATCAGAGCATCATATATTTTCACCACTTTATCAATAACTGCCTCCAGGTCAGGTTTCTGAACAGATTCTAACAAATCCCTACATCTCTTAAGCACTTTTGTGTAAAAATCCAAAGACATCCAAGTTATCACTACTGAAGGTTTCTTCTTACATTTCTGTTGACAGTCCTTTAAATTATACCTGCAGTTAATACATTTTTAAGACACAGAATTATAATAAATTGTGTTATAGTCCAACCCTCTAATGCAGCAATTCAAAAGAAATTATGAGTATAAAACTAACATAACTCTAAACCAACTCAAAATAATATGCTAATCAATTAATAGGCCATTATTATTTTAAGTTTAGTCTCTTTATGTCAGTCTAAATCACTCTTAGGATTTGGTAATGAATTAATCTATGATATTTAAATGCAGTATCCCAGGCTTAAAATATGACAGAAGACATCCTTGCATAATTATTAACTGACTTAGTAAACCCTTTCTTAATAATAGAATAGCTTGCAGCCTAATTAGCTATTCCTCCAAGTTGTTTCAAATTCTAGATGTAATACAATCTGAAATAATGCAGTTTCTCTAAAATCTCATTCATAACTTTATGAATAAATGATCATGTAAAAAATTAACAAAGAATTTTGGTCTATAACTTGGCCGCACAAATAAGACTACATCTTCAGATACGATTCAGAATTGTTTTTCCTGATAGAATAATTAACCCATATTAAAAGTACTAAACTGAAAATATACTTCTAAGGAGTAAATTCCTACTCTTGTTATCAAAAGAAAGTACTCTTTTGACTAAATGTTTGACTAAAAGAACAATGACTTTTGAGTTATATAAAAATGTGCTCTGCTACATTCTAATTATATGTGCCCAGGGAAGTTCAGACAAAGTCTTGTTCGAGGAAGTAATTAAGAGAATGGGAACACCAGTTTACCCTCAAGCTGGACCCAGAACGTCAGAGGCTCCTGATCCCTTTTTCTCCTGTCCTTAAAATATATAATCTACCTACTGGTCTCATAGTGGGAACTGTTCCAGAGGAGACACAGCCTGGAGAAAGTAAGGGGTTGTTGAGACCATCTGGGCTGAATACATGATTTAATCCCATTAAGTCCTCCATATAAACTTCTAAGATTCTGGAAAGCAAGTTGAGAGAGAGCAACCTGTCTTTCACAGGTGCCCAAATTCTCAGTAAGTTCCCTTGCTTATGAAACCTCCCACCTACCAATCTTGAGCAGTCCGCCTCTTTCTTTAGTCTCTCTTTGCCTTGCACACATGGGACCAATTTACAAACCATCAAGTCTCAATATCTCTAAACCTCAATCTCTAATTTGTAAAGTAGGGATAATAATATTTACCTTACAGAACTGTTGTAAAGATTAAATAATACATGTATACTACTAAGTACAGTACCTAGCATTTAGCAGGTGCTCAATAAAAAACAAATTTCCTTTTCATTTCACTGAAAAATCTATGTTCTCACGTCACAGAAACTGAGTGAATAACGAGGTCTCCTAAAACAATACATGCACATTTATTACAGGAAACCCACACAGAAAATAGAAGCTGTTTTACCAGTCCGTGTTTTGATGAGAACAATGAACAGCACACAGAGCAGTCAGTTGTAGGACAACCATAATTCCTTCTAAAGTCTCGGTAACAGGATTCTTTAGACTACCATCTTCAAGGGAAATCTGAAGGGATTCAGCTTTCTGTTTTAGTGCACTCCATAATACGCTCTTTTTGTTCATATCCACATGTTTAATTCTGTAATTAATTATAACCATGGTAAAAAGATATTCATATTTAATATAAATTTGGTTCAAATGTGAATATTTAAAACAAAAGATAACATGTAATGCCAACTGCTGAAATTTATAGTACAACAGATTTAAAACAACTTTCAGTACTAACTGAAGTATGGGAATTCTTTGATCACATCATATAAGAAGTTTATTTATTAACATATTTTAAACTGCTGATAAATATGCAATCTCAGAGATTTTTTTTAGATACTAAAAAGTTAAATCAGACAGGCCAGTAAAAGCTTAAAAAAATCTTTTAAGAAAGATTTTAAGAAAGATGTAGCCATGTTATCTTTCATACTAGAATGGGCTACAAGTATTAAAACATTTTAAGCATTCCTTTGACTGTATTTAGAAAGAATGAATGGTATGTATTTAAGTCAAAATACTTAACTAAAGGTGATTTTTAAAAGTGAATAAAGTCTTATTAAGTGACTAAATACAAACTGAATGAAGATCATACTCCTCAGTCTGTTTTGGTGGTCTTTTGGAAGAGTTTAGAGACGAGCTGAGTCGACGCCTTTTGGATGATATTACGTCACTATCACTGCTGAGGTTTTCCTGTTGAATTTGGCACTGAACCTCCTCAATGATTTCCATACTTTCCATCTTTAAGGCGGCATAAAGTGGGCCCAACAAATACTGAGAAAGTAAATATAATAATTTCAAAAACTCTCTCTTAGAACATGAGACTGCACAGACTGCAAAAATTCATTAGGTTGTAAGTTTTCTAATAAGCTATTTTCAGAGTCTGATCAGGTAAAACAAAGACCTAAGTTAATCTATATAATTTCACAGTCTATAAATAAACCTATATGTGGTTCTGTATCTACAACCTATGGTCCTCTAGTCTTAAAAGTCTTAAGATAAATTCTCTACTCTGTTTTTCCTTTCACTAAAATACTACTAGGAAAAACTCTATAAGGGAATTACTAAACTCTCTTACTATAAATCCAGCAAAACTTTTAGGTAAAATAAAATATTTATTCAAGTTACTGCACGTTTTATTGTACTGCTTGTCTCTCACAAACCAAACAAGAAAAAAGGCATAATTTGGCATGACTAGTACTATGTACACATAGGTTTCCTAAAAGTGGTTGGTTATAACGTGTCAAAGATAAAATCTAGGTGAGTGCTCAGTTTTAGCAATTAAGTTGGTAACTGGCCTCATTTCAATTAATAATTCACTAAACATGCTTACACTTCACAAATCCTACTTTAAAGCCTGCTACCCCATTGGCAGTTCATTACCAAGTTAGTGAACAAATTCTTCTCAAATCAAAGTAAAAATCCATAATAAGAGCCAAAGTGGATTGTGAAAATCATTCCATTCTGAATATACATTATTATTAAAGATAATTTATTTCCTCATGATTACATCTTACATACATGCATACACTTAAGTTGCAAACAAAATACATACTTATCAAGTAATCTTAAAAATTACTTACCTCTGCATCTACCTGAAATCCAAGCATTTCCACAAGAACTTTACAAATGTTTCTCACATAAACCTTCCTGACTTGTAAAGCAGATTCATACCCCGCTGGCACATATTTAAGGAAATACTGCAGTAAGTGGCACAAAGCTGCTTTTAGCAAATCAGACTTAAGCCGCATAAGCACACCATCTTCAAACATGACACTGAGTTTTTCCAGCAGCATATTTAAATAGACAGGTTCAATATTTCTATAAGCTTCTGCTTCAAAGGGAAAGAGTGTTTTTATCAGCTTTGATAATGGCTCTTCACAGAGTTTCAACTGGTCAGCATCCATTTCTACAAGACGTTTTAATAATTCCAAAAATGACCTGAAAAAAGTGCTGGCTGGTTGGGCTGGTAATCCTCCAAGCTCAAAGAGTTCAGTTAAAAGGCTAATTGCTAAGGATTTAACTTTTGGACTACCATACTCTAGCAGAATACAACCTATCTGCCAAAGTAAGAGTTCTTGCCTTCTAAAAAACACAATTGCGATAATACGAATAAGAACTGATAATAAGGTGACTTCAATAAATTCTAAATTTTGCATGCTCATGAATTGCAAAGGAGCTGGTTGTAAATATCCCACATGTTCATCTAATTGACTTAAAAATCGGCTAACTACCACTGGCCATTCCACAAAGTGTCCCACTGCATTTCTTTTATGGAGGCAAATCACATCTTCAAAAAGATGCAGTAATTCCTTTGTCAATACTCCAAAAATTGCTGGACTCTTGCTTTTAAAAAGAAATAATAACGAGCAGATAACTTCACAGATTTTCTTGTGTAACATATGACAGGATGGAGTTGCTGCAATCCGCAGAAGTCTTGTTATGATCCAATTACTGAATTCTTTGAAATAAAAAAGATATTAAATAAGTCCATCAGAAATGTTAATTAATTTGCTAAATGCTTAATGACTCATTAAAAATATATTTTTTCAAAGAGGAGGAAATCTTTTTTTTTAATTTTTTAAAAATGTTTTTTATTTATTTTTGAGAGACAGAGACATGTGAGTAGGGGAGGGTCAGAGAGAGAGGAAGATACAGAATCTGAAGCAGGCTCCAGGCTCTGAGCTAGCTGTCAGCACAGAGCCCGACGTGGGGCTTGAACCCATGAACCATGAGTTCATGACCTGAGCCAAAGCCAGAAGTTTAACCGACTAAGCCACCCAGGCACCCCTAAAAATTTTTTTTAAGGTTTATTTATTTTTGAGAGACACAGACAGTGTGTCAGTGGGGGAGGGGAAGAGAGGGAGACACAGAATCTGAAGCAGGCTTCAGGTCTGAGCTGTCAGCACAGTGCCCAACACCGGACTCGAACCCACAAACCATAAGATCACGACCTGAGCTGAAGATGCTTAGCTGACTGAGCCATCCAGGTGGCCCTGATGATTCATTTTTAAAGTATAAACCTCACTAACAAAACAGTCTAAAACATTTCTCAATGGAAATAATAGTAATTTAGAGTACCAATTTTCGAGAATCAAAGTCCTAGCTTTTTACTTTCTGGTTGTGTGAACTTTTCATCTCTCTGAACCTTTGTAACTTTATCTATGAAAAGAGAATAATGAGGGTTACCATGAGAATCAAGTAAAATGATATATGTGAAATTCTCAGCATAGTGCTTAAAGTTCAACAAATGGTTACTATTCTCACTCCTTCAACAAATATTTATTGAGTGCCAACTCTGTCCCAGCTGCATAAAAACAAATCAGTCATAGTCCTCATGAATCCTGTAATACAGTTTCTAAAACTTTTTGATCACAACTGAGATACATTTTATATTATGAACCAGTTTACATATGTATAGTTATTTTATTTAAATATATGAAACAAAAGTTTCATGAATCTATTGCATGCAATGTATTACGATATTGCTAATCTATTATATTTTATCTTCAAAACCTGTTGATGGATTATGACCTTTGCTTAAAAAAGTGTCGTAAAGAATATAGACAGGGGTGCCTGGGTGGCTCAGTCGGTTAGGTGCTGACTTTGGCTCAGGTTATGATCTCCCAGTACCTGAGTTCGAGTCCTGTGTCGGGCTCTGTGCTGACAGCTCAGAGCCTAGAGACTGGAGCCTGCCTCAGATTCTGTGTCTCCCTTTCTCTCTGCCCCTCCCCTGCTCATGCTCTGTCTCTCTCTCTCTAAAATGAATAAACATTTTCTAAAAATTAAAAAAAAAGAATATAGACAAACAGGTATTTATAATACAGCTTAGTAAGCACTGTGATAGAAGAAATACAAAATACTGTCCTGACAGAGCAAAAAAGAAGGATCAACTAAGCCAGTGCTAGGACAGGTGGTCAGAAGTGCTGGTCAGAAAAGATTTTTTGGAGGGCATGCTATCAAAGTTGAGTACTGAAATTCAAATAAACAATTTTAGGGGCACCTGGATGGCTCAGTCAGTTGAGCATCGACCTCAGCTCAGGTCATGATCTCTCAGTTCCTGAGTTCAACCTCTGCATCAGGCTCTGCGCTGACAGCTCAAGAGCCCAGAGTCTGCTTCGGATTCTGTGTCTCTTTCTAGCTCTCTGCCCTTCCCCCACTCACACTCTGTCTCTCTCTTAAAAATAAAAAAATATTTTTTAAAAATTAAAAAATTTTTAGTACCCTATGAATTGTACAGAAAAAAGATGCTAGCTTTACATCTCTTTACAAGGAGGCCAATAAAGGGACAAAAATAGTAGGAACAATAAGGATAAAGCCTAGAAAAAAGCTTCGGTATTTAGGAGTTGTTGTTCTTAAAGGGCTAGATAGGAAATATTTTAGGCTTGAGGGCCTTTTGACTTCCATGTCAACTACTCAATGTTGCCTTTCTAATAGTTAAAGACAATAAGTAAATATTAAGTAAAAGCATGAGTTTTCCAATAAAACTTTGGTTACAAAAACAGGCAGGAGGTCTGTGGGCCACAGATTGCTAATGCCTGATCTAGAAGAAAGATTATCAAAAACAGAAAAAAGAAAACTGCTTAAGTGTCCAATGGCAAATAAACAAATTTGATCATTTCTGTTCCATCCTGGGCATCTAGTTTACAACGAAAGAAAACAGTAAGGATGCATAAAATAAAACTAACCATTACCATTTTGCTCCTTCACATTTGTAGCAAATTTGACCAAAATATGCATAAAATGTATATGTTCAGAAGAGCAGAAGAGGGTACAGTTCATAAAACCAGTTGCCAATGAATGCACACATAGTAGGACTTACCAATACAACTGCCTTTGGCCTCATTTTGCCCTTGGCTTCCGTTCACATTTACAAACATAAGTGGGGAGGACTTCATTATATGCTGGATGAAATCAAGCAACATCACAGAGGTTGGCTGGGAGTCAGTTTTCTTTACAAGTTCTACCGCAACTAAAATAATAAAAAATTCATCTTAAAGAGTCATGACAAATGAAATGACAGTTCATTTGTTACGAAACTACTTTGGTGACCAGAATTGTGTCCAATACAGTGCTCAGGATAAACTGATGGGGCTAAACTCTACAGTCCTATCTTTCTAATTTTAAATGTTTAAAAATCATGCACCTTCATCTATTAAGTATCCATTCACCAAATACATATTACAGGCCTACAATATGCCTGGCACTGTACCAAAATCTGAGGGAGAAAAAAATAATACTTCACCTGAACAGGTGAGAGAATCAGACAAATAAGCTAATAATTATAATATAGTATGTTAACTGCACTAATCCACAATAAAGGAAATAAATGAGTGTCTGGGAAGATGCTGTGAAGGAATAGAATTTTAGTGACTGAAAAAAGTAAGGCTAAATAACTATTCTAAGTCATAAAATCTGTGCCAAATTTGAAATTAAATTTATGAACCATTAGCCAAATGCTACTGGCTAACAACTCACTGGATCTTACTACCTCCCACAAAGTCACCAACTCTTAGAGTTTTTAAATGGCATTTGTTTCTCAACCACTAGTGAAAGACCTAGCTAAAATAGGGTCTATATCATTAGAAATGGCCATTTTTTTATCTATTATAATATCATATATCAAAGAACTCCATAGAAAGTAGCAGAAAATCTAGATGACAAGCAGGAAAACAGAATTACTTTAAATGCTTAAGTCACATTATGTAGTAAGTTAATATTGTAGGGGGGCCAGGGTGGCACAGTTGATTAAACATCTGAGTCATGATTTTGGCTCAGGGTCATGATTCCAGGATCATAGGATTGAACCCCATGTTGGGTTCCACACTGCATTTGTAGCCTGCTTAAGATTCTCTCTCTCCTTCTCCCTCTACCCCGTGTGCACATAGTGCATGCAGTCTCAAAAAAAAGTTAATATTGTAAATAATTCGTTTGAAGACAGTAACTATCATAAATACTAACTCTACATTTAAAACTACAAGAAGAAAAATGCTAGCATAATGTACATATGGAAAAGAAAACAATTTAAAAATAACTGTTTCTTACCAACATTTACATCTGTAAGTATTCGGTCAATGAACTGACATAGAATTTGTCTTGGCTTCTGTACAACTGTATTATATTCTTCTGGACTGGCACTAAAATACAAATAAAAAGTTTTTAACCCGTAAAGAGACAATTTCATTTGTAAAAAATTCTCTAGTGTTGAATTTGTCGAATGTGTTTAGTTTTAATGTTGATATTCATTGTATCCTTCTGCTTAAAAATGAAAGAAAAATCTAAATGCATGTTACCGATTTGAAAGGGAAAAACATGCTAAATGATACCACAGGCATCCAATATACAAAATCTAGACCTGCCCTGCCTGATATGGTAGCCATTATTTATGTGGCTATTGAACACTTGAAATCTGGTTAGTCTAAATTAATATGTGTGCTTTAAGTATAAAATATACATTAGATTTTCAATATTTGGTACCAGAAAGTGTATATCCATTAATAACTTTATATTAATTATACATAGAAATGAGAGTATCTATATTGAGTTAAAATATATTATTAAAAATTAATTTCACCTATTTCTTTTTTTACTTTATGTAATATAGTTACTGGAAAATTTTAAATTCTACATGTGTTTTTCATTTTATTTCTATTGAGCAGTGTTGATCTAGTCTTGGCTACAGAACACAGACTCTTCAACAAATAAATCCCAAAGGGGGAGAAAAAGGCGGGGAGGAGAAACCTATAATAAAGACCTAAGAGCCCTATCAATCAATGATAATCTATGATACTACACTGGATTCTGATTAAAACAAAACAAAACCCCAAAAAAACAAAAATAAAAACTATTAGCAAACTGTACATGACAAACTGGGAAAATTTAAACACAGACTAGATATTTGATGTTATTTAGAGATTATTTTGGGGGCGTCTGGGTGGCTAAGTCAGTTGAACATCTGACTCTTGATTTCAGATCTAATTGTGATCCCAGGGTTGTGCTGGGCATGGAGCCTGCTAAAGATTCATTCTCTCTCTCTCTCTCTCTCTCTCTCTCTCTCTCTCTCTCCCCATGCATGTGCATATTCTTTCTCTAAAACACAAAAAAAATTATAAAAAGTTAAAAAAAAATTTTTTTTAGCATTTTTTTCTTTTTTTGAGACAGAGAGAGACAGAGCATGAGCAGGGGAAGGCAGAGAGAGAGGGAATCACAGAATCTAAAGCAGGCTCCAGGCTCTGAAATGTCAGCACAGAGCCCGATAAGGGGCTCAAACTCATGAACCTTAAAATCATAACCTGAGCCAAAGTCGGACACTTAACTGCCTGAGTCACTCCGGCTCCCCTCAAAATTTTTTATATTAAAAAAAACATTAGTTTTCGGTGTGATAACGGCACTGTAATATGGTTAAAAAGTCTTTATGCGCTGAGGGGGCAAGATGGGGGAGAAATATGGAGTTCCATACTTCCCGCCTGTATCTCTCGAACAAAGAAGGGCAGAAGCCAAAGGACTCTGAACTGCAAGAGTCTGTGAGGAAAACAGATGGAGTCCACTAAGAAGACAGTCTCATAGGTGCTTGACTGCGAACTAGGGAAGATCAAAACAGGCCAGAACATGGAGGCACGGAGAGGAGGGAGACAGAGAGACAAAGGGAAGAGAAAGAGGGGCTGGGGAATTGTAGAACTGTGCCTGGAGAAGAGAGAAAACTCAGCCCAGGATGGAGAGGGATCCTATCATCCCATCTCTAACCTTATGACTTTCAGAGAGAGATCCTATCTCTAACTGCAGAGCTTTCTTTAGGCTGGGTGACCCAGTCACAGAAATTCCCCTGGCTTAACCGACTGAGCCACCCAGGTGCCCCTTCAGAGAAATTCCCCTGGGATAGACGATATGAAAGGGATACAGTTGGCATCAAGAGGACTCCATCCCCTGCTTGGATCCCTGCTAGGAAATGTCCTGGATTGTGGGATTACATTTTGGGCACATTCATTAATGTGCAAGGAGTAAGAGCTCGAAACACAGGTGGGTACAGGGCATAAAACACGGCCAACTTCGGCTGCACCTGAGGCACAGTGAGAAGAGCACTCCATATACAGCAGAAGAAGAGGAAATAATATAGACCAGGGCAGAAATAAACAATATAGAATCCAAAAAAACAGCTGAACAGACCAATGAAACCAACAGTTGGTTTTTTGAAGAAATAAACAAAATTGATAAACCTCTAGCCAGGCTTCTCAAAAAGAAAAGAGAGGGCACCCAAATAGACAAAATCACGAATGAAAATGTATTTATTACAAGCAATCCCTCAGAAATACAAGCAATTATCAAGTAATACTACAAAAAAGTATATGCCAACAAACTGGACAACCTAGAAGAAACAGACAAATCCCTAAACACACACACACTTCCAAAATACAAATGGGAAGAGACAGAAAATCTGAACAGACTCATAGCCAGTGAAGAACTTGAATCAGATATCAAAAAATCTCCCAAGAAAAGAGAGCCCTAGACAGATGGCTTACCTGGGGAATTCATACCCAATTCTACCTGGGGAATTTAAATACATTTAAAGTGGAGTTAAAACCATTCTTCTCAAGCTGTTCCACAAAATAGGAATGGAAGGAAAACTTGTGGACTCATTCTACAAAGCCAGCATCACTCTGATTCCCAAACCAGACAGAGACCCAGCAAAAAAAAAAGAGAACTACAGGCCAATATCCCTGATGAATATGGATGCAAAAATCCTCAACAAGATACTAGCAAATGGAATTCACAGCACATAAAAAGAACTATCCATCATGATCAAGTAGGATTCATTCCTGGGATACAGGGCTAGTTCAATATTCACAAATTCATTAATATGATACATTACATTAACAAAAGAAAAGATAAAAAACCATATGGCATATAAAAAAGAATTATCCGTCATGATCAAGTGGGATTCATTCCTGGGATACAGGTCTGGTTCAATATTCACAAATCCATCAATGTGATACATCACATTAACAAAAGAAAAGATAAAAACTCGTATGATCCTGTCAATAGATGCAGAAAAAGCATTTGACAAAATACAGCATCCTCTCTTAACAAAAACCCTTGAAAAAGTCGGGAGAGAAGGAACTTCTGTAAACATCATAAAAGTCATTTATGAAAAGCCCACAGCTAATATCATCCTCAATGGGGAAAAACTGAAAGCTTTCCCCCTGAGATCAGGAACACGACAGGGGTGTCCACTCTCACCAATGTTGCTTAACATAGTGCTGGAAGTCCTAGCATCAGCCATCAGATAACAAAAGGAAATAAAAGCCATCAGAATTAGCAAAGATGATGTCAAACTTTCCCTGTTCGAGGATGACATGGTACTCTACATGGAAAACCCGACAGACTCCACCAGAAGCCTACTAGAACTGATCCACGCATTTAGCAAAGTCACAGAGTATAAAATCATCATATAGAAATTGGTTTCATATTTACACACAAATAATGAAGCAACAGAAAGAGAAATCAAGAAACTGATCCCATTCAAAATTGCACAAAAAAACCCCATAAATACCTAAGAATAAACTTAACCAAAGATATAAAAGATCTGTATGATGAAAACTATAGAAAACTTATAAAAGAAATTGAAGAAGACACAAAGAAATGGAAAACCATTCCATGCTCAC